>NC_090442.1:335733861-336036891 GCF_031143425.1 Pleurodeles waltl | reverse complement strand
ATTACATAAAAAAATTATTTAAGTGGATCAATAATGGGAGTCAGGGAGTGGCATAGTGAGTGGACAGAGAGCACTTTGCGGCTGTTGGGTCCTGATAAACTAAAATACATCTTAAACAATAATTAAAAGGTGGTATAGGAGAGAGCAAGGAAACACATGCACTACTCACATGAAGTGCACAAAAATGCGTCCCCTTAAGAATGCAGCGGGAGAAGAGAGTTCAGTCTGAGACTGGAATGCTCCTAGGTGGTACAAGCATGAGAGTAGGTAGAAAACCATTGAAGCAAGAGCAGGAAAGTGAGTTAGACAATAAAGCCACCCAATCATAAGCAAGGAGCTGACCCAAGGCCACTATACGTATATTGCAAGCAGAAATTGGGGGCAACCGACAGCTCAAGCTGGAACTTGCTCTTCCCTCAATGTTAATGGAATTTGTGGTACTTACATCAGCATGTTTGGTGAGATTGTCATCATTCACTGAAGTAATCCTGCAGCATAAACCACTTTCCATTGTGTTTCATAGGCTCAACTGTTTATCTCTATATATGTACTGTTGACACTTATAATGAAGGCTCCCAGATAAAAATGTATCAGATTTTTACAAATACAGACAGAAAATAATCTGTGTCCTGTCTGTATTTATTTTTAAGAGCAGAAAAATACAGAAAATTGTGCTTTTTGTGAAAGACTCTCCATGCTTTCTTTCATGAATTCCATGCAAAAGCTGAGCAGATAGACCAATAGGGAGTTACAAAACAGGTTCAGATTTCCTTGAATACAGGCATATGATAACATATTTGTAGAATAAAGCTACTATGCACCTATAGATGTAATGGTTTGTTATATGTGGCTGCTTAATTTGCTAAAACGCATCACTCTCACACATAAGACTTAAGTAAATGTAGAAATATACCACTTTACGACTCAGTTTATTCTCAAAACAAAAAATAAATATGAATAACTGCCAGTAAGATGACCCCAAAATAAATAAGGATAAATACAGACGGAAATGTTGACAAATATATACAATAAAACCGGGAGCCCTACATGTAATTACATAACGCTTCCTCAGATGTACAATACTTGCCAACACCAGGACTGGGAAATCAAGAACTGGAGAAGACAGTGTTATGATTTGCAGAAGAAAATGATCATTCGATGAGACAAACAGGAGGGGTGTAACACTCAGGATGGAGGGCAGACTAGTTACAACTAAGTGTTATGAGTTTGCAATTTAATTACATTTACAATTGTTAATTAAGACTTTGAACAAAATCCTCTGTGTGTTCTCCTGTGTGCTTTGAGACGAGTATTAATGGTGAATTTAGACTTGACTTAAACATGACACTTATGGCAGTTCTAACACACTCAGTAGCCACTTGACAATGCGAAGCATTGGAGATACTAGACACTTGACATCGCTGCGTTATATTTGCTTCTCAATACAATATGTAATGCCTTTTCATTTTAATTTGCAGGCCAGGGAGGCAAAGGCCAAGTATAGGCTGTGGTGTTGGTTTCCTTTGAAGCTCTTGCAACTGAATAGGGAAGTGTATGTGTGGAGCTGATATGCAGAGATGAGCTCTGCAACCAGGCCTGGGCCCCATGATCTTGGTTGTGCATTGAACTCTTGGAGAACGTGGATGCCACACAGCAATTTCTTGAACAGGATGGACGTCACACTGTCACAAATATGGGTGTGGAAATATAGAGGTAGTATGGGAAATGGTTTATGGACTACCAACACTGCTAAACTAGTTTACCTTTTAAACACCTATGTCTGAGTCATTTCAAAATGAGAACCAGCTTGAAGTCAAAATGGGAACCAGCTTAAAGCTAAAGGAGAGCAATGGACATTCCTGCTTGCGTACAAGGAAGATTTTCTCTCTGCCAGATACATTACTAGAGAGGCTCCAGCTCTGGCTTTACGTTTTGCCTCCATCATTCTTCTCTAGAATGTGCAGTACAGCTTTCTACCTTAGGCATCCCCTGGGACATTTAGAACTATCTCTTGGCAAAAATGTGCTCCAAGAAACCAGGGTGCTGTGGAGCTGGAAGGTGCCTGCCTCCTGGAAGGTGCTACCCTCCTTTGGGAGGAATCTTACCTCAGAAGCATTTTAGCTGAGGGACTGGGAAGAGCCTTCATGCAGAGAGAGGTACTCTGATTGGTAAAGGGGGCTCTTGGTTCTTTGAAACTAGGTGTGCACCGCAGGCCCCTTCAGCCCTCGCAGTGCTGGTGGCCCAGACATTTCAGAGGGCCCGTAAGCTTTCAGGTAGCCACATTCAGCCCAACGTCAATGAATATTTGTTAGATATGAGAATCCAGGGGTCCCTCATCACATTCTTCAAGTGTGCCCCATCTTTTTTCATTATACCACTTTTTGAAGTTAGTCCTGATGTATCCTGCATCTTCACTGACCAACTGTTTAGCTAACATGTTTCTGCAATAAAAATAATTGACCCATAAAGACCGCATGAAGGGGATATTACAACAAAGCCACTGTGACCAACATTGAGTCATGACTGCAAGATGCAGTGTTTAATTTGAGCTGGTAGTTTCCAGTGAAGGCACCAGCACCTTTTTTTTAGGGCCGGCACCTATTTTTCTGCATTAAGCATTTACTGCGAGCAAATGAGACGTATAATAAAGACGAAGAAAGAGAAAGTCTGAAAAGCGCACAAAGGCAGAAAGCTTTAAGAGTGATCTCAAGGGGCAGGGAATGACTGTAAATGGATTAAAGAGGCCCAAGATGGCTTTAGGATTACACTGCCACAGTATTCTGTGCTTACTCCAAGTAAGCGGGGTACATCGAACATAGGTCTAGAGCCAGCAAACATTGGGTCCACCAAGAGCCAAAAAATCTGGGGTGACTGAGCAGAAAAGGTAGATTTTACACAGCCTTCAGTGTGTTAACCTTTATTGAAATCTTATGTGCCATCAACTAACTTGTAAAGCACAGACACTTCAATTTGGAAGTGAGAGGACACTGAGGGATGAGCAAGGACTCTTCCATTGACTCTTCAAGCAGTCACCTCAGGGAAGGGTATTCAAAGAAAAGAGTCCAATGCAAGGTGCGGGGGATCTTATTGTACATTCACATCCTGTCTTCATTTGTAGCCTAAAGGCTTTTTTGGGTAGCATCAGGGCCATTGTTATAGTGAATACAGTGAACACAATGAATACGAGGAGAATGACATTCAGACATTCTCATTAGTAGTCCGTGTACAGAACATTGCCTGCACATTGAAGCAATTCATTAATTATGTACTGTGCCTATCGCATTGATGTCCAGTGCACCTATTTACATTATCTGGTGCAAGATAGCATGACATTTTAGACTGCAAATGTTTAGAGTGCTTTAACAAATGCAAAATGGGCACAATGCCTTAATATATGGTTGTTTCCACTACATATTGACGCTTTAGGATAAAGAGCTTCTGACATCGACCTCACCATTGGAGGAGATGGTAAAAACATAAAGACAGTGAATTCTTCTCTGGCTGAGAATTCTAATGAATCCAATTGAAATCAGCCATACATGAGATTCTAAGATTGTCGTTTGTCTGATATTCTAGATAAAGATGCTGATGACAGTGTACATTCACAATAGATAAGCAAATGGATATAAGAATAAAATCATGATGCAAAAGAGACAACTGGGATATATTTTTCTTGCATATCTTTGAAATAGGTGACAAAGCTCCTGCCTATACTGCTGAATGAGACCGTGCAAGTCCCTCCTACTGCAGGGCAGTGCTTAATTTGAGTCGCCGTTTTCCGGTGATAGTCACCTGCACTTAATTGCCAGCACCAGTACTTATGACAGTTGCCACATGGTGGCACTTTTTGTGAAATTTAGAGAGGAGCAGACCAACAGTTTTTTATTATTAATTCAATATATATTTAAAACAACCAACTCCTGCCAGCTAAGCCATTTTTATAGCTTTGGGGGTCTCAAACAGTCTGAATTGTCACACTAGCAGTGTGATGGCAAGTAGTTGTGTAAGTACTGTCACTGGCAGTGGTGACTGGAATGTGTGGGGCACGCTGCGGTGGCGTCCTGACGAGGGCCCTGGAACTTTTTTTTTTTTTTTTTTTTACAAATGAAGTACTGTTCAGGAGTATCAAAACTATATCATAAACGTAGGCAATTTACTTCACAACGAGCTGTAATGTACATGTTGGCACCTGCTTGCCCGTGTTGCAGCCCTCTAAGGACTTCCCTTACATTGACACAGAAAAAATCAAAAACGTTGCCTTGTTAGGATTCCCTCCATCACTTAGCGGCTCCATTGAGAGGGAGAAAGATTTGCGGGGCAATTAAAAAGCACTCAGCGAATCAGAGCTGGTGCTGTGTCACTTGGGTTGTTTACGTTCAGAGTGTAAGTGTCCTTGGCGAGGCACAATACTCGCACTGTTTCAGTATTTCTACTCAAAAGTCTTCCAATAGGCTGTACAGGTGTGGGGATGCCCTGAAGATTTATTAAAACTTCATTTTATAAGTTTTCGGTTAGCACATCAAGCACACACGTTTTACAGAACATTCTGCGATTTCAGTGACTGGCTCTATGATATTACACTGTGCTTTTCTTCCACATATGATTACTTCCGGTGCTTTAACTGGAAACCTAGAAGTGCAGGTACTGACTACCCCAAAGTAACTTTTGGCTACTGATAAGTACAGGCTCTCCCCCTTTCAAATTAAAAAATTACATGTACTCAGTACCTGCCCCTTTAACCCCTTCTCTGCCAGGCCTTTTCCCCTTCCTGTGCCGAGCCTTTTTTTGGCTATTTGAGGCAGTTCGCGCTTAGGCCCTCATAACTTTTTGTTCACATAAGCTATCCACGCCAAATTTGCGTCCTTTTTTTCCAACATCCTAGGGATTCTAGAGGTACCCAGACTTTGTGGGTTCCCCAGAAGGAGGCCAAGAAATTAGCCAAAATACAGTGAATATTTCGTTTTTTTTCTCAAAAAAATGGGAAAAAGGGGCTGCAGAAGAAGGCTTGTGGTTTTTTCACTGAAAAGGCATCAACAAAGGGTTTGCGGTGCTAAAATCACCAGCTTCCCAGCTTTCAGGAACAGGCAGACTTGAATCAGAAAACCCAATTTTTCAACACAATTTTGGCATTTTACTGGGACATACCCCATTTTTACGATTTTTTGTGCTTTCAGCCTCCTTCCAGTCAGTGACAGAAATGGGCATGAAACCAACGCTGGATCCCAGAAACCGCAACATTTCCGAAAAGTAGACAAACTTCTGAATTCAGCAAGGGGTAATTTATGTAGATCCTACAAGGGTTTCCTACAGAAAATAACAACTGAAAAAGAAAAATATTGAAATTGAGGTGAAAAAAAACATCAATTTTTCTCGACGTTTTACTCAGTAACTTTTTCCTGCAATGTCAGATTTTCGAAAGCAATATACCGTTACGTCTGCTGGACTCTTCCGGTTGCGGGGATATATAGGGCTTGTAGGTTCATCAAGAACTCTAGGTACCCAGAGCCAATAAATGACCTGCACCCTGCAGTGGGTTTCCATTCTATACTGGGTATACAGCAATTAATTTGCTGAAATATAAAGAGTAAAAAATAGCTATCAAGAAAACCTTTGTATTTCCAAAATGGGCACAAGATAAGGTGTTGAGAAGCAGTGGTTATTTGCACATCTCTGAATTCACATACTAGCATGTGAATTACAGGGCCTTTCTCAAATAGACGTCTTTTTTACACACTGTCTTAAATTTGGAAGGGAAAAATGTAGAGAAAGACAAGGGGCAATAACACTTGTTTTGCTATTCTATGTTCCCCCAAGTCTCCCGATAAAAATGGTACCTCACTTGTGTGGGTAGGCCTAGCGCCCGCGACAGGATATGCCCCAAAACACAACGTGGACACATCACAGAAAACAGAGCTGTTTTTTGCAAAGTGCCTACCTGTAGATTTTGGCCTCTAGCACAGCCGGCACCTAGGGAAACCTACCAAACCTGTGCATTTTTTTAAACTAGAGACCTAGGGGAATCCAAGATGGGGTGACTTGTGGGGCTCTGACCAGGTTCTGTTACCCAGAATCCTTTGCAAACCTCAAAATTTGGCTAAAAAACACATTTTCCTCACATTTCGGTGACAGAAAGTTCTGGAATCTGAGAGGAGCCACAAATTTCCATCCACACAGCGTTCCCCCAAGTCTCCCGATAAAAATGATACCTCACTTGTGTGGGTAGGCCTACCGCCCGCGTCAGGAAATGGACCAAAACACAACGTGGACACATCAAAATTTTTCATAGAAAACAGTGCGTAGCTGTGGATTTTGGCCTCTAGCTCAGCCGGCACCTGGGGAAACCTAGCAAACCAGCGCATTTCTGAAAACTAGAAACCTAGGGGAATCCAAGATGGGGTGACTTGGGGGGCTCTGACCAGGTTCTGTTACCCAGAATCCTTTGCAAACCTCAAACTTTGGCTAAAAAAAACACGTTTTCCTCACATTTCGGTGACAGTAAGTTCTGGAATCTGAGAGGAGCCACAAATTTCCTTCCAGCCAGTGTTCCCCCAAGTCTCCCGATAAAAATGATACCTCACTTGTGTGGGTAGGCCTAGCGCCCGCGACAGGAAATGGCCCAAAATACAACGTGGACACATCACATTTTTTCATAGAAAACAGTGCCTACCTGTGGATTTTGGCCTCTAGCTCAGCCGGCCCCAGGGGGGGCAGAAATGGCCTAAAATAAATTTGCTCCCCAACCCCCTCCTGAGAGCAATCCTTGCCTACGGGGTCGCTCCCCCTGTGTGACTTTGGCGCCAAAAAAAAAATCCCCGGTGCCTAGTGGTTTCTGCCCCCTTGGGTGCAGATTGACCTAAAATCGGCCAATCTGCCCCCAAGGGGGGCAGAAATGGTCTAAATACAATTTGCCCCCAGGGGAGCGACCCTTGCCTAATGGGTCGCTCCCCATCTCTAAAAAAAACTAAAAAAACAAAAAAAAAAAAAAAACAATTTGCCCTGGCGCCTAGAGGTTTCTGCCCCCCCTGGGGGCAGATCGGCCTAATAACAATAGGCCGATCTGTCCCCGGGGGGGCAGAAATGGCCTAAAATAAATTTGCCCCCCCACCCCCTCCCCCTGGGAGCGACCCTTGCCTACGGGGTCGCTCCCCCTGAGTGACATTGGCGCAAAAAAAACAAAAACCCTGGTGCCTAGTGGTTTCTGCCACCTTGGGGGCAGATTGACCTACAATCGGGCAATCTGCCCCCAAGGGGGGCAGAAACGGTCTAAATACAATTTGCCCCCCAGGGGAGCGACCCTTGCCTAATGGGTCGCTCCCCATCTCTAAAAAACCAAACAAACAACAACAAAAAAAACACAAAAAAACAATTTGCCTTGGCGCCTAGAGGTTTCTGTCCCCCCTGGGGGCAGATCGGCGTAATAACAATAGGCCGATCTGCCCCCGGGGGGGCAGAAATGGCCTAAAATAAATTATTAATAATAATAATTAGAAATGTCCATAGAGTTCTGATTGGTCCGGCGTGTGGACCCATCTTGTGCATATAGGCCAATACCCAATGAAAATTATAGACGCCCGTCATGTTAGCGACTATTCTGGATTTTCTCAGAGAAGGTGCAAAGTCATCTTGATTAATTCATACAGTGCTGTTGATTAATGACAATTCATACATCATTTGAAACATTGCAAAATTTTCCAGGGTGTACAGGATGATTCCAACAGTTCTCATGTGAATTTAATAATGCTTGTCATCCATCTGTCAGCTAGAACAAATATTGCTACATTTTGAGGTCAACAGAACCACTGTTGCTGTCTCTAAAACAGTAGGACCTTCGCTAACACATGAGCAACCTAAGAAACAATTCAGGTCAAAGGAAACAGGATGAATTATCACTTCTCACTATTGCTGCAAAAATGGATCTTCAGGCCTAGTCTGACTAAAACTTAATACATATTTCTAATTACTAAACACTTATGCTAATGTGTACCATTCAATTATCATATTACAAAACAAAATTAATTATTTTGTATTCTTATTAATGCATAACGTTAGAAATACATATAACTCTACATTAATAAACTTATATAAATCAATATAATAACTGAAGATTTATAATTTAGCATAGGTTAACTTCTGTGCCACTAATGTATTAGCAATGTTGATCTCTATCAGGTGTAAGTTGCAATCTTATTATTTCAGGAGTGTCTGAACATTGAGCACCTCTAGTGATATGTAGGATGCAGAAGTGACAGTATGTCATGCACTTGTAACCAAGAACAGGCAGAAAGTTTGTCTGAAAAGCTTGAAAGCTGTTACCAGAAGTGAAACTGGTTGCAAAATGAGCTGTGAGCATGGCTTTGTTTAATGAGCTGTCACCATAGCTTTGTTATGTTTACACATTTAATTCTGGGGGGGATTAGCACAGTGTGAAAAAGGGAAATATTATTTGAAGTGGATGGTAGTCCACCACAAGTAATACAAGTCAGTAACCTGTTAGGTTTAGTCAAAGGCTTCCGTAGTTTAAACCCAATTTCAACCCCTGGTAGCTATAGCAAAGAGAAACAAGCTTAAGTGGGAGCAAATGTGTAAAGCATTTAAAAGTATCAAAAAGGTTAAAAAGTCAAAAATAGAAAACAATACAAATCACATTCCTATTGATAACAAGCATTGGCAAAGCCAATATATCTTCCCTATTCAAGAGCTATTAGCTTTGGCAATGTGTTTTTGCCTTGTTGTATACCAGTGTGGCTGCTGTTCAGCATGACTAAAGGTTTGTGGCGTGGAGTATCCTAGAGTAGAGTGGGGAACTAGAGTATTTTAGACTGGATTTGTTGGACTATAGTGATGGGTGACGTAAGGGGACTAAAATGTTATAGAGTTGAGTGGAAGGGAGTAGAGCTCAGTAGTTCAGTGGCAGAGAGTGTTGTAAAGTGCAGTGTCAGTCAATGGAGTGGTGTAACGTGGAGTGGTGTAATGTGCAGTGGCGTAGAGTGGGGTGGAGTAGGGTGGAATGGGTTGGAGTGGACTAAGGTAGTGGAGTAGGTTGATTGGAGTAGATTGTGGTTGATTGAATTGGGATAGACTGGGTTGGATTGAATGGGGTCGGGTGGGGTGTATTGGAGTGAATAGACTGGATTAGATTAAATTTGGGTGGATTGAAATGGGGAGTTGGATTGGACTGGGGTGAAAGGACTGGGGTGGATTGGATTGGATTGGGGTGAGGCAGATTATATTAGCATGGGGTGGTTTGGAGTGGGGTGGAGTAGAGTGGGGGAATTGGACTGGACTGTAGTCAGGTGGATTGGACTGGACTGGTGGGGGGATTGTACTGGATTGGAGGGGGTGTTTTGGAGTGGATTGGACTGGTGTGGAGTAAATTGTAATGGACAGACGGGAATGGGGTTGACTGGAGTGGGATGGATTTGATTGGCGTGAATTGGACTGGAATGAGGTGGATTGATTGGAGTGTGTGCGTGGATTGGACAGGGATGGTTTGGATTGAATTAGGATAGAATGAGGTGGATTGGAGTAGCGTGGGGTGGATTGGAGTGGGGTAGATTGGAGTGGAATGGAGTGGGATGGGATGGACTCGATGGGGTGAATTAGACTGGAGTGGGGTGAACTGAAATGGAGCAGTGGGTGGATTTGATTGGGTGGGGTGGATTGGAATGGGGTGGGATGGATTAGGCTGAATTGAAGTGGGGTGGATTGCAGTGGGGTGGATGGGAGTGGGTTGAAATGGATTGAGAGGGGTGGATTGGGTTGGACTGGGGTAGACCAGAGCGAGGAAAGGGTAGACTGCAGTGGGATGGAATACAGTGGGCTGGGGTGGATTGGAGTGGGGTGGGGTAAATTGGAGTGGCATGAGATGTGGTGGATTGGAGTTGGTTAGATTGGATTATGGTAGTTGGACTGGATTAGAGTCAAATGTATTGTATTGGGGTCGATTGGCTTGAGGTATATTGGATTGGATTGGTGTAGGGAGGGGTGATTAGATTGGTGTGGGGTGGACTGGATCGGGGTGTTGTGGAATGGATCAGGTGGAGTGGATTGAGTTGGATTGAGGTGGAGAGGATTGGAGTGGAGTGAGGTGGATTGTAGTGTGGGAGATTAGATTTGGCTGCATTGGGGTGAATTGGATTGGTGTGGGGTGGATTGGATTGGAGTGGGATGGATTAATTCAAGAAGAGCAGATTGGAGTGGGGCTCATTGTTTTAGATTGGATTTGGGCTGATTGCAGTGGGGAACATTGCTCTAGATTGGAGTGATGCAGATTGGAGTGATGCAGATTGTTTTGGACTGGAGTGAGGCAGATTGTTTTGGGTTGGAGTGTGGCAGATTGGAGTGAGGTGGATTTTTTCTGATTGGAGTGGAGCAGATTGTTTTGGATTGGAGTAGGGTGAATTGGTTTGGAGTGGGGTGGACTGAGGTGGAGTGGATTGAGAAGGGGTGGACTGGGGTAAAGTGGAATGGATTGGAGTGGGGTAGAATGGATTGAGCTGGATTGGGTTGGACTGGATTAGTGTGGGTTTGATTTGATTGGAGTGGAGTGGGGTGGCTTGTAGTGGATTGGAGTGGGGTGAATTGGGATGGAGTGGGTAGGTTAGGGTGAAATTGATTGGATTGGATCAGGGTGGACTGGAGTGGGGCTTATTGGAGTGGGGCTCAATGGAGTCGGGCTCATTGGAGTGGGTATATTGGAGTGGGGGATTATTGGAGTGGGACAGGTGGGAGTAGAGCAGATTGGAGTGGAGCAGATTGTAGGGAGGTGGACTGAAGTGGAGCCAATTGTTTTGGATTGGAGTGAGGTGGATTAAAGTGGGTGAATTGGAGTGGACGGATTGTTTCACATTGGAGTGAGACAGATTGGAGGGGGCAGATAAGAGTGGGGAAGATAGGAGGGGTATGTTGTGTTGGATTAGAGTGGGATGGATTGGAGTGGGCAGCTTGATTTAGATTGGAGTCGGGCAGATTAGAGTGAGACAAATTGTTTCAGGTTTGAGTGGGGCAGATTGTTTTGGATTTGAGTGGGGCAGATTGGAGTGGGCAGATTGTTTTGGATTGCAGTGGGGCAGATTGTTTTGGATTTGAGTGGGGCAGATTGGAGTGGAACAGACTGGAGTGGGACAGATTGTTTTGGATTGGAGTGAGGCAGATTGGGGTGTGGCAGACTTAAGTGAGGCATATTGTTTTGGATTGGAGTTGGGCAGATTATTGTGTATTGGAGTGGGGCAGATTGTTTTGAATTGGAGTGGGCCAGATTGGATTGGGGCAGATTGTTTTGGATTGGAATGGGGCAGACTGGAGTGGGGAAGATTTGAGTGGGGCAGATTGTTTTGGATTGGAGTGGGACAATTAGAGTGGGGCAGGTTGTTTTTGATTGGGACAGATTGTTTTGGATTGTAGTGGGGCATCTTGTTTTGGATTGGAGTGGGGCAGCTTGGAGTAGGGTGGGTTGGGAAGATTGGGGTATGTTGGGTTGGAGTAGACAGGATTGGGTAGAATGATTTGTATTAGAATGAGGTGGATTGGATTGGTCTGGGGTGGATTCAATTGAGTGGGGAAGATTGAAGTGGGGTGAACTGGGGTTTACTGCACGATTATGTGTTAAACCAATGTTCAAGCAGAAATTACACATAAGAGAGAAACAATGTTGCTTTGCAATATTCAGAACAAAGGTAACCGTCATCTTTTGAGAACAGTGCCCACGAGCAAAAACAAAAGAAAATATGAGTGCAGAGTGGGAAAAGAATACTTAAAAAATAAAAGAAAGTTAACTATAGAATATAATCTTTACAATTTTGTTTGTCCTGCTGGGTAAGTTCTTGCCAGTCTCATGCCTTCTGTTTAAATGGGGCTAAAAGTTAATAAGAAGAACAAATTAATACCGTATTCAAATAGGGAGCAGCAGACAGGCACAGTTTAAGTTGAAACAATCTATGTTTGGTGCCTGCTGCACTATAAGGAACTGATGAGATGATTGCAGTGCGGGGATCAATAAAAAGGCTTCAAAGAAGAAGAGTACTGATGCCAACAAATGGTAAGCAGCAGACAAGCCCTACAACTTATATTATAGAGGAGAGAGTCTTGCAAGTGAAAAGCATGCACTATTGCATGCACTCGCAGGCTCGACCCTAAAAATAGAGTAACATTTAATATAGCCCTATATCCCGCAGTAGTGATCTATACAGACCATTAAAGGCCCACTCCAGCATTAAAGGCCTGAGCCGAAGGCAAGGGCCTTTAACAAGGGAGCGGGACTTTAATGCTGGTATAGCCCAGCTACAGGGGACTATAGGGCTACTAGAACATTCCATCACTAGAAAGCAGAATATACTAATAAATAAAGCAAAGGCATCACAGAGCTCTTAATCCCCTTGAGCTCTGTAATGCCTTTGTTTACAGCTACAGCTGTGAATGACAGAATTCGAATGTTGGAGCGCTGGGATTCTACCACCCATTTGAAGCTTGAACACTCCATTGTCTTCAGTGGAGCTCCCAACATTCCAATGTTCTAATGAACAATATGACAGCAAACAACAACATGCAATGAGGGGAACAACACATACGATTCTTTTTAAGATGTAAAAGTAAATAGCACCAAGAAGCACAAAGTGTCAGTTTTGGTCAATGGTTGCTGTAGGCTGAGACCTAGGTAAGATTAGAGGTGGACTGGGATGGAGCCCTTGTCAAGTATACCCTAGTGGAATCGTTGCATCCTGTGATAAATCTTAAGGATTCCTGATTTGCATCCTGTTTTTTACTCTGTCTCTCTTAAGGAAGGGTTACAATTTGTTATTCCCACTAACTTCTTCTATACATTTGTAATTGTGTATGCAGTAGTTAGTTTTCTTTGTATTAAAGCACCTTTCCTTTTTAAAGTAAAAACACTGGCTGGACATTGTTTTATTGAGCTATATTTGTGCTTTGCAAAGTTCTGAGTTTCTAACGCACAGATATCCCTGTCTTGAATGATTCTTCCTCGTAAACCTGAGAATGCAGTGTTAAAATGTTACTTGGTCCCTATTCTGAGGGTCTTCAGTATGGAGGCTTACGGACATGTGACGTAAATGTTACCTATTGAATAGTGTGCATAAAGCAAAATGATTGGGTTCCCCTGCAGAAGGTGTGGAGGGTCCTCTGAGACTTCCATAACTCACAGACATTCTTAGGCCTGAGGCTCAATGGAGGTACCCTGAATGGTGGGGGGGCCTTCACCGCAGGAGTTGCACAGTGCCTGATTTACACCCCTCCCATTGACACAAATAGAAGCACTACTTTCTGATTTCCCTGGGACCGTGTATCAGATATCTCACGTTTCTTGCTCCTCTGATTCCAATACTAACAGGCGTACTTCTTCATTTACCAGGATTTTCAAGAACTGGTGCATGTAAAACTCCACTGGAAATCCCCTCTGCCACTTATGGCACTAAATCGCTGGGTGATTGATGATGCAATGACTAACAAGTCACTTCCCTGACATCCTAGTGATGGTGAGCTGTGTGGAAATCAGCAGCTTTTTCTTTGTTTGAAAGTGCACCTACCCTTGCACCGAGGATACAGAGTTTGTCTTGTTTGGAATTTCAGCTCATTAAAGTGCCAGATCTTTAGATGTCTTCATTTGGTGATAAAGAAGCTGCTAATTGTTATTTAATAATATTGGACATTTTTAGTGGACAGAATCCTCACTGCTTAACGATTATATTTGTCTAAATGCTGTTTTTCTGAAAATGGAGAATAAAGTCGCTTTCTTGCAAACAGTGTAGTGGGTTCTAGGAATGTGTATTGTTAAACTATTTGATTTTCTAAAAAGTCAATATTTTACACATCAGCCACTTTTTATAATGGTTCATTGTTGTGCTGTTTGATGTACAGCACAGTCTAGAGTAAAAAGGCTCTCCTCCCACACACCCATATTGTATCTAGTACCATTGATGAACTCTGGGACAGGACACCCCACCCTAAGCGCTCTCAGAGTGAGAGAACTCATAGGATCATACCATGATGGACTTCCCTGAGGCAGTGCAGCGTCGAGCTCCTGTTTTATGTGCCTGCAGTGTGTAAAGTCCGTTTATTTAATCCATTTCTTCTTGTTTCGGTGCTTTATTTTAAACAGCACAACTCAGAAACAGAAAGCGGTACAAAGCAGAAAGAGGCAAACCTTGTTCATTGTTTCCGAGCTGTTCTTTCTAAAGACCAAAGCCCTAACTCAAAGACATATTGGGTTCAATCATCTGACTTAATGCACCAGGGGCATATGGTACAACCATGGTGTGTTCCCTGAACCTGGGGCCCTGACATGCACTACACCACCAAGGACAGGTGGAGCTGAATGTAGGGGTTCACAAGTGGGGTGAGGCTAGTACTGGAGCAGAGCTTCATGGGTTTGACACTATTCCTCACCTGCTACCAGTTTTTAATAGCGCTTACGTTCTGTCCTAGTTTCCTTGTAGGCTATTTCACTTCTGATAATGGGCTATAAAATCTTTAAAGTTCTGTAGAAGATGAAATGCTGTAAGAATGTTTAAACCACGAGACGTGCGAAAAATAAAATCATCTCTCTGTGAAAACTATGGGCAAATAACTGTTTTGTAATCATTATGTGAAGGATGGACGCACTTTTACGAAAAAAATGTAAATATGTGCGCTTCAGCCAAAATACATATTTCCACGTGGTTCATTTGAAGCAAGAGCAAATACGGTATTGGACAGAAATGAATGTTTATGAAAATATATAGTTCATGGCGCTTCAGTGTACTATTAGTGTATTGCAGACATGCTCTACACCAAATAGACTCTACAGGTTGCCAAATAGGAAGCAAATAAATAAAGGAAATCTGAAGCATAGTTAATATTACACTTCAAAGATATTCATAAACATCTTATAAACCGTTGGCAAAACTGATGTGAACGGTCAAATGAAGGGAAGAGCTGTACATTTAAGGTTTCAAGTAAACTGCCTAAACAGGAAATGCTGAGAGGCTAGTACAACCTTAGCTTTAACATTGCGTTCGTATTAACACGCATGACATTGTATGTCCTCACCATTAATCTCCATAGATCACGTCGCTGATTAGCTCATCAATGACTTCATCCTGCACTCAATCTGTAGAATCATTAACTGCGTCACAGCAGGGCCTGATGCTGTGGAGAATTACTCTAAAGTTTTCAGTCCACAATATCGAGTAGGAATTATCGATTTACCACAAATCGTAGCCAAATTATTGAGGTCCAAAATAGAGAGGAGGTACTGGCATATAGGAAAATATAGATTTCCTATTGTGAACTCCACCATGAAGATATGTATCTTAAATGTAGAGTTAAATATAGTAAACCTTTCTTAACTCCATAAACCTGTTGATTTTTTTGATTCTCAATATGTTGGCTCTGATATTGTGGTACGTTGATGCTCTTACTTGATATTTCATACTCCCACCAACTGTAGGGATTTTCCCAAGCATTTCCAAGCACATACCAATCATGGATTGACTCTAAAGATTCTGACGAAACATGACTTAAAGATCATAGAAATACTGGACAGGAACCACTTGTATTTCTCCAGTAGGTTATTGATTAACTATTACTATTTCAGTGGAGGCTAAACAGGTATTTTTTTAGTGTACCTATGAAGAATAGCCCCCTTTCTGGCTGCGATATATGAGAAGATGAGTATTGTTTAATAAAAAATTATGCCAGGTTTGTCTATGTTTGATGAATCATGGAGTAACATACATGGACTTCATTGTTGAGATAGAACATGTTTATATAATGTCCTGTATTACAGGGCTCTCATGTTAACGTCATACTCCACTGGGCACTTGTAGTTTTCCCCCAATAGCTTCCACCAATAACCACTTGCGTAGGCAGTATGCCAAGGGGTTTTAGAACTTTTCTTTAAGGACCCTCATTGCACCCAACACAACTGGTATAATTTTAGCGATTTTTTTTTTTTTTGCATTCTCGTGGTTTCTGATTGTGTCTAGTCTCCTTTCACTTTATTCTCTCCACATTCCGCAGAATAAACGACCAGTGAAAACTTGTATTTCTTTACCTGTAGACATAATGATTTCCATTCTCTCGACAGTTATCTTCAGTATCTTAAACTGGCATCTGTTGTGTTCTTCTGCTATAAATTCTATTTTTGAGAATATTTAATCCTACCTCACACCAAGGCATGTCCACATTGTATGATGGAGGAAGCTTTGCGGGTTTGTTCTTCATCATCCAGCATTTCTTTTGTGTTTACGCTTTTGAGATTGTGAGATGCCTATTGTTCGATATGGTTAATCTCAGGGGTTGTTGTCCATTTCTTTAAGAGCAGGGCATTTATTTACCTTGATGATCCCTGAGGTGCATGCATTAACAGATGTGCCATGGTCCTTGAGGCTGGCATGCACCATTCTATTGTAAGTAATTTGCATACTTCTCTTCTAATGCACATATGTGTACAAATGGGCTTTCATAATCTGAACCATAACTCTGCACTTAAATGTTGGCCACTAGCCCGCTCAGGCCTGTGCAGCCTTAACAGTGGTGAAACCCGAGATAGTTAAGGCTTCTGAAGAGCTTGATCCCTGTCACTTGCTGCGCTCTCTGCCAATCTAGGGCTCAGGGCCAGAAAAGTTTGTGGATGAGGGAGAGATTATGTGATTAGCACCTTGGCTCCAAAACAAAAATGTGAACCTGCCGCACTGCTCACTGTCGAGAGAGTCTAAAGATAAAGAAGCTTCTGTAACTCACAGATAGTCACGAAATGGCAGGAGAATGTCATTTAGATGGCTCCCTTTATGCTGTTAAAAGGAATTATTAGTCAGAAACACGGGTGGTTTTAAAATCTAAATCACCTCTTCTAACTTTTGAGATCTGCAGCAGACTTGAAGCCGCGTGACTGTCTGCACGGAACAGGGCCTTGATTTTAAACAGGGTACCTAATACAGGGTAGTTACAGTTCTAATCTTGGGTCAGTGTGTGTCAGACCCACGCAGGGATATTACCACACACTGTCCACCGACGGGGCTTGCTGTAGAATGATTCCATTCTCAAAAAGTGGTCTAAAATTGTGCACTGACTTTTTGTAAATGGAACCTGATTTTGTAATCTGACCTAAGTACAGTTAGGCTGGTTCTCAAAATCACTAGTCAGAGGTGGTCAGAGAACGCACTGCCTAATTAATATTAATTAGGAAGGTCGCACTTTGATGCCCCTGTAACTGGCTGCAAACATAGGGATGACAGTTACTTTTTAGCCTGCACTCCTTAAAGGAACGGCACTTCCTTTTAAAATGAAAAGTTTTCAGTTTGAGAAACTTCATTACGAGCAGGCAGTGGTCCCCTGGACGACTGCCTACTCCCCCTGAGCCTGCCATCCTTATCTACAAAGGGACTAGTCAATGGTTTGCTTCCGGAATTGCAGTTGCAAGCCATTGATACATAGGTTACCAAATCACAATTCAGAAAGGAAGTTCCTAACATCTCCCTTCTGAAGTGGGATTCAGTAAGGGTTACCAAACCCCTTTTACGAGTCAGAAGGAAACGTCCCAACTCGTAAAGTATTTATGTTTTACATAACAAATATGGATTTTGCGGTGTTAAACCAGTAATTTTGCAAATTGTAGACTATGTGATTAAAAAAGTCCTTTATTACATAACCCCCCTACTTTGATAGAGTGACACTAAGCCTGAAATACTAAACACAGCAAATAACCAGATGCATGTATTCAAGGGCCCCTCAGCGTTCACTTGGTGGTGTGGGTGAGATGATTTCTGTGTGAATGGATTGCACTTTTGCAAAGTGTCTGGTGCTAATTCAATAGCAGCACATGCTGTTGAGAAGCAGATCCGTGTTCACTGTCCATCACTAGTCTAATATTTCAGAAAGCTCCTTTACATAAAGAACTATATAGGTCAAAAGTTTCCTACTGCAGGGACAAACCCAGCACATTGGAATTATTATTTCCATTACATGGGGAAATCGTGGTACTACCTTAGCAGATTCAGATTAATTTCAGAACCCACAGGATTAGTTGATATTAAGGGACTGGTCCCATATTACTCCCACTCATATCCTGCCTCAAGTACATCCATGGACCCTTGGGTTCATGTGATGCCTAGTGCTGTGATCATGGGTATCTCTGGACACACTAGAAAATGGAGAATTTACACTGGATCTGGTGTTCCAAATAGATATTATATCTTAACACTCCAGTAAAATGGAAACATGGACATCAGTAAAGGGCAATGATTATAAATCATCAGTTAGGGCTCCTGTGTGCATTGTAACTTAAGATAGAAATTCTAACTCGTGATGTTAGAAACTGTGCCTAGGGGGAGGCTAGACGAATATGTCTTACATATAATGTACTCACCTACTAGGTCTGATGTGAAAAAGTAGAAGTAATACACAACAAAGGATAATAGTATGTAGTAGCCTCTTGGGTATGTCATATATCTTTGTAGGTGGCAATTGAAAGTGATCAAGTAGAGGTTTATGTTGGCAAGAGAAAGGCCTACACCGTGGTCTGTTCCATCTCCTGCCTACCTATTGGTGGTAGTTCTGTGAGTTGTTATTGTGTCTTTTCCCACTAGTACTGTGTGTAATGTGCTGCAGATTGGTGAGTTGTTCTAACAAAACTGCAACTAGTGTCGTGCTCTGCCCGCGCAGAACACGCACACCCATCCAAGAAGGCGGTGGCAGGATACCAAGCTGCTCTCCGTGAAAACAAAAGTAAACTATTTTTGAAGTCAAAGAACATCAACTAAACAAATTGAAAGCTTTTATAGAAGCCTCATGAATATCCAAACATTCCCAGCTCCAAGAAAAAAAAATGCATGTTTTCTTTTCAATCGGATACTACTGCAACATCGTAATCAGAGAGATTGAAAACAAAATGGGACAAGTACAATTTCACAAAGTCAAAATAAAATCCTGAACTTTGCCTTGCCAATTTATATGCTATCCAATACACACTGATCAGACTCTGAAGAGCACAGCTGTCAGGCCCAGACTGTAATGCTATTAACACATACTTGCTGCAGGCTACAAGAAAATAAACAAGTGACATTAACACCTGACCACTTAGAATAAGAGCTATTGATGTCACGGTCTGAACCACAGCTATCCAAGATTTGCATTTGACAAATAAGGCTGAGTGACAGAAATAAAGCAGTTCACTTGTTGTGCGCGATTGCCCCATCGGAGAGAGGAGAACATCACTCTTTATTCTGCTGCTTGAAATTTAGTGTAGCACAATCATTTTTTTACATACTATGTCTCAATGCAAAGTGGCTAAAGGTACCTGCAGGTTAAACCATGAGCACTAGAAATGTATAAGAACAGTAGCCTTGCGCTGCCTTGTTGAGGAGCGGATATTAATTAGGAACAAAGAATAAATATATTAAACACTTTACTAAAAATTGGCGAAAAGTCCTGCCTGTGTGACACAGCTGAGATTTCTCCAGAAAACTGCTACAATTACAGCATGGGGCCTTAATTTCATCAGAGAGGCTCTGTATTGAAGCGGCCTGGAGTTTTGACCACAACATTCAGGTGGGTAATCTGTGAAAAGCTGGAAGCAGTAGCTAGCATCTGGCAGAGGTGGGCAGTGAAAAGCTGAAACTGGCGGCTATTATAAGTAACTCATACGAATACTAAAAACCTCAGGCCACCCCTGCCCTAAGGCTCTTCCACATTTTTCAGCTAGACTGTAAGGCTAGCAGGGACTGTAGTGCATAAGTTCACAGTGATGTAACACCTCTATGTGGAAAATGTTTCAAATATATGTGCCATCCCCAGCCTCCATTTTAAGCGAGTGCTACAGTGCACTGAATTATTCTGCTTTTGACATGTCCCAATTAGTTATTCAAGTGATTCCAATTATTTATTTATGTCACTGGTCTCGGGCTCAGTGACCTTAGAGTTCAACATAGAAATTCGTTGACTATCTCTGAAAACCCCACATAAATAATCCAATAAAAATAGCCGCTTTATTCCAAAACCCTTGAAACAGCACAAAGGAGGTGATTATTATCCAAGCAAGGAAACAGGCATTAATTTGAACGGGCCTCTAATAAATGCAACTATCCAAATGGACCAACCCCAGCTGACATTTTTGTTGCCTCGCCTGGTGACATGGAGGGAAGCTTCAAGTCAGGTGAGTCAGGGATGCTGACTAATTCACATAAACACAAACACCTGCAATGCACAGCACCTTGCTATTTGCTACACCATCTCCACGAGTACGCTTGCTGGTAGTAAATCTAAGGACACACCAGAGCTCAAATGACATCCAACATGAACTGCAGGACGGGAAGCAGACAACTCAAGTCTCTGCAATGTGTCTTCAAAAGTCCAGATGACAAACTATGCATATCCTATTTCATGGCTTCCTGCTTGCAGCCTCTACCCTACCCTTTACCAATTCGTCACAGGGTGTGGTACCATTCAATCCTGTGACGAGTTGGTGAAAGGGTGTGATGACGATGTTCTCCACTCCCTGATTGACGTGGAGGCCTAGTGCTGAGGGGCTAGAATCTGAAACACCGAGGGCTAACTCTACCCTAAAGTCATCAGGGGTTGGAGACTGGTCCTTGATGCAGTGTCTTTGCCAAGCTGATGACCTCACAGGCATCAAGGTTGTGAGATTGTCAGCCTGGCAAATACTCTAGACTTTAGGCCCGCCCAGGGGAGTATGTTTAAGGAAAGCGTCACCTCACTTCATTACAGCAACAATGAGTACGGTCAGTGGAAGTGTAGAGAAGTCCCAGCAAGATAATTCAACGTGTATACACTGCATATACAATATTTTTTCAAAGAAGCAGTTTCAGCATTGCTTCAAAGCATTATTTTTCACATGAATGTAAAGGGGGCGGAGCCCCAATGCTCTCGAACAGAAACTGTTGCTGGTTCTGCACCATTTATAATTAATAGGTAATTATGTTTGGTGGTATAGAAAAGTTACTGTGGTGGATTTAAACCTCAGTGACGGCCTTTGGTCACTCTTAGGTCAAACAAGGAAATGCTGAAAACAGTAGTTTAAGGTCATCATTTGTGGATGTTACTGCGATTTTCATCTGCGTACTCACTGACATTGTTGTACACTACTTCCAGTAATTTGTTATCACCATGTTACCCCAACTTTGATGTTGACTTTCCTTCTATCAGTTTCCTGAATAGTATTGCGTTCTACAACGGGGTTTCTAGACCATTGAAACTCATCTGTGTGTCCTCCGCTTATGTATGAAAAGCTACGGTACCTCCAGAGAACATCATGTAGTGATTCCATGCAAATATTCAGAAGCAGCGTAGACAAACCAAAGCCTTGTGGAGCACCATAAGGGACTGCACTGACAGATGAAGATACTTCCAGAGACTGATCCGAGATTGATTATGCAATAAAAGTAATACCAAATTTCACGTTATGCAAATTCACCTGAAATTTCAGATTACCCATTTTTGCACAATTTGTAAATGCGAGTGACTGGGGTCTTGGGGGTCTTTAGGCTTAGGCCGACACCCCCAGAGATTTCAGACAGGTGATGCATCCCAAAGAGAAGTAAAGAGAGAGGACTCGAGGATTTAGTGAGGGGGTGGGGACTTAGACTAGAGCATATGGTGCATAGTTAGGGTGGGCACTTTTAGCATACATTGGCAGGAGCAAGGAAAGTTTTTCCCCGCCCTCCCACTCCGGATATTATAAGGTTGGTTTGGATAAATTGTTAGTAGGACTTGTGTCAATATTATTGTTTGTTGGGTAGGGTTTCCTTTTTAGAGGCAGGTTGCTACTTTGCGTTTTAGGGTTATTGATGTAATCATGTGGTCACTGATGAGCAGGTACATTCTGCTAAGGCCGGTAGTTAGGACAGTTTGAAATGTTTATGGTCCACAAATTGGACAGATTGATACATTACAGAGATCAACGGTGGAGGGATGGGCACTTTGAAGGCAATATCAAGGCAAGCGTTGATTGACATGTTACAATTTCATTGGTGAAGTTTTGGTGTGAGCACTGATTGGTGAAGGGTGAGTGACAAGGGAAGGTTAAGATGACTTATTCGAGGACGGAGGGTCGATGGAAAGGTTATACATTGCATTAATGAGGCCGGGTTTGGATTAGCATGTATGGATAGTGGCCAAGGTTGTTACAATACGATGCGCCTGCCACATTAAAAAGAACTTTTGCACAACAAGCATGTCTCAAGAGTTTTACTGAGCCCCGTCCTGCCCGATGGTTCGTTGAAGAAAATATCTCACCAAGAGACTTTTTTACTCAAGGCAGGATCACTTGGAAAAATTCATGTGAGATACCAGCAAAACACATTTCACTCTAAAAGCATAAATTCATGAAAATCGACATGATTTTGCCCACATGTAACTGCATGCAACATTCTACCACTTTGAACGATCTGTGCTAAAGCACTGAACTGATATCGGATGATACATGAGGCCTAATGACATCAAGAGAGTTAGAATCCCTCTTTCTCTGATTTTCAACTAAATTCTTTGGACTGCCAGAAGGGTGATGTCAGTATATCGATTGGATCAGTAATCTGACTGCCACTAGCTCAGATTGCTACTCTATTCTAGGTGTTGTAGCTAGAGGATTGCAGCTTTCTCCAGTTATGTTAGGATGAATACTATATCGGAGATTGGCCTGCAATTCTAAGGATCTCAGAGGTCCAGGAATGTATTAAAAATAATTCTACAACAGAAGTATCTATTTGTAAACTGCACAGTCATTGTGGTCAATTCCTCACAACATTCATTAATACGTTTCGATAGACAGCGGGCACCTGGGCACCTTCAGGATGTTGGTAACTTTTTATGAGGTTGCATCATTACTAACCTTGATTGACCTTCCTCTATTCTTGCATGGAGACATGTACCAAGATTTGCAATTGTTTTATAATTTGTAATTACGCTGTAGTTAGTTTAATTTTTAGATTTATGTTTAAGAAAAATGTGACACCTCCTCGAATAACAACTTTATAGTTTTTCCTGACTTGTTTCAGGTACATTATATGAGTCTCATGTGGGTTTATTTGCCAGCAGCAGGTCACACACCCTCATTGCAAAGCTTTTGGTCTGAAAGATAGGGATCATACTTAGCGATATAGACTGAGGGAACCTTGCTGTAACAAGAGACTGCGCGCTCTAAGTCGTTCACCCCAGCTATAGCAAGGCTAGGAGGGTATTCCCTTGTGTACTCCTTTAATCATCTAGGTGTTCAGTTTTTTCAGTTTCTTTATTTCTGATGTTTACTCAGCTGGTCCTTGGTGGAGCTATTTTGATCTGAACACAGACTTTTTTGTAGTCAGCTACTCATGTCAGGCAGCAACCAGTCGCGGACATGACCTTTGCTGTGAGCTGGTGAGCACAGCAGTTCTAAGAAACCCAATGCCCACATTGTATACCATAAATATGTATCATCATTACTACCACAAGTTGAAATTGACTATGACTATATGTTCTGACCAAAGCATCATCAGGCGATGCTTCAACCTGCTGATGTACCATGAGGTTGATGTGTAGCGCAGTTTCGAACATGTCACCATTACTTGAGGGTTAGTAGACTTGTACAATGATGAGCGTTTCAGTAGGGGGGTAGCACATTTAACTACAATGCATCTGAAGAAAATTTGAGTATTAGTGATAAAAATGCTGAATTATAAACCACTACATCCCTTAGCCCTTAATGCCTTTTGTTCTATCCACACTAGTAATGCCATCGCTTTCTAAGAGGATGAGAAGCAGTAATTATCATGAATGATTACCAAGCCATATTTCAGCAATGATTAATATGTTGTTACTCCTCTTTTTAAAAGTTCCAAGTCAATCACTCAATCAAACAGGAGTTATAAAGTGCGACAAATCACCCATGAGGGTCCCAAGATGCCCAGTGACCTATTCATGTAGAGAATGCTATTTAAGGGGCATTTCATTGTACTTGTAGTATTTAACGGAGAACATTGCATGCTTTAGGAAACTAACTGCTGGCTTTATGGTAGACGTCCTGGGCCTAGGCCATTTTAAACATATGTGTTTCCCAATTAACTTGTCTATTGCTTTTCGTCATGGGAGTTAGTTCACTAGGGGAAGAATGTGCAGTTTTTATAACCTTATATTACTATTATGATGCATGTTTATTGTTGGGTGTTCACACACAATCCATTCTTTCCAACTGGAGTTTGTAATTTTAATCCCCAATAGCTGATGATTGCAAACAACAAACTTTATGCATGAATAGGCTTGTGATATTCATGGATGTTTTTGTTTACCTTGCCAACATCCACCCTATCGTCCACTCATGTGTATTTGGGTTTTAGGTGGCTTAGCACTTTGTGGGTAGGGGGTAGGTAAGTGGTGTAAGATCACTTACAGGCTTTCTACTGCTAATATGTAGTTGTCTTAAATAAATATAAACTACCCTTTAGTCCTCTCACACTCTGCCCATTGTCCTCGCCTACGCAGTGCTGCCCCCTGAATTTGCAGCAACATAAATCAATGGCACTCAAGAATGTTTAACGACATCACACCTCCACATAAGGAATTACGTTTAATTCTCTGCATCATCTTCAAGAATATCAGTGTAACCTCTAATGAAATCAGCAAACATATTCTTGCACACCTGACCATGAAATCAACCACCATAGCGAGACAGTGCCAAACCAGAAGCAAAGTCACTATCAAGCAGGAATTGAAACATCCCCGAAGGAAAAGGCCATAAAGCAGGACTTTCCATTCATAGCAATATGCAACAGTGTGATAGAACAAATGCTTGAAGAAATATTAGCCACTATAGATAGCCCAGGCCACACTACAGACTGTTGTTTTACCCAGTGTGCCACCCTAGACAGAGAACATCCTCCATCTACATATCTAGAATCTGGAGCAACATCCTCCTCAAAACAAGAATGGCTTCAACCATCCTGCAGTTTGGAATGGAATTAAAACCCCCATCTTACTGAAGAGCACTGGTTCCCAACACAATAGGAACATAAGAATTACCTAATCACAAACCACACTACCACCAGACCTGCCCACCACAGCTGGAAAAAATCTGAAATAAGGACTGGGCATTCACCTTTTCTGCATACCAGCAACTTGCTGAAAGCCATCTAGAATTTCAACAGTTTGATCATCACAAATGCTGACACCTGGCTCCCCTCAAGCGCAGCCCAATGTCAAGAGCCCAACCACATGCCAGCTGGTACACACAGGAACTCAGACTTACAAAATGCCACTGCAAGCAACTGAAGTTCAAGTGGAGAATGAACCTAGACATCCCAGACAAAACCATCTTCAAATCCTCCCTAAGACACTATGATCAGCAGATCTTGAATGTCAAGTGTACAGCTCTCACTGACCACATGGAACCAGCACAAACAGCAGCAAGAAAATCGCCACCATCATCAAAGATTGTACTGTGTCTCCAGCCACCTTCAGTAATATCAGCCTCCCTCGAGAACTCTGCACCAAACTCTCAGGATACTTCTGTTACAAAATCACTTTCATATACAGTATCTTTGACCCCAACTGGACCCCATCACCCGTGCAACTCAACTTCTCATCACAGCTCAAGAACAAACCCAGACCATGTGGCCTGCTGTCTCTACTGAAGACACCACCATAAAGTCCATCCAGTTGGGAGCCCATCCGACCCTGCCTTCACCAAGCCTTCACCTAAGGACTCCTACTGACAGGGAAGCACTAGCAATCCACCTCAATTCTCCATCAACTTAGCCATTTACCTGGACACCTGGAAACACACCACTGTCACTCTATTGCTCAATAAACCATTCACATCCAGCCACAGTCACCAAATACAGATCATTCTTCCTTTTACCATACTAGGGCAAGAGCTTAGATAAGCTCATCAACTGGCACCTTACCGACCACCTCAGCATCCACCAGGTCCTTGAAACTGCACAGTCAGGCTTCTGACCCAGCCACTGTACACAAACTGCACTCATTGCCCCAATGGACAATATCCACATGATCCTAGACAGAAGTGGTATGGCAGCCCTTATCCTCCTTGACCTTTCTGCAGCATTTGAGGCGGTCTCACACCCCATCCTCATCAGACATCTACATGAGATTGGCATGCAAGGATCGCTCTTTACTAGATCTGCTCCATCTTAATTGACACAACTCAAGCTGGCAGTCTGGCACCTTACTCTTCTGAAGCCCAAAAAACGTATCTGTGGATTACCTACCTCAAGGCTTGTCCTTCAGTCCCACCCTCTTCAGTGCACATCTGATTCCTCAGGTCAGCGTCATCTGCGCACACATCAGCATCCTCTCCTACACCAATGACACACAACTCATACTCATTCCTTCTAGGACAAATCACCAACACACAAAATAAGTTCACCTTCTGCATGACAGAAGTCACTAACTGGATGAAAGTCAACTATCTCAGTTCAACATCGACAAGACAGAAGTAGTTATCTTTAGCAGGCGTACCTCACTATGGGACACCAACTCAGACCCACACACGCACCCTGCACCCATGCCTGGAACCTCGGGTTCATCATTGACAGCAAGCTGGACGTTACTCAACAAGTCAACACTTTCAATACATCCTGCCTCCACACCCTGAAGATGCTGAGGAACATCTTCATATGGCTCCCAAACAACATGAGAAAAAACAACACTCACACCCTCAATGCCAGCAAGTTAGATTATGGGAACACCCTCTATGCCTGGATCACTAAGCAACTCACCTGAAGACTAGCAAACCATTAAGAACTCAGCAGCCAGGCTCATTCTTAACCTCCCAAGCAGACCTCACATTGCACCCCTCTTCAGAAAGCTCCACTTGCTCCTCATGCACAAATTCACTCAATTCAAACTTCTATCCCACACATCCAAGACACTACACAACTTACACTCCACATACCTGAACAGCTCCACCTCCTTCCGTTAACTACCCAGAGACCTCTGCTCCACAATACTCCTACTGGTACACCTCAGTCCTTAGTGTATACAGACTGGAAATTTGCCTACCCATGATACCCAGGACTCAGATGCCACCTTGCTGCTATGTGCATTCTTTTTAATGTTCATGCATCCTCACAAGTGAACTATTTCAAATACGGGAGTGGACAGCATATGTGCCATGTGCAATGCAGCTTCTAATTTCAATGCATCATGCATCTAGGTGCTGATAAAACCATTGAGAGTAATTTCAAACAAGCATTTGCTGAAGGAGTCGGGCTAAAACGTGTGTGTGTGTGTGTGTTTTGATGATATGAGCAAAATACTTATAAACCTGTCTGCAGCCAGGCCTAAGAACAAGAGTGCTAATTTAGCAGACCATGCTGATATGCCCCTTGTCAAACACATGCAGATATGTGGTCTTTGCCTTGACCAAAGTTTGCTAATTTGCATAAAGTGAACATTTTATGTGAATTGGACGAATATAATTCGAAGAACATAAATATCCTTTAATATATATCATCTCACTTCCGTCAAATGAATTACCAAAGACCTTTCTAGTTCCGGATACATCAATATCTTCATACAATTGTTAGTATGATGTGTCTTTGTTATTCTTTGTTTAATTATTTTACTGTTGTCTGCATGGAGGTAAAGTAGAAACATCCATTCATTAGCCTATTTTGGGGTTATTTCAGTTTTTCATTCATTTGTTGTATTATTTCTTCTATGCAGACAGAAAAATGCATTACTTGTTCAGTAAGCAAAAGAAATGCTTTTCATCTCTATCTTGGTTTTATAGTAACGTATTAGTAAGATAAGTTACATGTATGTGTTTAAAGAACACGATGCTATTGATATCATCTTGTGCGACATCTTCAGGCTAGTAATGTCTAAGAATAAATCATTGTGACCTTTAGAGGGACAATTCATTATATAGTTGTACCACCGACAGGCTGCTTGCTGTAACTTATCTTTACAGTTATGTATTTCATAGATTCATCTGTGTGGGAAGCAGGTGCCTACGAGTAACAGTTAAACAACTGGCCTACAACTGCATTACCTGTTATCTGCCCAGAAACTATGTCAAATCATTTATTACCACGAACTCTACATATTAAATCGTTTATCTAACAGATAGACCATTCACTCGCCGAAATCGCTATAATATGAAAAGCAGAACACCTCCAAGAGCATTGTGTCAAATTGAATTGATAACTTGCTAATATATTACAATGTTATCCAGGATGTAAAATACTTAACAATGTTATCAGGACTTTCTCATTAGCAATGGCAGATTACATGTGAGTATTTTGTTTACGTTTGTTTACAGCCAAGTCATAAAACATGTTTCTGACATACGAGCTTGCTCAGCGGCTATGTTCAAAGCAGGCACTGTAAAAAACAGATAGAGAAATGTTAGTTTTAAGTTTTTGGTTATAGTGGCATCTTACTATTGCATTTCCTACTGTTTGAAGACACACATCTCCTACACAACTTGTATGTTGAGCCTATTTATAACTGTGTACTGAGTTCGCAATTTTACCCAACGTTACGCAGATTACAATGAGGTATAAAGTGATTTCCCCAGAAATGTATGATTTTTCCATTAACTGACGAAGCCAGTACTAGAACCCATGTTTCAGTGTTTCAAAGGCAACATCACTTGCCATTCATTGCCAAAGTATAGAAAGGTTTTTGACATGGCCAAAAAGCCCAAAATATTAGAATAATACAGATTCTAGTTCCACTTGAAATGAAAACATAGTACTGCAAAGGAATGCTTGTTCAATGATAACGAAGTTATATAGGGCTCCATATGTTGCAATTTTGTTGTGGTTGTTGAGTCGTTCGTTCGTGATTTATGTGCTTCTATATGTTTGCATATTTCTAATCAGAAAAAGTTTTGTGGCAATTAGTATAGAACATGACTGACAAGACTGAAACAGGTAGCACGTCTATGCCTTATCACTGATTATATAGAAATGCTAATTGAAAACAATCTTGGCATCTAAATTATTGGATAGTTGAAAAGTTATGTTAGGTAATATTATATTATAGTTTGCTTATGGAACTCAGCATGAACTGTGTATGACCTGAGAGCGCAATGGTCTGGACCTAATTTGGAATAAGCACCTCAAATCCTTCTGAATGACAGTTCATCATCGGGCCCCTTCTCCTGCAGTTGTTCTGCTTCTCCTGCTGTACATGTTCTGTGTGAGAGGGAAGCATTCCCCGCTGCTACTTGTTTTGTTCCAAATGTATTTTCAGGGAAATCATGCTGAGACTTGTCTTTGCGTTTCAGGGAAGTTAGGACTGCTGATGCTCCCTGCGTTCTGTACACTGTTGGGAACATTTTTGTTTAACGTTTGAGGTGTGGGAGCGGGGCCTGCACCGTTGCATATTATGTTTATTTTACTATATTCAAGTTTAGCCAAAACCAGCAAACACCCTTTAATTCCTCAGGGACCTTGCAGGGTTGATAAAATAAGTACCACTAAGTTTGACAATTATAGCACCTATTGCTTGGGTTTCTAAAGCTAAATTCAGTTTTTGTTTTTTAACCGGTCAGTAATCATTCTTATTTATTAACATTTGCTAGAGGATTTAGGATATAGGGCCACTTGTACAAAAGCATTTTGATAGTCGCACACATGCCGATTCACGGAAACGGCCCATTTGCAACTAGAAAAATGCTGTTTGGGATGTACAAAGGCCAATTTGTGATTCAGTAACTTATTAATGAATTGCAATTTGGGTTTTGCTATTCTGTTTTTAGGAAGGGTCATGTTCAGGGTGTCCCTTCCTAATACCAAATCTAAAAGGTATGTACGAATGTTTTGCTACCAAAATGCGGTCGGAAAAGATTTGCAGATTACGCCATTCGCAAATGGGAAGGGGGCCCACGGTACCCCTTCCTCTTTGTGAATGGGGTCGCCAACATTTTCTCAGAGCAGGTAGTGGTCCCACTGGCCACTGTCCACTCTGAAAAAATGAAAGAACTTTTTATTTTTTATTTTTGAAATGCATCCCATTTTCCTCTAGGGAAAATGGGATGCATTAAAAACCTGCTTTATTTAAAAAGCAGTCACAGACATGGTGGTTTACTGACCCTGACAGGCCACCATCCCTGTGAGTGCCAGGCATTCCCAATTGGTCACAAATTGCGACCTGCCTCATGAATATTAATGAAGCAGGTCCCTTGCAACCCATTTGGTATTCGCTTACAGTGTCTGAGACACTGCTGTACATCAGGTTTAGCGACTTGCAAATTGGGAGTCATTAAAACTTGCAATTTGCGAGTCGCAAAACCTGACGTTTGTACATGTGGCCCCTAGTGTGGTAAATGACATAATTCTGTTAATTTAACATACAAAATATCAATAAATAATTTACTTTTAGTCAGAGAGTTGTGAGTTTCTACTTTGTGATGATTATGGTACCTCATATTGTTTGCACTATTTTTTGTTCCATATTTATTTATTTATTTTTAGTTTAATGCAAGTGCATATCAATCTGTTCAGTATAATAAAAACACAATAATGCAATCAAGTTGCATAACCCAATGTTATATCACACACATGTTTTGAGTGACCATAGTTTGGAACATATTGATACTTTCGAACAGAACCATTATATTACTCTGGTGGTGCCAAGAACAAAATAGAAACCCATAATAAAATAATGCGATCACAAAGGTAGAACAGAAACCTTGCCTCAAAAACATCATGTATCAGGTTGTCAAATATTTCAGGATGGCTATGTTACGTTTGCATGACGTTCATATTCTAGCGTTATGCATGGAGTGTGAGAGGTGCAGTTACTCCTATTCACACGAGAGTACCAACTGCATTAGAAATCGCATTAGGCCATAATCACCTCATACTGGATACGTATCTTTTAAAAAGGCAACCCTTATCATAAATTTATCTCATGCTTTCTATGAGGTGCCTTTGCCCTTCACATTTATTTTTCTGTATGTGTTGCAAGTGCAGCTTGTGGCAACCTATGTACATCTCTCACCATATTCTGATGCTGCGTGCTAGTGCGCCTTTCCAGGACATGGCTATCCTCCTCTTTTCCAAGATCATTGCCAGATCCAGGAAACTTGATGATTGTTTATATATTTTGGATTGAGGGAATTGTCCCAATAGGCATCGCAGTGGTACCATTCTCACCTACTTATTTGTATTGTGTGCTAAGATACGAGGCACTGTCTAAAAAAATCTCAAAATATTAAGCATTAACACACCATGTGGCAAAAAATTGTTTTACCTCGGGGAGACCTCTTATTAAATCCCCTATATATTTTCCTGAGCTGTTCTAGGGAAATGTATGAATTCAATTTAGTGTATTTGAAGTGTGGTGCCTACGTACCCCAGATGTGTATTCAAGACACTGACACCAGTGATCTTAAGACAGCTCCAAACCCTTCACCCATTTACTATGCAATTCGAGGCTACTAGGAAAAAACGAGTGCAGCACATCCTTCGGGAGAACCATAGGCACCATCCTGCCAATACCCCACAAGAAGCAAACGTGCCTTTACAATAAGGAAGCCCTCTTACTTTGGGGACTTCACCACCCTATACGCAGAACAATTTCCATCTATTGTTGCAGATATCGGATTCCTGGTAAAACATCGTTAAAGAATTTGCCAAACAATTTCGGGATGGCCTCACACACCACCTGGTGTCATGCTTCATCTTCGGCCATCCCGCGCCTGCCAAAGCATCCTCTAACAGCGTGTGGGCCCGCGTCATCCTGACCGAGAAAACCAGCTAGTAAGAATCAGGGAAATGGGGATGGAGGAGGGTGTCCAACTAAAAATCCCTACACATGCTCAAAGTGCAATCTAAACTTTATTCAGGAGCAGAGGAGGGATGCTTTAAACAGAAAAATGGGGCAAAGGAGCCACAATTATAATGTCCTTGTCCCCCCTTAGGTCGACATTTTTTAGTCCTTCACTGATCCACCAAGGATCCAGGGCTTTCATCAGGACCAGACAGAATCTATATTACTCTTTTTTTTCCCCCTTATCAATACACACACACATTTGTTGTGCTCAAACAGTCTATACCACATCTCTAATCTCTGCCCAGTCCTTATAGGTGGTTACTCCTTCTTGGGAAAAGTACTATGAAAAGAGTATAAAAATACATCAATATTGTCAATGTGTCGCTTACAACAAACATAGGTCAAATCATAAAACGTAAATCATAAGACAAATCATACATATACATAACGTATGTTTGCCAGGGACAATAAAGATAGTGGTTTTAAAAGGGGGTCACATTGGACATGCTCCTGTGTACATATTTCTTGAATGTGAACACTGCACACAACTAATGGGCTCATGTTTTTGTGAACACCAATCACCCAATACCATGCCAAACAATGTTTGTGAGCCGTGAATCACCCCTTCACTCACACGTTGTTAAACTCTCACCCTAACTCAGGGACATCTAAACTTTGTTGAGGAGTGGAGCAGGGGAGCCTTGGAGTCACACACTGCAAGGAAATTAAGAGGAAATACTCTGGAGCCGAGTGCACATATATGGGAAAAACTCCAGGTTGTCTCTGTATAGGCCACCACTAACTTTGTCAAAGGTCTTCCCTGGCCGGATCACCTACTCGTTCTCCTTACTCCTCCTGATGCTGTCATAACTAATGGTAGCTTGGGGTTATACCTACGAATGTCGACCCTCCTGTCACTCCCATATGTAAGGATCACCTGAAGCACCTCTAACCTGGAGGATTCATTCCCATCAAAATCCCAGGTACCCGCAACCATAACCCTCAATGCATTGAACCTCAAAAACTGATCTCTGACATCCTGATGTTTTGTTGCTCATATTTTAAAATGTCAAAACAGAACCCTTTCAGCATTAGAATGATGTATAAATTATGAGAAAAAAGAAGAGAGAACTCTTGGTAGTTCCAAGTTTAGGTGGAGAGCAGCTCCAGTAAGGAGTACCCTGCAACACTAGTGATATTTTAAAATGTACATGCCATGATATTACATGTCTCCAACCATAGACACCATCTTCCATCCACATATAATGACCATATATGTGTGCAACTTCACAAAACCTAGGCAGGGAATATATGTGTATCTCCGGTGAATAAGGGGGTCATCCAAACCCTGCGTGCCCAACAACATTTCACCACTTTCAGCAAACTAGGTACCGAAATTTTAGGTTTGTCCAATGATACCAGCCAATCAAGTGTCTTTTCCCCACTAAGTGCTCATTGCATGCCATTTCTTACCATGTTTTCTGTATCACCCAACCACTTTGTCAACCATTGAAGATGCCCTGGTAAATATTATGCTTCACAGTATGTCGTCCCATACCTCTTTTTTCACAGGTATCTTTGACAGCACCTACCAACAACTACTGTTGCCCCAGACTAGGGGCCTGATTTAGAGTTTGGCAGAGGGTTTACTCCATCACAAACATGACGGATGACCAGTCCACCTTATACAAGTTCCATAGGCCATGATGGAATTGTAATAAGGTGGAAGGGTTCTCTGTCACATTCGTGACAGGATATCCCCCTCTGCCAAACTCTAAATTCGGCCCTAAATTTGTTTGCATACCCCTCTGCTCAATACCGAATGGCCCAGGCAAAAACATTGGCAGGGTTGAGAAATACAGAAGGCTCGGGAGTACCAGCATTTTTTTAAATACCTATCCTACTTATTGGTGACAATGGCAACCTAGCCCAAATGCAACAGAGAGTGTCAAATAGAGGACACTGTTTTGCCCAGATCTGCAGCAGAAAGCTGCAATTCCATATGGTAAACGTTCACATCCAGATACTGCCTCATGTTGTTCATACTAAAGGAAGAATAACTTACAGTTCAATGATCTTCCCTCCTAGATTATGAAAATGTGTTCTTTATGTGGTTATTGGCTGTGACCTTTAACAACATTGATATTTGTTGTTAGGTTTAATGTGAATTTGAATAAACTATAGTTAGCATAGGTTACTTACTGTTTGCATAGTTAACAATGTGTATTTGATGATACAAGAGGCATATGCCTTACCAAATACAGCATACATGCAGACAGGAGATGTTAAGGGATTTCAGTTGGCAATGTAGATAACTGAAGTACAATTTTAAATTGATTGTGGTGAAATTCATACTGAAAATCATCTGGAAAATTAGAGTAAAGCAAGTGAAATTAGTTACAGACTCTGCCTTCAACATATGCCATAAGTATGTCTAAATGAGAACTGTCTAAAAACGCAAGTGTAATTTACAATGTTGAAAAGACTGGTGATATTGAATAGACAGCACAGACATTCTACTATTTTAATAGAAATGTAAGCTTGTCACTTGAAAATATTGTTGAGAAACACCTCGTAAACACAATACATTCTGATTCACATACTAACATTTACTGTACCTGTCTTCATCTGATAGCCAGCATCTGGGGTTTATGCAATATTCTATCTTCTGAGTGCTGGGTGATGCAGTAAAGCTTTGGGAAATTACCATTTCACTAGAAAATGCATTAAAAGCCTGCATTTCAGGTCATGCAAAAATCATTTACTCATAATTGGGTTGCAGCAGAACATTTGGTCTTTGGACATATAAAAAGAAATAATTAACAAAGGTACTTTGTTACTTTGATTAGAGTGATTTAATTATGCAGCTAACTAATGCACCAGAACCTATATTCTGTATATGCCATATAGTAAATGATTATGTTTGTCTAAGGTTACCCAAAAACCAAATCTGCATGTGGCTCTTTCTGGTTTGGAGCAGTGAGTGCGAGAATAGGTAAGAAAATATGTGGAAATTACATTTATCGGAGGGCAAGACTTTTGGATGGTAAATGGAATTATAAAAATTAGATTAGAAACTCACAATGTTTTGTGACACATTTGGTTTCCTTAAGAAAGGACTTATCCTCTAGTTGATACTATGTCAAATGGTGTCAAATACAAAACTGTCAGGAGTGGGGTTATTCATTTTGGAGGAGAATACTCATATCAACTAAATACATCCTCTCTGATTAAGTCAAAACAGTTCTGAGAGAATTTCCACAGAATAGCTAGTTAAGCTCAAGAAATACTAAAAAATTTAAAGTAAACACCATAAAGCAATAAAGTTATCAAACACATTTAGAAACACAGAGAAAAATAAAATGAAATACAATATGCCAATATCATTAAAATAGTATAACTGTAACCAGAGATTTGAGGTTTTTGTGGTATTGGGCAATAAGTGCCAAGAAAAAGTGAAGCACCATTGGACAAAACAGGTTTGTGGTGGACCGGGACCTAGGCACACGTCAGGCTCAGAGGACAACCCTGTCTATGCCTACCCTGAAATCAATGAGGTATAAACTGTTGACATCCTAGGAGGGATTGGCTATGTGGCAATGTGGCAGGGAAGTGGCACAGTTGCAGAACAGAGGGCAACTTTAGCACTACCTCTTTTAACTTTGGGATGCCACAGAAGGAGTCTGCTATTCATTCCCAGGACCATCCCAGATATCCAGGCTCCAATCACAGCAGTTTCTATTACCTGTACTGATCATATCAGATGGGAAGTGAGCTCATCGAAATAGAGGAGAAGCTAAGGATTTGAATAAAGGCCTGGCTGGTGGCAGGTTGGTTCTAAACTTGAAATAGGGGCTCATACAGAATAGTGAGTCAAAGAGGGTGTGCTGTAACTGTAGTAGTTAGAGGGACTTGGGTGGTAGAATTTCTCCACCCTCTGACAAGTGCACAGGATACATTTGCCACCTCAACCACTGCCTCCTCAGAACATTTCTGGAACTTGGAAGACTCCATCTCCCTGCTGGGAGAAGAATTCTGACTCCTCCGGAAGACGATATGTGGTAAGCCTCCTGTTTGCATGCTTCACGGACACAAAAAGCAGAACGACTACGGAGTTCTAGAGGGCCCAGCTGACACCAGTATGCTAGATCATGCAGGAGATCTAGCAGGAGAGAGATCCAATGCCTAGGAACCTGCCTGGAAGAGCTAGCGGTTTCTGTCTGAGATGAAGGATCTTTTTCAGCTGTTGGAGAAGTTTGAAGGTGAAATCTTTGATCAGAAAGATCAGCTTGGTGTACCCAATGTCTGCTCTACTCAATAGTTTAATCCGTGACACAAGAATAAAATTGCCAACTTCCCTTAAATATTTCCACCTACCGATCACCTCCTGCCTAGTAAATTTTCAAATCCAAAGAGAAAATGTGAGTAGTATATAAGACTGATTCATCCATAGAACCTGGTAAACTATATTATGCCCACTGAGTACATACTCCAGGCTACCTGGCTTTATAACTTCATGAGTTCCCCTCTTGCATTATGTTACAACTATTGCATTTCAGCCATGGATTAATGAATATGCAAATTGCATTATCCCTTGACAACATGGATGAGCAAAATAATTTTGTTAATTCTGCAAGATTTAGTAATAAATGAACCATATTAATGTTCTGCTCTTGGATTTCTAACGGCACGTTGAGGCCTTTGGACCTTACATAATGATGTAGTTTGGAAAAAGTGTTTTAAAAGTTGTTTCAATCCAAACCATTTACACCTGTCTTCACTCACGTTTATTAATCAAAAACACATTTTATCTACATACATTCTTGTGATGCATTTCTAGAATCATGAAGTAGAGTTTCAGCCACTATGAGAACTTGGATTAAACCTGAAGGAAGCAACTCTGCTAGAAATTTCCAGTTTCATTGCTATTGGCAATAAGGATAAATGTACCATATTAATTCATCAAAACCAAGGTCTGGTACAAATCCATTCTGAATGGTTTGTTCAAGAGTGTCATTTATTTTAACAAGGCTCGAAAGAAGGTCATAGGCAGTGGGAGTGGCGGTTGAATGCATCAGATTGGATTCTAAATGTTTGTCTCCTAAGCCACTGGCAACGTCCTTTACAGATGTTAGCTACGATTCACAAAAGGCATGTTAAATAGCATAGGTGCCCAATGTGGAGCGAGCTTGGACATCTAGGGTAAAAGAAATTAGGTAAAAATGATGGGCTATTTGGGAGAGATGAGTTTCATTTTTGAAACTTTGAGCATGATAGTTTCTGAGTCTGTGAAGCGCCTAATTTTAGTGCAAAGAAATCTGAGTAAGAAGCTGAGGTGTGAGGAATAAAAAAGATGACTTGTTTCATGGGCATAAAGGGAAGTGGAAGAGCATAATCTAAAAATAAACTTTAAAGAAATAGGACTAGGTCGAGATGGGACGTTCATTGAATTCTCTAAGAGCGATTGCAATTTGGGCACTGTTTTTTAGTGAATTCAATGGTATGTTACGAACCGACTTATGTTGTTATAGGTAGGTTCACAAAATATCAGATCGAGGTAATGAGGTAGGTTGCAAATTGTGACTCAATACAATTGGCTGTCACAACAGTTGACCTTAGCACTTGTGCGTATTAATTGTCTCTAGGACTGGTGTCGTAAGTCTTTCTCCCTCTCTATCTTCTTTAGTGATCTCACATACGTGATAATGCTATCGCAATAGGGCATATGGCACTGCATTGAAGCATCAGTGAGATGTCCTCACAGAGCAATGGGCATCATATTTTGTTTCTTGTGCGCAGCTCTTTGCTTATGAGAAAAATGGCATCATCAGCATAAGAGGCACACATTTTACAGAACCGCACCTTTAACATGTTTTCTCTTGATGTGGCTATCCTAGAAAAAAACAGTTATCATCACACTTATTTTTGTGTTTGCTGCAATTGGCTGCAATGCAGTTTAACATCGGCAAAACCTTGGTATAGCTGGCTATTCAGAAGTGTTTTATGTAACAAATTGTTTCCTAATTTCTGTTCACTGACGACTGAATTTGTATAAGCACTAGTATTTTTGCCGCGGTTTTCTAGCCTTATGGCTCTCTACATAACAGTCTTAATATTACTCAGCTTGGTGGTATCACATTATTATATATATATATATATATATATATATATATATATATATATATCCCAGAAAGGTTCCTAAATTCTCTGTTCGAACGGCAGACCAATTCTTTGTAGTATTCAGCTTTAATGGCACCCTCCACACAACACATAGGCCCTCATTCTGACCCTAAAGCCGCGGTCGGAAAACCGGGTCCGGCGGTTTTCCCGCCGGATTTCTCCCGGCTGGGCAAATCCTCCATGGCGGCGCTGCAAGCAGCGCCGCCATGGGGATTCTGACCCCCTTCCCGCCACCCTGTTTCTGGTGGTTATTACCGCCAGGAACAGGATGGCGGGAACGGGTGTCCTGGGGCCCCTGGGGGCCCCAGCACTTGCCATGCCACTGGCATGGGCAGTGCAGGGGCCCCCTCACAGGGCCCCAGCATGCTTTTCACTGTCTGCATAGCAGACAGTGAAAAGCGAGACGGGTGCAACTGCACCCGTCGCACTCCTGCAACACCGCCGGCTCCATTCGGAGCCGGCTTCAGTGTTGCAGGCCCTTTCCCGCTGGGCCGGAGGGCGCTCCCTTGGCGGGCGCCCGTCGGCCCAGCGGGAAAGTCTGAATGGCCCCAGCGGTCTTCTGACCGCGGAGCGGCCAATTGGCGGTTCCCGTTTGGCGGGCGGCAACCGCCGCCCGCCAAACTTGGAATGACCCCCATAGTGTTCATTGAAAAAAAACAATATTACAGGGGTGATATAGTTAGGTTCACATTTTTACCATACAAAACCATAGACATTCAGCAATTACAGTTATACTTATGTTAAGAAACTATAAACTATAAATTGTGGCCTAAAGTTACGTAAGGGCATGAGTTATAGTTTCTTCAGATAAGTATAACTATAGGTATAAACATAACTCTTGACTTTCCATGATTTTGTATAGGTAAAACATGAACCTAACTATAACATCCATCTTACCTTTTTTGTTTTTTTTCTGTTTATTTCTATAGTTTTTTAACATAAAATAGTATATAATTATCGTACGTTAATACAATCAAAGGTTAGCACTGCTGAAGATGGTATGTGGCAGGGGTTGGCCACCGGGCTGCAGCCAACCCCCCGCTTGCACCCAACCCCATGCTCCACACAGCCTTTGGCTGTGTGCGGGAAGGGGTGAGTAGGTGTGTATATTTTTTTTTATTCTGCTTTGGATCTACGGATCCCTTGTGAAGTTACACTTGGGGTAATGCTGAGCACCGCTGTGGATCTGCGGATCATCAAAAAAAAATATCCGGACAGTTTTTGCCCATGAGGGGTCACTCAGGGAACCTTCCATGTGTCCTAAGGGGTCAGGATACTTGCATTCTGAGCCATTATGTGTTTTTACACTTTATTTTTCCCTCCACCAGCCCAAGCGACAAACAAAATGGTGGCCTCAAATTTCCGGTCATCTAATCAGGGCCTTGCTTTTCGCCGGATCCGCAGATGCACCAAGGATAGATCTGCGAATGATCCACTTCGATACTTTTTTCCTCAAAAAACTACTGAACACATTTGTAGCAAATAAAAAAAAGAGATCTTCCTGGACCAAGATCTACCTTTTTGCCAAATTGTGTAAATCTTTTCAGTGGTCCTGGCTGTAGTTGTGTTAAAAAATTGCAAAATCTTCATAGACATGTCATGGGGAAAAAAGTGTTTTGAGATCCCACTTTTTCTCAGCCCCTGCTTTACGAATCACTCTGAAACTTTCCAGACAGCAGCTGAGCTAACTAGCATACGAGTTTTGAAAATTTTATGAAGATTCAGCAAACAGCGCTAAAGTTATTAGCAAAACAAAAACACTTCATCCATGGGAAAAGTTGGTCCTAACTATATATATATATATATATATATTTATTACCTAGTGGCAGTTGCCCCTAGGTAGTTATAGTTAGGACCTAGTTTCTGTAGAAAAAGCAGTTTTTTGCTTGCCTATATCTTTGGCGCCACTTGACGAATATTCAAGCAGGGGAATGAGTTATAGTTACCTTAGGGCACGAGTTATAGTTACTTGAGGTAACTCTAACTATAACTGGTGCATTTCTATGGTTTTGTATGTTTAAAATGTGAGCCTAACTATAACGTCTCAGTAACCTTTGTTATTTTAAATGAATATATACATGTGTGTGTATATATATATATATATATATATATATATATATATATATTTCAACAACGACCTCCAGACAGGGGCCCCCAACCCTGCAGGGCAGCTTCAGCTTTCAAGGGCGGAGAAACCCATATTTAAAGTCCAAACAAAATTGCCAAAGCCTCAGTTTCAGAAACATCCGAGCATTTATTCTCAGTTGAGATGGCAGCAAGCTTAAAATCCTGACGCGTTTCGGCTGAATGCCTTGATCACAGGTGAGTGGTTCAAAGTGCACACAACACAGGTGTTTATCAATCAAATGTCACGTGACCCTGTAGTAGTAAAATACATCTCCCATAATGCACTGATAATGTTTCAGTAATGATGCAATGCACTGTAGCTTAGTATATAATCCTGCTTCATAGCGTCCAAAAGCCACAGTCATATTTCACAGTTGTAACAGTGCATACAGTTTGTAAAGAGTAAATGAAATGGCCACGAGCTTAATAGTTTTCATTTGTTCATGTGAATCACTTAAAAATATCACTCGTTGCTGCTGCCAAAAATTATATTTGTAATGCAAGGAAGTCTATAAACTGCAGAAAGAGAGGTAAAACCTCTCCCTCATCCCTTTCTCACCGCCGTGTTCAAATTATTCCCGTAAAATACCTTGTGTTGAACGGAGACAAGCAGGTCATGCCCCCCATTATGATTCCAACAACGACCTCCAGACAGGGGTCCCCAACCCTGCAGGGCAGCTTCAGATTTCAAGGGCGGAGAAACCCATATTTAAAGTCCAAACAAAATTGCCAAAGCCTCCGTTTCAGAAACATCCGTGCATTTATTCTCAGTTGAAATGGCAGCAAGCTTAAAATCCTGACGCGTTTCGGCAGAATGCCTTGATCGCAGGTGAGTGGTTCAAAGTGCACACAACACAGGTGTTTATCAATCAACTGTCACGTGACCCTGTGTTGTGTGCACTTTATATATATACACACATATATGTACATATACATACATATATATAATTGCCTAGTAGTTAGGATCATGTTTCCATAGGAAATTGTTGGGGCCTCTTGGGCCAAAATTGACCTGAGACGGGTGTTGTGTACTCCCTTTCACCTAATGATAACGGTGGGCCCTGGGGGAGTGGAGCCCCTGGGATCAATAATTGCTGCAGAGGGGGTCTGTGTGCCTCCTTCTCATAACAATAATGCTGGGCCCAAGGAGATGTGGTCTCTAGGGCTGTAATCCCTCCAGGGAGGGAGCCCACATGCCCACCGAACCTTCCTAATAACACTCTGTCCCGGGTGTGGGGTCCCATTGGCTAAAATCAGCCCGGAGAAGGGGGCTGAGTGCCTCCCTCCCACTGTAAATGTTGCCAGAGCCCAGGGGATGGGATCCCCAGGGTTAAAATCGGACCAGGAAGGGGGGACAGCATGACACCCTCTCCCGAAATATCAGGCCCCACATCACACAGCGGAAGGCCATGTGCAGTATAGGGTTGGCTTCCTTGAGCTGGATTGGCCACAGATCCTGACAGCAGGCTAGGCCTTGTGGTCCACCCCCCACTGCACACACCCAAAGGCCTTGCACAACATGGGGTTGGTTGAATGCAGGAAGTTGGCCGTAGGACTTGGCAGAGGGTCCTGTAGCCAAACTCCCACAGCCAGAGGCCATGGGCATGATCGGTTGGATTTACATAATATAATTAAATATTACTTTACGTTAAAAAGAAAGCTAGAAATTCACTGAAAATACCAAAGGTTAAAGTAAAGTTATAGTTAGGTGAAATGTTCAGTAACAACATAACGTTTTAAACTCTAAAAAAAAACACAGAACTTCATTAGTTATACTTGTAGGTAGTGCTTTAAATGGGTCGGTACTGTCCGGTACAGAGTACCAGTACTTTTTTATTTTTTAGAGGGAGAGTACCTGCACTTCTCCAGAAAAACGTAATACTTTTAATTGGAGAGTCCCGTCACTTCTCAGAAATAAGTAGGCACTCTGGTATAGAGTATGTTTACTTCTATTTTGCCATTTCAAGCACTGGTCATAGGTATATGTATCTCAAGTAACTCTGACTCATCCCCTGAGATAAATATAACTTGCCTCCTCACCATACTTGGCTATTTACCTCACATATTGCATCACTCATCTCATCTTCTGTCACATCATTGATAATCACTGCAACATGCAACATCAGCAGTAAAAGTTATTGATAAGAAAACTGTGCGTGGCAGGGGCACAAGTTATAGTTATCTTACTTGAGATAACTATAACTGGCAAATATCTGTGGTTTTTAGAGTTTAAAATGTGCTAGCGCGCCTGATCCTTAGTAAGTAAACTTACAAGGGGACGATGAACCTTTTGGATCGCATGGAGTATCCTAGCTATGTAGTAATCGATGGACATCAGTTATCAATGTAATCAATCAAAAACCACTAAGAGAATCATTAAGCATGAGACAATATATCAACATTACATGAGTAACCACAACTCAACGTTTTATCAAATTTTATTTCCCTATTAGTTACAATACTAAGTCATAAGGTTAATTCAAACTTTATTCAATCAGCTCAGAATTAGTTCATTAATGACCACCAATAACATAATCTAATCAGAACTTGAGAAAACATATGCTCGAATGCTTCAGCATAAGCCAACAAAGATGAATATAACAGCATTAATAGCAGGGTTCAGCAATCAGTTCATCAATCATTTGTCACTGTCAACCTAACCCAAAATAGCATTTAGCATGTGGGACTTCATGCGAAAACAATTTAGAACATGAATTTGGAAAACATCTAGCTAGTAGATAACCCATAAAAACAGCGTAGTTGGTACCTAGAAAGAAAAGGCACAAAAGTTAATCAGTCATATTGTTATAGCTACCTATCCACAAAATGAATCAGCAACAAAGTCACTCTTCGTCTTCAGGTCATCAATCGATCAGCATCGCATCAGTTAACTCTGCAATATAATGCAAAACATAGGTTATACATCTTAATAAGACACATTACTACATTATTATTATACATTTTCATTATTTCACGCATTTTTAGTCATTTTAGTACAAGTTCGTATAAGTGGCTGCCATTCCCCGTGGGCACATTTTCAAAACGTGCACATTAATTTTTCTCTACGATTAATTTCTCTATTTACTTTTATAAACCATAACATATAAGCATTTACTAATAATTTCTAATTAGCATATCTGCTTCAACAAACGTTACAGTGTTACTGAACATTTCACCTAACATTACTTTAACTTTTGTTTCTTTTCAGCGAAGTGAAAAAAAAAAATATATATATATATATATGTACATATATTACCTAGTGGCGTTCTCCACTAGGTAGTTATAGTTACAACCTAGTTTTTTATATAAAGCATTTTTTTACTTGCCTATATATTTGGCGCCATTTGATGAATGTTCACAAAACTTTCCCAACAAATGTGCCTGTAACGTCAGCTGCTGCCTGAAAAGTTTCGAGGTGATCTGTCCTGGGTGGGAGCCTATAAAAAAGGGGGGTCCCACAAACACATGTTTCCAATTCATTTTTCCATAGGGATTTGCTACTGGACGGAATTTCACCAAATTTGGCAGGAAGGTAGGTCCTGGTCCAGAAAAGTGCTTTTTTGTTTTAGTTTAATCCATTCAGTAGTTTTTGAGAAATTAAGGGGAAATCAAATTTTATATCTAGGGACGCGAAGGATTCGCAACCCCTAAGGATCTCATGGTGAGATCTGATTGGCTGATAACACTTCAACAACACAGGCTGTTAAAGTGTTGTCAGCCATCTTGGGACTTGACTTCATATTAATCATGCTGATCCATTGCACTCTGGTGGTACATTGCAGGGAGTGATCAGGAATGCAGCATACCCTTGTGCATATGGCACATTCCTGCTCTCGTCTTGTCACACAGAGCAGTGCAGCACAGCAAGTTGTCTTGCTGCGTTGTGTGATTTTTCAGCAAATCTGGCCCCAAATATTTATTTCCAGAGTCAGTTGAAGCCAATGTGGGTCCACTGCATTTCTTTCCAAATCCATCAGTGAAAAATCAGTCCCAATGTGTATGTGGCTCATTCATAAACAAATTGAAATCCCAATCTATTGAAAATATCAAACCAGCCAAATCACAGGGTGCCACTGTGTGTCACACAATATCAGCTCCCTTCACGTGGCCACCCAATAAGGAGCTGGTATTACACGGTGGCAAGAAAAATGAGCTGGAAGCCACGGCAAAGAGTGGATTTCCAGTTTGTTTTCTTCTGGAGGCTTTTAAAAGCTGATGTCCATTATGGGGTGTGAAACTACCCAAGTATAGCAGCACCAGCTTGAGCAGGCTTGCTTTAGGAGGAGGTGGTTTGGTGGGGGAGGGCGCAGAAGTGCCTCCTAGGTAATTCTGAGAACAAGGCCATCCCTCCTCACACGGAGAACTTTTGCCTCAAGGTTGGCAGATCTAAAATATGCTTTCACAGTGAACAGGATAAAGAGAGGAAAATACATTTACAAATCTAACAAATGAATTAAAACATATGCGTGCATCATGCTACAAAGTGACTGGTGCTTTTCAGTCTGGAAACACTGCAATCAGTTTGAGATGAAATACTGTGCATGTTGTACTTTTTTGAAACTGTAAGTTCTTAGAAATTCAATTATTTCATTGCTTCTGTAAACGCCGTGTGACAGCTCATTTTCATTCACTCTGGAATCATTTTTGTAGGAATGATTATGGTGGCAGACGTATTTAAACCGCAATTTTATGTGCAAAAGCTGTTTGGTTATGTAGTGCACCTCTAGCACCAGTGTTCGCCATATCAAACTACTTTGGATGCGCTGATGGGACAAACATTCAGACGTGCATGACTTCAAAGGGACCATCCTGTGAATGAAATCCAGTTGATCTCAAAACCTAAGCAGATGTCATCAAACAAAGCTGCATTTTGGAATACCTATTGTTGGCGAGTGTTCCTGGATTGCTTTTTCTTTACACTGGATGGCTCCTTTAAAATGTGTTCATTTATTATTCCTATTTCGTGGCTTGTCCTGACCTGTTCAAGAAATTGGGTCGGTTGTCTTCAGAATGCTTGTTTCAGTTTCATAAGCCAAAACCAAGTAACTTGCAAACGTGCAGAGCAACATGGTTTCTAGACTGATGACAGAAACCACTCGCTGTCCGGATGTAAAAGATCGTTCTATCCCTCTGGTTTTATGAGGTCTACAATATTCAGTATCCATGGATATAACTGTGGGAAAAGTACCCCACCCTTTTTTGTTGAAATTAGAATCTTCTGTCATGAAGTAGAAATACACCATATGCACATATTAAATCAATGGGGCTCTGACTTAAATAGCGCAGGTGACTGCTAGAGGCCTCTTTTCAAAGAAACAATACAGCCAGCTGGGAGGAGCTGTTAAATAATTCATTGACAAAACAATGGGTGATACACTGTCATTGGGAACACTCGAAAAAAAATATTGCCAAGAATAGCGAACAAACATATAGGCTCAAATACCTTCATTGTAGGCGCCCATAAATACACCGACACGGAAAATAAACAGAACAGCACACATCCTTAGCCATACAAAACTGCAGATTACTCAGCAGCAGTCTCCACTGTTTTAGGTCCGATATTCCAGGGGATGAGTGTTTATTGTTTTACTAATAACTTTGGCACCGTTTGAAACAGCTCTTTCAAGTTTTGCTTTGATCCATCATGCAAGGACCAAGAAAACATAAGGGGGGGTGGCCAAAATAGCGATTTCCTAAGTTAATTTCCATATTAAACTTTACTTTCAAATACAGAAAAAATGGCTGAACTGAATTACACAAATTGTTGCAGAAATGTACAACTTTGTGCAAAAAAAGAGTTTCACTGTTGGAGTGCGGGTGTAGAGTGTTCCACATAAAACATATAAAGGAAATGTTCTCCATCTCCTTCCTCAAACACGGGAACTATCTAGAAATCTGTAATTATCTTTTGTATAATTAATGTGGCACTCTAAACCTGAAAAGTCAGTATTTGAAGATATACTAATCATCAGTAATGTCATAAAGTGTGTCATAGTATATGTCACAAGTGATGTACAATGTGAGTTCATAAGTAGTGTGTTATGGGGGGGCAAGTTATAGTTTATAGGCTCCCGGGTGGGCTCCTTCTAACCTTTTGTTTTTCATTAAATTTATATAGATATGTATACACACACACACACACACACACATATATATATCTATATATATATATATATATATATATATATATATATATATATATATATATATAGTAATGGTGGCCATTATTTTGTTTGCTGGGATCCTGCGGGACTCCCACTGGATCGGGATAACATTTGCCAATTTATCTTTCTAATTTTGGCCCCAGGGGGTTGCTGTGAGACCCACCCCCATAGGGCTAGGTGAGCAGGGTATCCCCACCTATTATTTCTTTTTTTAACTTCAGGACAGGGGACTATGTCCCCGGTGTCCTTTAATGGCTGCCAGCAACATTTTACTCATGTTGTTTGCAGCCAATCAGAGGGCTCACTCCTGCGGGACTCTGACTCCTTTGGGAGCGAGTTGGCCTAGAGGAAAAAAAAGGTCCCTGAGCCAATCAAAATGCTCTATTTTTGTACTGGCACACCCACAAGACTCTCACGGAACCCAACCAACCTGATATACAAGTATTTGTGTACCTTTTTTCCCAAAAAGTGCTAAATGGATTCACACTAAATCACAAAAAGCACATTCTGCAGACCAGGATCTAGCTTCCTGCCAAATTTGGTGTAATTCCTTTCAACAGTTTTTGTTGTAGCACTTCTCCAAGAAGCCTATGGAAAATGCATGGGGATTTTGTATTTTGGGACCCCCTTTCTTCTCGGCCCCCACTTGCCTGACAACCCAAAGCCTTCCAGAAAAGGAGCCAAAGTGATTTTATTTTAAAAGTTTGTGGAGATTCGTTAAACAGCATGAAAGTTATCAGCAAATCAAACAACTATGGAAAAGCAACACACTTCTGCTCCTTACACAAAAGGATTGAGTGATCTGACAAGCAAGGGTTGAAAAAATGGGGGGCACCCAAAACACTTTTTTTCCTAATGCATTTTGTGTAGGGAATGTTGGACCATGATACACAAAAAAAAATGTCTGAATAGAGTTACATCAAATTTGGCAGAAAGCTAGATCTTTACCCAGAAAGCATGCATTTTGTGATTTAGTGTAAATCTGTACCATCATTTTTGAGAATAGGGATATCTGGACAGTTGGTCACGCAGAAGTCCCACAGGACTACAGATTTGAAAAAATAGAGTGCTCTGATTGATCGCAAGAACTTTTTTCCCTGTTGGTCATCTCAGTACTGTTAGACCCAGCAGTCCAGTGGAATCTGATTGCCTGGCTGCACGATGAGGAAAAATGTTGCAGCCACCATTACAGGACACGCATGCAGATTCATCTGCATTCCATTGACTAATTATTTAAATAATATACATGGGGGAGAGCAGGGGTATCCTGACTCTCTGGCATTTGTGTGGGAGGAGAGGAGTCTAGTGAGCCCAGAGGCCCAAAATAAAAAAATAGGCATGCTGGTTCCACAGTACTCTTGTAGGAGATTTTAAAAGCTTCTGGTGGAGTCCTGTGGGATGAAGTGAGGCCTTCCCATGGGATTTGCTCAGGAGCCAGCATGGACCAACATGGGATTCCTCAGGAGTCCTCTGGTTCCGAAACCGAAAACCAAATTAAGAAAAGGATAATGTGGGATGGGGGTCTGTGGCCGGTTGAGCTCTTGCTGGGTTTTGGACATCCATGGTGGCTGAGTGCAGGTTGTGGCTACAGGGAAGGTGCACTGTGGGGATTGGTTGCAGATGTATGGCTAGAAGATCTTACTTTTGGTTACAAAAACACAGAAATTCACTAAAACAAACAAAGGCCAAAGTGGAATTATAGGCAATTACCATAGTTAGATGTTAACATATGTTTAAAAAAAAGTACACATTTACTGAAAAAATATCTTAGGTTGAGGTGTAGTTATAGGTAGGTCACCTAATATTAAAATCAAAAGCCACTGAAATTCACCAGTTACATAATTGACCTAAGTATGACTTAACCTCATATATTACATCACAGATGACATCTATCTATCCATCTATTGATCTTGAAGCGTAAGTGGCTCAATTGGAACTGAAATCGGAAAGAAATACGAAGAGATGCATGCTAATTTATAAAATGCAACCTAGCAAGGGCCAATAATTGATGTACAGGCACAGTTCAGATCGGTGTAATCATTGTTATCTCTACCCATAAACTGCATACTACAGAAATGTTTCAACTATATCTTCCAATAGCCACCTAGACTTCAGTATCATTGTCCATTCATATAAACTCGCCAAGAGAATAAATTCAGTGTTTTCTCTGCTGGAGGAATATGTCAAGTCGATATTGTAGGGTTAGTTATTTAAGCTTGAAGAATATTCCTGAAACGAGCCCTCATTGCTATATCCATATCACAAAAGGTTATCTGTATAGCGTAGATATCATAATCATATTGTCACTGAACTTCTTATGTTGATCCAGCTATTCAAACTCTTTCTTCCAACAATCCTTTCTGGGAGCACTATAATTGTCCATTGCTGTCCTGCATGTTTGGTGGAATATCTCCTTCCAGTAAGGACTCATTTCTGGAATAGTCAGAGAGGTCATGTACAATGGGAGTAACACTTCATGCGAGCGACAATGCACCAGTGACCATGGAGTTTCAGTTGTTAATGATAATACCCCACAGATACTGCCCAGTAACTACCACAAGATCCATAGACAATGTCTGACACGTTTGACTCAAAGCATTTACTCTGACATTTGGCTGGCATGTGGCATGTATGAACATTCTGGGCAAGGACACTAAAAAACATAAAAAAACACATTCTTTAAACTTGCATAAATATACAATCCGCTACATTCAAATTAATTCAATTTTAGAAAATCGTGCAACACTGCCCCAGTTCTCAGACTTTTTATACCAAAAATTCACAATGACATGAATATGATTATTTCTCTTTCTAAAATGTACATACACATAAAATCATAATCCTGCATATTTTTGTCCTTTTAATCAATAATCTCTCTCACACACACACACTTTTGCTAAGCACCATATCTTTCCCATTTTAAGTCACAGCCTATCAGACAGTGCAGCTGTCCGGTTTGATAAATACATCTTGGGAACTTTCAGAAAGTTGACCTAGGAATGTATTCCTTTCATTGATTACCATCTTCGTCTGTACACTGTCTAGTATTATTAGTAAAACTTATGTCTGTACAAATGTAACGGTCATTTCAATTGAAAATATGTCGTCTGTAACGTCAATGTGCTACCACACCATGAATAATTCACTCTACACCGCTCCACTCTACTCTGCACCACTCCACTCTATGCCACTGCACTCCATGCCTCTCTAAAACACTGCATCTATGCCACTGCATTCTATGCCACTCAACTCTACTCTGCACTCTATGTGAATGCACTCTATTGCACTCAGTTCTACTCTGCACCACTGCCCTCTGTATTACTCAACTTTATGCCACTCTACTCTACTCCTCTCTGTGCCACTATACTCTACGCCGCTCTACTCTACTCTGCACCACTAAACTTTGTGCCACGCTACTCTGCACCACTCTACTCTGCACCATTCTACTCTGCCCCAATCCGCGCCACTCAACACCATTGCACTCTACTATGCACCACTTTAATCTATGCCATTGCAATTTATTAGGCTTCATTGCGCCCTGTTGAATTCAATGCCACTGCACTCTACTGTACTATACTCTGCAACACTCTACACACAATGCACTCTACCAATCAACTCCACTCTATTCCACTCCAGTGTGTGCCACTCTACACGACTCCACACTATGCCACTCCAATACACAACACTCTTTGTCACTCCTCTCTAGGACACTCTACTTGACTTTTCACCATTCCACTCTACGACACTCAAAGCCACTCACTTTTATGCCACTTTTAGCCACCTCTATTGGCCAAACGATGGAAGTCCCCGAAACCTCCACAAATACATCAATGGCGGGAGGTTGGGGATTGGCGGAGAGTAATGCCCTGCGGAAGGAAGAGTGTAGGGGACTGCGTAAGTCACAGATCTCACTAGAATGGGATATTCTATTAGATAACTTTAAAGGGCAAGCAAGTGATAACAGAGAAGACCAGAATGTACAGCCACGGCTGGACATTTGAACAGTTAAGCACTGCCTAGATGTGCAACCTTTTGGTTCCCATTCCAGACTACATATCCAGTCATGTCACACAGCCCATTTATCACCCAGACAAGACACAATAGTGCCTGGTCCACCCTTATATATTCAGAAATGTGCTGTTGTGTAGAACAAAGTAAGAATAATATGCAATTACCTGGGGCATACTGTATGTTTAAGATGTAACTGCAATGCAAATTTTCTCAGTACCATGTTATTGTTGGGTGACGTGGTTAAAGTTTAAATGCTAGTAAGAGGTGAGGGGGGGTACCCTGTCAACCCTGTTAAATGATACACATTTACAGCACTGTTGATGGTTTTGCAAGTTACTCATGAAATTGTAATAAGTTGCATTGTGTAAACAGGTAACAGAATTGTTATACAAAATACAAATTGTGTTAAAAAAATAATTATATATCTGTATGCACACTATGGGCCTGATTTAGATATTGACGGATGGGTTACTTTGTCACAGCCGTGACGGATATCCCGTCCGCTGAAATCTAAATCCCAATATTTCCTATGAGATTTAGATTTTGGCGAACGGGATACCCATCCTATGGGAGGACCCCCTGAGTTCTACGTTTTTGACTGATATGATTTACTAATATCAGAAATCAATAGAATTGTTATAAAAAATAATATGGGAAGGGGTACCCCACCTACCTAATAACGCAGTATCTTAGAATGTATAGTCAATGTTCAATGAAAAAACACCTTGCTTAACCCCTGGTAACTATTGCACAAACAGCAGGACTTTCTGCAGAAATAGGTCTGAACGTTCAAACAGTACAAAACAACATTCAAGTTAAGAAACAACACAATAACATCCTCAAATTAATTTAGAAAAATGAAGAAATGTTTAACAGGTGAAATATTGAAAGAAAGGTAAAGGTTAAATTAAGTATCTGAAGATATGAATTCTCAAACGTTTAAGGCAAAAAGCAACAAGAAAGCACCAAGACCAATTAATATCAAGGTTGCAGTTGACCGGGATTTAAATTAATTGCTGACCACAATGGAGCAGGTGAGCTGAGTTGGCCACACCAGTTGAATGCTTTACTTTGGGACGCAATTGTTTTTCTAGAAGTCAGACTGATTTGGTGTAGCATGGCAGAAGGCTGAAGCTGAGGGTCTTGCACTGGAGCCTTCAGTTCTGTCACCGTAAACTCCAAGCAGCACAAATTGACAATTAGTAGCCAGCTTCATTGCCCCTTTCTCTGGGTGCTTTGATGCCTTGTACCTCTCTTCCGGAAGCCATACAATTATGCACTTTATTTAAGTCACTCCTGGTATTTCCCGCATCTTCCAGATGTCATTAGAAGCTTTTAAGGGCCCAGTCCTTCATCCAGCCAGGACTTCCCCAGGATCTAGTACAGTCTACTTTGCAATGGGGCTTTTGGTTCTTCCACACATGATGTAGCCATTCCGATACATTTTATGCCCCTGAGGCAGTATAGGAAGCCTACAACTTGTCCATTGTTGAGCATCTATAGCTCAGGGGTTTAAGTGGATAACAGGTCATTACTCAGTCCTCTTCATAGGCAAATCCACACAGGGTCTTTCTTTCTTAAAAAGGCCCACGTGTTTTTTTCTGCTGAGACTGGTGGGTTCCTTTTTTTATCATGTACACTAGATACTCTAATACACTAGACAATATCTGCTACAATCCCCAAATAATTACCATAGACCAGCCATCACACTTTTACAGTTGTTTTCAGTGCTTAGTTTGAGCCTGTGGTTTCCGGTGCTTGGCACCTGCAATCTGCCACATGGAGATGCTGTCTGTCAAATTTTGAGATGAGTTCAACTAGAGTGTTTAATTAGTCAATGTACATTAAAAATGAATAACACATGCCTCTCAGACCATTATTATAGATTTGGGTGGCTTGCATTAGTCTGAATTGTCGCTCTTGTAGAAGTGTAATGATGAATACTTGTGTTGGTACTGTTATTGCCAGCACTGGCCGGGGCAATAGGTGGTGCACGCAGCAGTGGCCTCCCGAGAAGGGCCCTGGCACTTACTTTGTTTTTTACAAATTAAGCACTGGTTGTTTCTAATTATCTATCTCCAAAACTCCTCAGAGGGTCTGCCCTGTGGACATCTGGATTCACCCTCTTTCATCCTTTTAGAAACAGGTTTTCTCCCCCACTAGGACCAGAGACCATTGTCTAAGAAAGATCTCTCTTTAAAGGACTATTAGCACTAACTTTTGTTGCATGCCAATTTGTGAAAATGATCAGACCCAATCTGGTCCTTTGTAATGCATTGTGTGTTTCTGCCCAATCCCAACTGCAGCACTCCAACATAAGTGGCCTGTGATTCTCTTTCCAGCCTCTTTATTTAAAAAGTATCTTTGTTCTTTCAGGGCAGGGAGATCCTTTTATGTCTAATCAAGGCTTTGACGGTGTCAACATGGAAGCCCTGCATAACTGAATTATTTGCTTCTGAAGCTTTCTGGCAACATAATGTATGATTTTACAAGGTTACTTTTCTATTATATTTATCAAATATCTACCTACACCTTTTGACTAAGTTTTTGATAAATATCAGAGATAAACATTTAATATATGTTCTAGCTGTACCTGAAGCACATTATGTAAATTTAGCTGTTCATCACATCGGGACTATCCGCGGTAAAAGCTTAATTTATTTATAGAGTAAAAGGAGCACTTTGTCATTGACTTCCGTAGTGACATACTGTTCTTGCTGTTTGTCATATCCTACTTTTTATACATTAAGCATCCAGGCTTGCTTGCAACAAGTCACACTTAGAGAGATTTTTAGCTAATGTGTAAAAGAAGGGTTTCCCACATTCCAAAATGCTTTCCTTTGACATTTGTTAGTTTAGTGTGTAGGCTGCAGCCGCTAAAGCCTCAGAGCGGTTCTAAAGCCACGTTTCCAGTCACTGAAGGCATGATAGGAGAGGGCTGCCCTTTTTGAGATGTAGGGCCTGATTTAGAACTCAGTGGATGGGTTACTCCATCACAAAAGGGATGGATATTCCGTCCGCTGAAATGGAAATCTGTTTTTGTCCTGATGGGATTTAGACTTTGGGGGACAGGATATCTGTCACCATTGTGATGGAGTAAACCATCTGCTGCGTTCTAAATAGGGCCCTTAGTGAGGAAGACCATGGCAGGGACATCTGCTAGGGACAGAGATGAGGACCCAAGAGAAGATGTGACTAGTGACTTCTGGAAGACACCATTTTGAACTGTCCCAGCATGCTGTGCAGGAGGTTTGGGACAGGGGGGAGGAGGTGACATGGCACCCTAGGATTGGCCAGGAGGCCTGGCTTCTGGAACATTCGACTCCCCTTAAAAAAACTCTTGCACAAAGGGAAGACTCTGTGCTCTGGGTTTTTCTGCTCTTCGCTGCTGGATTCTGTGGCTGCCATGGACAACTGGAATGAGAAACCTCCTGATGCCCAGAAAGGACTAAGGACTCTATCCAGTTGACCCCAGAAGCAGTGGATCTCCACTAGGGCCATTGAGGCTGCCCCATTTACTCCCCTGAGGACCAGTTGGGGGGGGAGCCCTAAACTTCTGCACCCAGAGACAAAGACCAGAATGAAGGCTGGCGCAGGGAGCCAGGAGAACAAGCTCTCTGTGGATGACATCACATTTCTGTAGCTACCTCGTGGCTAATGATTTCCACCAGGAGTAAAATGAACCCAGGATTGTCCAGATCACCCCAATGGGGCCTCAGTTATGGAATTTTGAAGATCAGCAACCTTTGACTATTTTTTTTACAGACTGAGCACATGGGGCTCCACTGCTGTTTTTCAGCTAGCCCCCGGGGTGGGCCAGGGCCAATGGGTCAATGCAAGAAGGCTGTATGTACTTTTTCCAGGGATAGACATGTAGGGGACCCTCTCTCCAGGCTTTTCTTTGGCATGGGGACCCCATCCCCTGTGCCTTACTTGTAAGGAAGGGGACCAGGACCCAATCCCTGACCCCCTAATGCGAGATTGAATTGGGGAGCACTGTTGAGCCCCCTAAGTGGTGTGATGTGCCTGCCTCACTCCATGTGCCCATGTCTGGGGGAAGGGGCAGCCACCGCAAGCAGAAGAGGTCCTACTGCAGGAGCGGGCAGGGAGAGACAAGCTGCCAGCTCCCACCAGTGCACATGGAGGTGGGCCTGGGCATCTCCCAAAACACAGAAATAAAGGGAGGAAAAGCTATGTGGCGATGAAAAGGCAGCCACTCATAAAGTATTCACTGCTTTGGAAGGAGCATCCCATAAAATTGGACTTTCTCATTTGCCTAATTTTTCCTACTCGAGGAGGCCCTAGGATGACCGAGGCACCACCAATGAACTAAAGGAAACGGAGGAGTGCAGCAGCTCCCCACTAAATAATTTTTTCAATGAATTAACCCTACTGCGGGGGTCAGGAATCCTGGATCTCTCAGTGATTTCATCAACGTTTTCAAGCACTCCCAAGGTTGGAACTTCAGTTCTACAGCTGGGAATGTAGCGTCCTCTAGAGGCCTCCTCTACAGTTACTTTTATTGTGACCTAAAGATTTTGTAAGAAAGTACATGTTGTACAGCGCCCTCTGGGGCTAAGCCCATCATTGCATGTCACCTGATCAAAATGATATGCCCTCTAAGGGCTATTTTTATTATTGCATTTTCATTGTTGGAAAGATTATAAAAAAATACACAGGCACCTTTTGCTCTTTTTAAAATGCTTTATTGACTTAATAATGCTGAGACTGATTGAATCTTTGACTAAACTAGTAGACTCACCATGTATGTTTGCATGACCTCTTTAGAGAGTCAAAGGTGGTAATGTAATGGCACCAAAGGTATTTTCGATCTGCCTTTGTACAACTTTGTAAATTAGCACATAGTATTTAATAATGTGTGTGTAATACATTTACTGTTCCTTTTTCCTAAAGAAAAAGCACTGACTGGAGAAGCATGTATTAAGTGTTATTAATGTGTGCCAGCAAACGGTGATTACTAGCCCACCCCATCTCCATTGGACTGCTCTGCTTCTCTACCCTGTGAGAGGGTCAAGGGCTACAATTGGGTACTTGGTTCCCACTAAGGAGAGTTTTGGACCTATTACTCATGTGGGCCACACAACTAATAACCCAGTTTCCTACAAACACTAATTAATGACAGTCCTTTTACTCTGCCAATCTCTACAGTTAACCTATCTTAAAGGGTGTCTTTACAAAACTCTCAATTGTTTAGCCAACAACACTTTGTAGTCTCTCAGTCTCCTATAATATCCATGTAACACTAGCTGACAAGACCCATCATGCAAAGTTATGCGGACTATAGATTTAAGGTGGGTGACATGGTAGCATTTAGCAGCGACGCTTCTGAAATCGTTTCCAAACAAAACATTTTGGGCCTGATTACAACTTTGGCGGAGGGGGTTAATCCATCCCAAATGTGACGGATATCCCGCCCGCTGTATTACGAGTCCATTATATCCTATGGAACTCTTAATACGGTGGGCGGGATATCCGGCCCTATATCTACTTCCTTTTCCAGATCTGTGTAACGTTTGTTCACCTGCACCATACCAGACGTTTCATATGCACCTCACGTATGAGATTGTTGCACAAGAGAGAGGTAAATGTTCACATATGCTATGCTGAGGGAAAACAGAAACCTACACGTCCCACCCCTGTCACCTAAAACAGGGACTCTAACAGGAGATCCAGGAAAATGTTCTTCTCTATACTTGTCTTTGATAGATTGTTAGTTTGCCTCAATGAAATCGATTAGAAATCTGTCACAGTCCCACCAATGAAATAACTACCTTTCCACTGCCGTCCGCGTTCACAAACCACTTAGCAAATCACATGTTGTATTTCCAGTTCCATCCTCGAATAATTATTTATTCTCTTGATTACAGTGTACACATCTGTTGTCAATTAGCCACGTTCTTTGCTGCTAGAGAAGACTCCATCATCAGTGCGATGTGACAGACATGCAGCAAAGCGACAGGCTGGCTTGTAGTAGAAGATCGCAGCAATTTTCGTATTGCTCTGTGTGTTCTGTTCTTTTTCATTAAAGGCGCATTTACTTTTAACTTAATTGGATCGCCTCGGAAAAAGTCTGGGCTGTATCGTAAAAGTCATTCATTGCCAGTAATGGCTTTAATTAGAATGAGATGAGATGCAGTTAAACAATCAGTGAACTGCCCTCGTTGCCAAAATTATACACCACGAATACATTGCTCGTGGGAAAGAAACGGTCCAAACTGTCGAGTTTGTTGATTTCTACTGACTTTCTTGAGAAAGACTAGAGATGTCGAGGCTTTGGCTGCACTGTCTGTAATTATTCAATTACAGGTCCTGTGCTATCTTCCCCGGTCAACATCCCACCGGAAGCTCCAGAAAGTTGAGCCTGAAGACATGAAGGCACATTCACAGTTTGGTAGGACACACTGGGCGAGATTTAAGAAGCCCCTTGCGCCTTATTTTTCTGACGCTAATGTGGCGTTAGGTTGGCATAAACACCGCACCATATTTACAAAGTGGCACAATGCAGCCACTTTGTAAACCCTTGCGCCTCATTATGATTGCATGCAAGGAGGGCGTTGCGGTGTTAGGAGGCCCAGAAAAATGGCGCAGTGGAATCTCTGAGATTCCACTGCACCGTTTCTAGTGTCATTTTTAACACCTGCCAAATGCAGGGGTTTAAATGTTGTTCCCATTGTTTTTAATGGGCCTCCTTTCATTTTGCAGAATTAGCATCAATATTTTTTATGCTAATCCTGCAAAGCGCCAAACTAGCGTAAACATTTATGACGCTAGTTCCTTAACATGCGCCTTGGTGTGCTGTATCGTAAATACAGTGTGCTGTATCATAAATACGGCACACACAAGGTGGGGTCAGGGGGACGCAATGGGGCACAAGAAAAGTGGCGCATCATGAAATGATGCACCACTTTTAATAAATTTTCCCCATTGTTTTTATCAGGGCTGGCTTTAGCGCCGGTGGCCCCCTGTGTTACAATAATTTTTGCCCCCTCCACCATGAACTCTTTGGATTCCCTCACTGTCAATGGCAAAAGTGCCCGCATCGCTTCATAGCCCAGCTCACGTATATATTTCATTTGTTTTAAAGCACTGGCAAAGGCTGACTTTACTAATACGAATGTGTATCTACCCAAACGATCCCTTTTTAGCAACATTAGGAATAGTTAATGAAAGACTGAGGAAAAAAACATAACTTCCTAATCTATAACAAAACAATCTCTGTGACAAAAGCAGTCACCCACTGAGCTATCCACATAAAATACAGATCTGTGATCTGCACAGTACATGTTCTTTGCAGCAGGCATATTAACATTGTGTGATACTTTATGGTAAGTTAAAACTTCCTCTGGACCAGCGGTCTTGGAACTGGGGGAATGGGTTTTTATAAGTTCAAATAAATCCATTTCAAAACTTGCTGCAGGTTTGTGAAGTTTTTTTCTATTATTTTCTATATTGACGATTATTTAAAAGATGACATGTTTTGTATGAGTTGACCATATTCAAGACAAATGTTATGCTCTCTGTGGAGAATTAAAATGAATAAACCCACCACTCCTGGGACGATCTGCTGTCTCTTGCGCCTTCTGGCCCTTGTGTATTATGGAGAAACTTTAGTATTTTCAGTTTTTTTAGATGTTTCTCACCAGAAAAGATAAACCGAAGCAAGGCACCTAAGAAATGAGGAGTGGCTCTGCAGGAGCCATGCCTGAGTGAATGACTGTCCTGCATGCCATTGTCATCCTGGGGAGTAGGACATCTTCAGGGTTGAGCTTTCTCACAGCTGATGCGATTATTTGCAGAGGGCTGGTTTTCAACTTAGTTACAGGAGAGAACACTAAAGGCTCCTTTAGTGTTCTCTCCTGTATGGCATGCAGGACAGCATCTCCCCTAATGGACGAGGGCCTACACGAGATATGATGGTTGGAAAACTCAGTTGATAGTTTATCTAAAAGGTTGGTAAGCACTGTGTGAAATGTTTCCAAAAGAACGGGACGTCTCTCACGTCATTCTTCTGAACTATAAGACATTACGAACATTATGAGAGATTTCCTTGCCGTTGCACGCTGCCCCTTCCTACAATAATAATTTTAGAACTCAATCTAGACAGTTTTTGGGCAGAAATCCAAGTTTTTTAAGGGCACCCACATTGTATGACCATTCTCTTTCTTAGCCTTTAAAACTCATACTGAACCTTCTACTCAGAAAAAGTGCATAGCAGGACAGCGCAGTTCGGAACCCTGACACACCACCCTTGCTTAAAACATTTCTGCTAGATGAGCACACAATAACGCCACAGCAGCGACTGCTGCAAATCTCAATGGGAGGGGCGGGTGGGGATAGGGAAGGGGAATTAAAAAAAATATATATATTTTTTTTAAAACATACCTCTTCCTGTTGCCGCCAACTCCTACCACCTTGCTCTTCGCTCCTCTTCTTCTGATGTCCCAGCATTCACTGGTACATCAGCACTGGCTCCCCAGCAATCCTGGCGCTGCTTTCATGCTATACCTAGCATGACAACAGCATCAGGATTGGTCTGAGTGGCTTGGACTGCCGCTCAGACCTAATCCTGGGTCAGTTTCTCTGGCCTGGGTGTTCAACACAGCCAGGCTGGAGAAACCTAAGTGCACACGTGTGTTTGGCTGGCCTGAAACGGCTGGTCAAACATACATGCACACTTAAATGCACTCTCTCCTCATCTCCCCCTCCTGCCTCCCGTGGTCCAGCCCTCCCCTCCCTAAACATGCTGCTGGATGAACCAGCAGCTGAAAGATAAAATGATAATTAAATATAATTTTATCTTTCAGCTCCTGGCTTAGCCGGGGGGGGGGGCAATCCTTCACCATTGTGAAGGAGCCGCCCCGTAACACAATCTCTTTCACATGCCCATACCCACACAGCCTCACTTTCACTCATCTTCCCCTATCTTTGCTCTGTTCTCTCTGTTCATGCCTCAGTTCGTCACTTCCATTCCTCTATACTTTTCCCTAGCGTATTAAACACTAGTACACCCCTCAAATCTCTATTGTGTCCATCACTGTGGATTAACTCAAGGTACTTCCTTAGAGTTTTCACTCATCCATCAAACCATGCAGTAAGCAAACTCATCATCCACACTTGTACACTCATTCCTGCACACGTGCATCCATTCATTCACCCCTTGATTTATTCTTTCACTGATCCACAATACCCTACATTCTCACCAGGCAATGAAGAGACACTTTCATTTATAGTACTGCTTTGCCAATGCTTGATTTCCATTGTGGAGGGTTCACATTCAAACATCAGCAGCCATTTTATTTTAATGAAGCATACTGTTAGAATTTGGGTTATTCGTTGACTGGGGTCAACAAGTAACCCAACCTAGTCAACCACAATCCTAGTCAGCGTAAGGGCCAAGCACACCCCAAATTAACCTGTGCTCATCCTCTGGCATCTTGGCACGGAACAGTCAGGCTTAACTTAGAAACAATGTGGTTAAAAAATAGATCTTAATTTAATGAATAAAACTAGACCAAAATGACAAAAATCCAATCAGTAAAACTGGAGTTACAATTTTTTAAGAATAAACTGCAATATAGCACCTAAAAGAACACAGTGCCAACTCCAGGTAGCTAGTCGCGCTGGACCGGGTCAAAGTCAAAAGTTCAGGCCAACCATGATGGAGCACAGATTGGATACAGTCCCAGATTAGTCCAGCTGAAACTCTACCTTCTCAAGGTTTTCTGCCAAGAGTCCTGTTCGTGTGTTAAAATGTTGCCGGAAGCAAGGAGAGTGAGAAGAGGGATGCTGGCAGAAGTCGACAAGGTGCAAAGAGCATGCCAGGTGTTGCAAATGGGTGGGTCGGAGCTTTGCATTAGCAATCCCCTGCTGGCTGACTATCCTCCTGTGCAAAGAGATGGGCTTATGGTGGCTCAGGCTGATTTTCATTACAAGTGGAGTGGGTCTGGTATGAATGGGCACATTCACAGTAGTGAAGAGCCCAAAAGCCTGAATTGAAGAGCTCAAAAGCCACATCCAGAATCCAGTACTGGAGGGACACCCCTTGTGGGTCAGGAACTCACTGAAGACGGAGCTGTTGGGGAGTCTGTTATGTCCTTGAGACTCAGATCAGGAGGCCAGCAGACTAGTCCTTTGAGTCACTCTCGGGTCTTCGGCTCAAGATGAAGAGAAAGGTCAATTTCTTCTTCCCCAGGCAAGAGGGCAGCTGGTAACAGGTCCACACAGTAGGGAAACAGTTACTTGCAGAGTATCTACAGGTCCAGAAGTGAACTGAAGTGGTGGTGTTCTTTTATACACTAGTGCACTGGCTCTGGAAGGTGGGAGAAGCTTCTAACCAGTGTTCTTTGAGTGCATGGAATGCCCTACCTTCCCTGTCCTGACTCTGAGCTGGCTGCAGTAACAGTACAGGGTTCTTAGGCCCTTTGTGCAGAGACAGGACACAGCATATTCAGGTGTCAATGAGGCTGGGGCCAGCTTCTCTGTCCCATTCTGCCAATGATGGCCCATTCAGTTACACCTAAACTCCCATTGTGTGGGACTGTCTAGGAGGAATACACAAGGCCCAACTTCCAACTACTCCCTGTCATGTGACCAGAGACAGGCTATAGGTATCAAATGGGAAAGGCAAGAAAATGCCATAATTTTTAAAGGTACATTTTCAGAATTTGAATACAAATTCTAACTTCACCATAAATTGGGATTTTAAATTATGATTCCAGAGGCACTGACCATGAACCAGTTATCTGTTCCCATTTGGAAATTGCACTTATAAAATGTAATAAGGCAACTATATTGTTATCCTGTGGCAGAGAGAGGCCTTGCGGCATTGAAAAACAAATTTAAGACATTTTCACTACCTCTTAAAAGTAAATGTAAAATTTAAAAGTACATGATCAACTTTTTAAATACACTGCACCCTGCCTTTGAGGCTGACCAGGGCCTATCATAGGGGGTGACATATGTATTAAAAAGAAAGGTTTGGACCTGACAAAAAGTTTACTTTACCATGTCAAAATGTCAGTTTAATCTATACATACAGGCTTTGCAATGGCAGGCCTGAGACATGTTTAAAGGGCAACTTAAGTTGGTGGCACAATCAGTGCTGGAGGCCCACTAGTAGCATTTAATTTCCATGCCCTGGAAGCTTTACTATGGACTTACAAGTAAGTCAAATATGCTAATTGGATATAAGCCAATTCTACCATAGAACCAGAGCACAAGCACTTCAGCACTGGTGAACAGTGGTAAAGTGCACATAGTCCTATGACTAACAAAAACAAATTCAACAAAAAAATATAGGAGGAGGAAGAGAATATGTCTGGAAATTACCCTGCAGAAAGAGCCTGGTCCATCAATCATGGGGAATTGCATTTATGGCAAGCAATAGGAAAGACAACAATTCAAACTTTTCATGGGATTACTTTCTCTGCAAGTTTAATATTGTTATTACAAAGGATCATTGCATTATGGTTATTTTCTGTTATCTTACGCAAAGTCTCAAAGTTTGTGGGTGTCAGTGCTTGGTTAATGGAAGTATGGATGTTAGAGAGCTTGAGGAGAAGCAGGCTAAAGCAAGGTAGATTATGTTTTACGTTGTAAAATAACAGACTATTTCATAATTCTAAATTGTGAATTATGACCATCAGCCAGTATCGGTAAGGTGGGTATCATCAACCTTACTGGTAAAGGATGTGGCAAAAATAAATTTTGTCATTGATTGTTATAAAATTATGCAATAATATACTCAATACATTTTGTAGCAACTATACAAATATGTTTAGGTGATAATTAAGAGTTTAACATAGTTTATTTTGTTTAACCTAAAATCATAAAAAGTTTTCTTTGTGAAGCTTTGAATAGCTGACATTTCGGTCTCTCTATCACATTAAGTTTAAGGTAAGTTATAGTTACTGTGTCAACATCATTTTTGTTTTTTCCCAGGCTGGGCGAGTGTGTGAGCCTATTAAATCTTTATATATTTGATATGAGGCAAGATTACACTTTGAAGTAGTCCATCCTCGCCTGTCATTGCAGCTCCTATCACTAATCATTCTTGTTTCCTGTCAGCACTGTCATAGAAATTCATGTAGTTGTACATATAAAACTACCTGCACTTCAAATGTTCAATAACTTTTTTTAAAAATATGTCATTTTGGCAACTTCTCGCCTGCTCTCTTTTCTAATAAACATCACAGTAATCCCTTTAACTTGACTACCTACTTCTAATGTCAATACATCATAGAAAGACAGTAATGGAACATTAATAAAAAATAATTCTACTATGTTTGTAAATATTAGTTTATGCAATTTCGACTACACCTGGCAGAATATTCAGAATAGGGCAGTATAGGGAATAGATATGATATAGTTATACTTATTATTATATAGAAATCAAACTTCTCTAGTTCCATAGTTGAAAATAACAGTACAGATGTGGTGTTATGATTGTACTGGTAGTAATGATTTTGTTGACAAATATCAGAGCTAATAAGTATAGATTTTGGTTCTTTTCTCATATATTATATTGAATCGTCCTTCCTAATATGCCCAATAAACTGAAGCAGTGACTGACATGACATTTTTCATGGGCTTACCATTCTCAAAGGTCTTTAGACCACACAAGTATATGCTGATATAATCCTACAAAATAAAATTGGTAACATAATATCATGGTAAGAATATGATTTTTGAATAAATCTCATATGATTTAAATGCTCTGAATAGACAATAGTAACGCGTACTTGTCATCAACGTATTCTTTAGTTACAGTAGCACGATCAATGGCATTCTTCATTTTTAGGAATGTACATAATGTGAGAAGTTGTTTTACATCATGCTGTACTTACTGGGTCCTCTGCTACAAATCCCCCTTTACCTTCCCCTATACCTTCTGGGACAAGGAGGTGTTGTCCAGTGCTCAACTGTAGGAAAGCAAGGCTCCTCTTCTTCAGCCAACCATACTATGTGAAATCCTAATTGCTTGCAAACATTTTCCATTTTGTCATCGCTATCAAAGGTAGGTGCATTTAATCGTTCTGCTGGTGGGCTCAAACAGACTGAGTAGGTACACACTTTCTCCAAGCTGTAGCATGAGCTTGAGTTCCCATTTACTTATGGTGTTTACTTGAGGCCATTTCGAGCCTCCTGTTGCTTTTCATTATTTGCCTCCGTTTCTAATGTTCTTACTGCTGAAGGACCTATAATAAATATGAGTGTGCCATGTAGACTTTCATTGCTATTTTCTCTAGTCACATCTCGCACACTCATTTACCGATTCTCAGTTTCTCTCATCTGCTGGCCTAGTGCTGTCTTGTCTTAATTATTGTCTATTCCGTGATACAACATGCTCCATTTTTTAGCATGAATTTTGCCTTTGGTTGCCACCATAATAAATTGAGTATAATTTATACAACACATCACACTCCCACATAAAATTATAACACACGTGGGACAAAGAGGCCTATTGACTCCCCTTATAACGTTGTGATGGACTCAGATTTACAATTTTTTTTTTTTTATTTGAACCTAAAGTCATTTCTTAACACAAGTTAAGTTATGCTGGAAAATGAGTGAAAAAGAACTGGACATAAAAATGTTTATTCTAAAAAGCAAATCATGTATAGAAATTGCTTTGAAGAAAAAGAGAAATTAGGTAGGAATGTAGAAAATATCCACAGTTAACAGTGAAGACAAAATTCTTTGGGAGACTTGCAGGAGACAGCTGCATGTGCCCTCCAATGTTATTACTTAGATGTGAACTTTTTGTTTTAAAAGCAGCTTCTGTCTCTTTGTGGATAGTAGATGCTTGAAAAAAAATGTTATCATGCAAGTAACATATATGCAGGCCTCAATCACTTCTCAGTGAATACCAAATTGTTTCCTGCCTCATGGATGTTAATGAGACAGGAGATCTTGTGACTTCCTGAGAATGTACATTTTGCAGGGGGGGGGGGGGGGGGGTAAGTACACCAGTTGCATGGCAAAATGAAGTCCGGATCGTAAACCAGTCAATGTGCAAAAAAACAACTGAGGCCTTAGCTTAGTACATTAACTCATCTCAAGTATATGAAAGAAAACTATGAATTGAGCGGTGAAAAATGCACTCCTTACTTCCATTGCCATTGCCAATTTCTAAACAAAACACGGTTTAAATAGAATTTCACCAATTTATCGTATCAAAATATGTTGGTATTTTGGCAGATTTGTCCGATTTATGCAGTTACAGTTACTCAGGGCAGGGAAGGATCTCCTTTTTCTCATCACACTACTATGAACTTCCTCATGACTCTTTGTGTTGTTTCATAAACTGCATACATTGTGGCAATCTTACTAGCAACAGAAACATAACTTTTTACAGTTAAAAAAACAGTCAGGAAATATACTTAGGCCCAGATTTACTAACTTCTTGCATTATAATTGCACCACTTTTTTGCACAGCCATGACGCAAAATTCTAGTCACTATTTACAAAGCCATGTAAGGGGGTGATTTGCATTGCTTTACGTGGCATTGTAAAAAAAAAAAGTAACACAACATGACGCCTCACTCTGCATTGCATTACACTGCGTCAGATATGCATTACTTGGGTGGAGCATTGTAATGCTGTAATATTTAGTAGAGCTACACTGGAACTGTGATTAATTTTAATGACTTGTTTCAATGCTAATTGCCCTTTTGACAGCAATACTTACTCCGTGGTCTCTAAAACTACCCGAATTCAGAATGTGTTAAAAGCTCTTAGTGTGCAATATAAAGTGCTCAAGGTGAAAAAATAAACTAACACAGATAACAAAGGTAACAAAAAAGGTAAAGCGAATTTCAGTGCTCACTATAACAACTAAGGAAACACATTGCATCAGAAGTCTTTTTAGGTTGAGCATAGCAGCGCGCCAGCACTGCTTTTTTGACTGTTGGTATCTATGTGGGCTTTTAACCACGCCCACCTCACGCCTATCACTTTCACTTGTTCGTGAGCTTGCCTTTCAAAAATCCTTTGATGACATTGGTAAATGTGTGTCCCGCCTTGGGGTATGTTTTTTACCGCCTTGGGGACTGACCCTGTTACATGGATAACTGGACGTTTGCCGATATGTTTGACTGCGAGAGAACATCTTTTTCCTTTTGTGTTTCTCCTTTGCGCTCGCACTCATGGCAGCCGTAGAGCTTTGAATTGACTTACTTGTGTCAACTGTTTTATTTTACATTTTCAATTTATGTGGCAAGAAAAGTCTAGTTACGAATTTACAACACTATTAGCTCTAACTCGAGCAAACGCGAGACCCATTGCATTGCAAATGCTTGTTTGCTTTGCTGTAGGTGTAAGTTATTCCACTTGTAAAACAAGCTTGCTCTGAGATATTTTCAGTATTCTCGTTGCGATCTTCTTTCCAAACGTTTCGAAGTCTACGGTTGCTCGAAATAGCCGTCCTTGTACAATTTAACCTGGATAATTGAGTGAGGTTTATCTGGTGGGCATTTAGGGTGCGGGCCTCTTAACAGGATAACATATTTTTTATCATAGTTTGGGCAGTGAGACATAGGAGATACTTTACATTCGATATGAGGGAACAAAAATTGGATGTAGCCTTTAATTTTTAAATTTGGATTTAAGGTGTTAATTCTGTTATGTCTTCCTTAATTGGTTCTCTGGAAATGTTATTTACATTTAACTTTCATTCTCACAGAAAATCAACATCAGACATTGGCATAGCCATTATTATTATGATTAACTGTGCCACCTCTTTTCTGCCAATTTTAAAACTATACGTTTTTGAAAGCTAGGGCTCTAATAATTAAATTCATTCCATCTCAACTATGTCGGGTCTCTTGTATTTAATTTTACTGCTTACGTTTGTACCATCAACCAAATTTAGTTTCAGAGCTTTAGACGCAACTCTCATGGACGAATTAAATGGAGCCCTGGACTTCCTTCTTCTTAGGAATGTTCATTGCTTACAAAATAATGATTACAATTAGGTTATTTTTAAATAGGGCAACATTTTCATGCATGCAGAAATACAGGTTTACTGAATAATGTAAACAACAAATGAACATTTTGTGGGCAACTATGGCACTGGCTATAAGAATTTGTATAGCATTGTTAGGAGCATGGGATCCAGCCAGAGGCAATGCATCCCCTTCCGCCCCACTTGCCACCACTGCCTTAGTACCTTTAGCAGGGTGGAGTGCTTGATGGGCCTCTTCTTTCTGCAACTTGGCAGACAAGCGATTCATGAATACTGTGAAAGGATGGGTGGGTGAATGAGTAAGTGAAAGGATGGATAGGTGGGTGTGAGTGAAAGGGTGTGTTAGAAATGGGGTCTCTAGTTGGCAGAGGTATACCCCCTTGTCCAAGTAGGGACCACAACCATAGTCTGGGTAAGGCACATACAATCCAAATTATCCTGTGCCCACCCTCCGATAGATTTACACTGAGCAGTCAGGCGTAACTTAGAAGGTAATGTGTAAAGTATTTGTGCAATAAATCATGTAATAACACAGTGGAAACACCTCTACAATACACTACACAGGTTTTAAAAAAATATAAGACATTTATTGAAAAATCACTTTTGTAAGGATAAGGAGAATCATAAGTCTTTAAAAATCAACAAGGGTCTCTTGCAAGAACAAAGTACCTGGTATGTGTCAAAATTACACGCACGTCAACACAGAGGAGGAGATGCGTGGAAAACAAAGGGTGTGTGCGGAATTCCAGAATCACACAGACGATGCATCGATTATTTTCCATGCAGCAAGGACTTTGCATCAAATTCTGGCACGCAGGCTTGAATCCTCTTTGCGATGCAGGGCCTTTTGACGCCCAGGGACGATGCATGGAAATCCTGGGCGTGCAGGATAAAATCACAGGTGCTGCATCGATCCGCTGGGCAATGCGTCGGAGTTTCTGTTGCACTGATGGGCTGCGTTGATCTCCTCTCTGGGAGCAGGGCTGCGTTGTTCCAGTTTGGTGATGCAGCAATTCTTTCACTGCTAGGCAGGCTGTGCGTCAATTCTGGCAGGCTGTACATCGATTCTGGCAGGCTGTACATCGATTTTCACCGCAAAAGGAGTTCCTTTGCAGAGGTGAAGTCTTTTTGGCCCTGAGACATCAGGAAACAGGAGGCAAGTTCAATCTAAGCCCTGGAGAGCACTTCTCAGCAGAGCCAGAGGCCAGGAAGGCAGCAGGGCAACAGCAAAGCAGTAGTCCTTCACAGCAAAGAAGTCCAGGTGAGTCCTTTGGGCAGCCAGGCAGCTCCTCTTGGCAGGTTGCATGATCTGGTTCAGAGTATCTTTCCCAGGAACTGTCTAAGTTGGTAGGGCCAGGGACCACGTTTATATACCCAAAAGTGCCTTTGAAGTGGGAGAGACTTCAAATAGTGGTTCTGAAGTGCACAAGGTCACCTTTCAGTACAACTCTGTCTGCCAGGGTCCCAGTAGGGGGTGTGGCAGTCCATTGTGTGTCGGCATGCCACTGTCCTTTGAAATGTCAGGCCCTCCACCCTTCCAGCCCAGGAAGACTCATTCAGTATGCAGATGTGTGCAGGTGTGACTGACCATCCTGTGTTTGTGGTTGTCTGGGTGAAATGCATAAGGGAGCTGTGGACCAGCCCAGCCCAGACGTGGATTGGAGACAGGCTGTAAGGCACAGAAGGATTTTATTTGCAGAGAAATGCTCACCTTCTAAAAGTGGCATTTCTGAAATAGTAATATAAAATTAAACCTCACCAGTCAGCAGGATTTTGTACTACCATTCTGGCCATACTAAACATGACCTGTCTACCCATTTCTGATCAGAACCTACCACTCAAACAGTCTATGAGGGTAGCCCTAATGTTAGCCTATGAAGGGAGCAGGCCTCACAGCAGTGGAAAACAAATTTAGGGGATTTCCACAACCAGAACATATAAAACACATAGGTATATGTCCTGCCTTTTACATACATAGCACCCTGCCCTGTGGGTTATCCAGAGCCTAGCTTAGGGGTGACATATGTAGAAAAAGGGGAGGTTCAGGCTTGCGAGTACTTTTAAATGCCAAGTCGAAGTGGCAGTGAAACTGCACACACAGGCCTTGCAATGGCAGGCCTGAGGCATGGTTAAGGGGCTACTTATGTGGGTGGCACAATCAGTGCTGCAGGCCCTCTAGTAGCATTTAATTTACAGGCCCTGGGCACATGCAGTGCACTTAACTAGGGACTTACAAGTAAATTAAATATGACAATTGGGTATTAGCCAATGTCACCATATTTTAAGGGAGAGAGCTTATGCACTTTAGCACTGGTTAGCAGGGGTAGAGTGCACAGAGTCCTAAAACTAAACAAAACAGTGTCAAAAAGTGGAGAGAGTCAGGCAAAAAGTGGGAGTGACCACCCGAAAGGCTGTCAAGTCTAACAGGGTGGATGGGGGAGTGAAAGTGTAGATGGGTAAAAGGATGGCTGGATGAATGAGTGAAAGGAAAGCTAGAAGGATGGATGAGTGAAAAAATGGATGGATTAGTTAAAAGGAGGGTTGATGCATGGATAAAAGAGTGGGTGGATGGACAAGTGAAAGAATAGATGGATGGATGAATGAAAGGGAGGATGAATTAATGCATAAGTGAAGGGATGGACAGTAAACAAGATTAGATGCATGAGTGAAAGGGTGGATGTATGGATGTGTACATGGATGGATTGATTGAAAGAGTTGATGGATGGAGGAAATCAAGGGATGGGTAGATGAATGAGCAACTAGATGGATGAATGGGTGAGTGAAAAGCTGGAGCTTGTGGCATTGTGAACCCCCAACTTTAGTAGCCACAGTAGGGGTGGCATTCTTGATGTTCCTCTTTAGTCTGCATCTTGGCAGACAAAGGTGAATGAGTGAGTGAAAGATGGATGGATCGGTGAGTGAAAAGATGGATGGATGGATGGGTAGATAGATGAATGAGTGAAAGAGTGGATCTAAGGATGGATGAATGAGAGAATGAATGGATGAGTGGAAGGGATGGTGGATGGATGAAAGAAAGGATGAGTGAAAGAATGGATGAGTGAAAGGGTGGGTGGATGATGACAAAGGATGGATGAGTGAGTGAAAGGATGGATGTCTGAGTGAAATGGAGAGTGAATAGATGGATTGGATGAGTGAAAGGGAAGACGGGTGGATGTATGGAGTGAAAGGATGGATAGATGAGTGAAAGAAAGGATGGCTGAGTGAAAAGAAGGGTGAATGGAAGATGGATGAATGGGTGGATGGCTGGGTGAGTGAATTAATGGATAAGTGAAAGGGAGGATGGATCTATGGATAACTGAAAGAATGGATGAATTAATAAAAAGAGGTTGAATAGTTGGACAGATGAATGAAAGTATAGTTTAAGTGAGTGAGTGATTGGATGAGTGGATGTATGGATGAGTGGATGGGTAAATGAGTGGAAGGGTGAATGAAAGGATGGATGGATGACTGCAAGGATGGATTGATGAGTAAAAGGGTGGATGGAGAGATGAATGAGATAAAGAGTAGATAGATAGATAGATCAATCAGTTTGGATATCGAATGGGGGGACGGACGAAATGGTAGATAAAGGAATTAATGAATGACAGAATTTAAAGGTGAACTTGTGGATATCAACAGGTGGATGAAAGAATGAATTGGTAGATGATTGGATAGAATAGACAAAAGAGCTTTTCTAGGGTGGGTTGTGATGACTTTCTTTGTTTGCTTGGTGCCATAAGAGCTTTGGTTCGATGTGTGTATGGGGGTTTCATTTTTCTGGCTACTCCCTTGGGTCCAGCTGTCGATTATTGAAGGATATTAAACTGAATCCACATGACTGAGGCCCTCATTAGGACCTTGGCGCTCGGTGCTATAGTGGCGGTAGTACCGCCAACAGGCTGGCAGTACATACTGCCATATTATGACATTGGAGGTTTGGCAAAAGCCAAACCGCCAATGTAACACACCAACTGCCACGGCGGTAACAACTACTGGGCTGGAGACTACAGTCTCCAGCCCGGTGCCCGTCACTAGGCCGCCCACAGGAATATGACCCCACCACACCGCCATGGTTTCCGTGGCTTTTTTACCGCCACGAAAACCATGGCAGTAGGCACTATCAGTGCCAGGGAATTCTTTCCTTGGCACTGATAGGGGACTCCCCTCTCACCTCCCCAGAGTCCTCCCTCACCCTCCTGTCCCCCTTCCATTCCCCCACACACAGACATACACATGCATACACACACGCATAACCACATTCACCCACACATGCATACATCCATGCACACACACACCCACACACACTGACATACATACAAGCACACACACACATTCACACATCACAGCATACATGCACACTCACATTCATTCATGCGCACACACATTACACATGCCCCACACCCGCATACACACACAGACACAAACACACACACCCACACACACAGACACACACACACACACACACAACACCCCTAACCCCCTCTCTTGTCGGAGCACCCAACTTACCTGCATACAGGGGGTCCTCCGACAGGAGACGGGATGCGGCGCTGCTGCAAGCAGCATCGTCCACGAGCGGAACACCACCAGGCTGTATCATGTGTCATGATACGGTCGTCGGCGTTCTACGAGAGTGGCGCTGCTGCTGACAGCAGCGCCACTTTACCGCCATCCGCTGCCATGACCGTAGCCGGAATTCCACCAGCCTTCTGGTGGACTTCCGGCTATGGACATTATATGGTGGATGATATGTAGCCATGGTGACGGTCTTTTGGTGGCCGTGGCTGTAGGCGATATTTACCGCCATTATCATAATGAGGGCTTGAGTCTTTTGCTGCAGATGTTTATGATAGATGACATCATGAAAAGTGTGGCCAGGACCGAGAAGCAGAGATAAAACCAAGAGTGATTGAAGGTGGAAAAGTAGGGCAAAGAGCAAAATTAAAAGGCTTTTGCAGTATTTATTTCCAGGTAACAGACGCTTGAGTTGCCAGGCCTTTTCCCCCTCAGGTGCCAGGCCTTTCTTTTCGCTATTTGGGGCAGTTCGTGCTTAGGCCCTCAAAACCTTTTCTCCACATAAGCTACCCACGCAAAAGTTACGTCCATTTTTTTCAACATCCTAGGGATTCTAGTCGTACCCAGAGTTTGTGAGTTCCCCTGGAGGAGACCAAGAAATGAGCCAGAATACAGCAAAAATTTCATTTTTAAAAAACAATTGGGAAAAAGGGGCTGCAGAAGAAAGCTTGTGTTTTTTCCCTGAAAATGGCATCAACAAATGGTTTGTGGTGCTAAAATCACCATCTTCCCAGCTTTCGGGAGCAGGCAGTCTTGAATCAGAAAACCACAATTTCAACACCATTTTGGAATTTTACTGGGACATACCCCAATTTGTACTATTTTTTCTGCTTTCAGCCTACTTCCAGTTAGTGCTAGAAATGGGTGTGAAACCAATGCTGGATCCTGGATAGCTAGACACAATTCTGAATTCAGCAAGGGGTAATTTGTGTAGATCCTCCAAGGTTTTCCTACACAAAGTAACAGCTAAAATAAAAAAATATTGAAATTGAGGTGAAAAAAGTGTGATTTCTGTCCAAGTTTTCTTCTATAACTTTTTCCAGCTACGGAAGATTTTTTAAAGCAATACACTGTTACATCTGCTAGACTCTTCTGGTTGTGGGGATATATATGGCTTGTAGGCTCATCAACAACCCTAGGTACCCAGAGCCAATAAGGAAACTGCACCTTTCAATTTGTTTTCATTGTATACAGCAATTCATTTGGTGAAATAGAAAGAGAGAAAAATAGGTATCAAGGAAACCTTTGTATTTCCAAAATGGGCACAAGATGAGGTGTTGAGAAGAAGTGGTTATTTGCACATCTCTGAATTCTGGGGTCTCCATACTAGCATGTGAATTACAGGGCATTGCTCAAATAGTCAACTGTTTTATACACTGTCTTATATTTGGAAGTAAAAAATGTAGAGAAAGACAAGGGGCAATAACAGTTGTTCTTCTATTCTGTGTTCCCCCAAGTCTTCCGATAAAAATGGTACCTCACTTGCATGAGTAGGCCTAATGCCCATGACAGGAAACGCAACAAGGACACATCACATTTTTTCATTGAAATCTGACATGTTTTTTGGAAAGTGCCTAGCTGTGGATTTTGGCCTCTAGCTCACCCGGCACCTAGGGAAACTTATCAAACCTGTGCATTTTTCAAAACTAGACACCTAGGGGAATCCAGGATGGGGTCATTTGTGGGCTCTCGCCACCTTCTGTTACCCAGAATCCTTTGCAAACCTTTAAATGTGGCAGAAAAACACTTTTTCTTCACATTTTGGTGATAGAAAGTTCTAGAATCTGAGAAAAGCCACAAATATTTTTTCCACCTGACATTTCCCCAAATCCCCTGATAAAAATGGTACCCGACATGTATGGGTAGGCCTAGTGCCTGCAACGGGGTAACTTGTGGCGCTCTCACCAGGTTCTGCTACCCAGAATCCTTAGCAAACCTCAAAATGTGACAAAAAACAATTTTTCTTCACATTTCAGAGCTGCAACGTTCTGGAATCTGAGGGAGGCCACAAACTTCCTTATACCCAGCATTTCCACAAATCTCTTGATAAAAAATGGTACCTCACTTGTGTGGGTAGGCCTAGTGCCTGCAACAGAAAATGCCCCAAAACACTACGTGGACATATCAAAATTATCAAATACAAAACTACTTATTTTTGCGCGGGCATCTGCGTTTTTGGTCCTGGGCTCAGCAGCCATTTAGGGAAACCTACCAAACCCAGACATTTCTGAAAACTAGACACCTGAGGGAGTCCAGGGCGGTGTGACTTGCGTGGATCCCCCAGTGTTTCCTACCCAGAATCATCAGCAAACTTCAAATTTAGATAAAAATAAATCACATTTTTCCAACATTTCTGTGTGGGATCACTGGACCGGCACAAATTTCCTAGCACCCAATGTTCCCCTTAGTCTCCCAATAAAAACGATACTTCACTTGTGTAGGTGGGCCAAGTGCCTGTAACAGGGAAGAGCCAAAAACATGTTGAAATGGAGGGGGAACCAAAGCGGGTCCAAAAAGGCAGTTTGAAAAAAACATTTTTAGGCTGACAAATGGGGCAGAATCTTTATTGGTATTGATGCAACAATGCTGGGTGGTAGGAATTATGTGGATTCCTGCAGTTTCCAGAAGGTTCCATCACCAAAATGTGGGGAAAATGTTTGATTTCAAGCAAAGTTGGAGGTTTGCAGAGAATTGTGGGTAAGAAAATAGTGTGGGATGCATGTGAAGCACACCACCCTAGACTCACCCAGATGTTTAGTTTTCAGATGTGTCTAGGTCTCGTAGATGTTTCTAAATGGCAGTATCCCAAAGTCCAAAAAGTGCAGCCCTCACCATTCCAAGTGGGACGATTTTGTGAGTTAGACAAGCTCCCATTGCCCAAATGTAAAACCAAGACCCAAAATAATCAAATGTCCTCTTGCTTGCCATGGAATAAGATATTTTAGTGTGTGGGGGGAGAGCTGAAAGACTGTTACCGCCTTCAGTTGGGGTGGGTGCATAACCATGCTGATACTGGTTGGTAGCCACCACCCCACTATTTTTTTTAATTCCCTGGCATCTAGTAGGCTTTCTGCCCCCCCCTGGGAGTGGATCGGGGATAATTGCCCCAACTGCCCACCGGTGGGCAAAACAACATTGTCCCATTTATATGGGGTGGGGGTATGGCCATACCCCCACCCTCTTTTTATGAAAAAAAAGAATTCTTTCCTGGTCTCTGGTGGGCCCTTTTGGGGGCAGATAGGCCTTACAAAAATAGGCCGATCTACTCCCAAGTGGGGGCAGAAATGCCCTAAAATAAAATTACCCCCAGGGGGAGCGACCCTTGCCTAAGGGGCCTAACCCCATCTGTAAACAAATAATAAAAATAAAAAATCCCTGGTTTCCTAGTGGTTTCTACCCCCCTTGGGAGCAGATCGGCCTAATTGAAATAGGTCAATATGCCCCCAAAGGGGGAAGAAATTGCCTAAAAACGATTCGCCCCCCAGGGGAGCGACCCTTTCCTAAGGGGTTGCTCCCCACGTGTAAAAAAAAATCTTTAAAAATCCCTGGCGTCTAGTGGCTTCTGTCCCCCCTAAGGGCCGAGCGGCATAATTAAAATAGGAGGGGGAAGATAAGACCATGTAAAAAATGCCCCCCTTGGAGAGGGCCCTTGCCTAAGGCAAAAAACGCTGGTGTCTATTGGTGTCTAGTGGGCATTTGTGCAGCCCGATCATTTCACAATCGGGCTGCAGAAATGCTCAATGAGACATGAAAGGAAAGGCCTTTCCTTTCCCTTCATGTCTCTTTGCCTCCCCCACCCTCCGATCCAAAGAGAAATGCAAAGCATTTCTTTTCCACTTGCACTGGAAGCTCGGACGGCCTCTGATGAGGTCAGCGCGTGATTGCGCACTGATGTCATCAGACATCATGGAGGGCAGGAGGGTCGGGGTGGAAGGGGAAGCGATTCCCCTTCCATCCCTGCCCATGGGAATGGAGTGGGAGGCCCTTTGTGGGAGTGCTAGCACTTCCCCCGATGGCTAGGTGCTGGACATAATGCTTGCATCCTGGGCACCCGAGCGCTGCTGCCTAGGACGTCACCATTATGTCCAAGGCACCCAAGGTGTTAAAGAGCTAGACGAGCACAATCAAATGACAAAGGAACAAGTGAAAGACATCAGAGGAGAGATGAGCCAGTGAGGGCAGGTGTATCTCCATCAAAGTGCTTGTTCCTTAAAGGTAGAAGAATTTCAGATGTACCAACACAAGGCACTATGAGGTGGTTTGAGAAGCCCTTGTTGCAAACTGATGGACAACAGACAAGAACAGGTTATTTTAGACTCTCACAAGTAGAACCTCCAGCTTAAGTATGTCATTGATACTGCAGATAAGACATGATGAGGAAGTGATGATTATCTGGTCATGGTCTTCATCAGAGGACAGAATTTGGAAGAGAGTTAGAATTAACCCCCTTTGTTGAAGCTGATGTTAGGCAGCAACGCAAGAGGGTCAAATTAGTAAACCCATCTAATTTTGTGCCGTTCTCAGCACTCTGAATGTGTCTGTTTTTATACAAGCCAAGATTTGGTCTTAAGCCTTATGCCCCTTTTTCAAAAGAAGAACAAAATAGTAGTCCTCACTGGGAAAAAGATGAATCAAAATAGGACCATATACGTTGTTTAATAATTAATTATACAACATTGGTATGCAGCACAAAAATGTATCTTAACAGTGGCAGTGAGGTAAACACATAATTGGTGCTTTAACACATGTGACGTACACATGACAATATGACCGTATTATGTGTATAACACAAGTTTTAAACAGGACGTGACCCGTATGTTAGAAATGAATTAATTCAAGCAGGTCTGTCATAGAGGTCGACGATGCTTTGATCCCTTACAAGGTTCTGGTTAATCATCGGCATTCTGATAAATTGAAGCCTGAGAGGGTGTTGAAAGAAATAAAAGAAAAGAGACAAGAGGATAAAGAACGACTTATGGCACATTATAACAATCAAAGTGAGTGGTTCAGTTGCTATGCTTACATCAGTGTGATGCAAGTACTCCAAAGAAAGGAAAGGTAGATATGAATAAAAAAATCATTGGCTGATAACCATATGTATGCATTCTTAAGGTATGGCTAACAGGAGGAAACTAACCATATCGAGCCACATTTGGCATAGCGCTGTGTGAATTATTAGGTGGTGCTGTTGTTAACCCCTGAGTAGATCGGGCAGGCATGAGGGCCACTGTAGAGAGTAATATGTAGTGTCTTAAAACTGTAAGCGTTGGGACCCGTGACTAGGGGCTGACTTATGAAGGAAAATATGTAATCGATCTGGGAGGTGTTAAGGTGTGGTCTTTAACGGTTATGAGATATTGGGAAGACAGTTGAACGCTGTATGCTGATAAGTAAAAGACTTTCATTACGAGCTCCATGTGTGGTGTGTTCATGTGCATGCTACTGGGCTGGGTAGGACGCAAGAGAACACACCAGATTGTAAGCAGATGGATAACTGTGGTAGTGTTACTACTAAATTTAAATGTGGAAAACTGAGTCAGTATATGCCAAATTTTTGGGGAAAGAGGAGTCACATTTATGTTTAACTGCTTGGATTTTAAACAGGAGGGTTCTTAGAGTGCCTCTTCTCCAGGGCAACAGATAGAACAGCATGCACCCATACAAATATTATCAGTTGCCACAAACTGTAAGTCACACCCTGGTCTGGTGTGACAGGAAAACTTAAAGGTCAGTTATGATTTGTGTTAAACTCTCTGATTAGCAGGGTCACTCACCTCTGCTGGTAAATGTTATGTAAACATGGAGCACCTCCAGTGGAATGAAAGATGGCATATACAGTAAGGAGAAATCCCAGGACAGTCCAGAAAAAGCCAAATAGGGCAGAGAGATTCAGCATATGAGTTAACATTAGATCTTTTGTCTTCATGGAAGAATATGAACAGAGTGATACTGGAATGGATGAGACTATAATGAGGTACTGACTAAGAATCCAATAAAGCATTCAAGGTCAGTGACTTAGTAATGTCTGTTTCCTCTAAAGAATTTGAGATTTTCACTTATCCCTCAATAGATATGAATAATGAAAATATAGTGCTGGCATTTAAAAACAGGTCTCTCCGGGCCTGGACCAGACCTTTTATCTAGAGTAGCTTTGTTGAGGTGTCCTATCTAGAATACTGAAGAAGCTGGACTACCTGATGAGAGAAATTGAGCTGGCAAGTAACCCGAAAGAGACATTGCAAGTTCAAGCTGAATGAAGCCTACATCGAGGTCATATTCAGACAGTGAGCCAGCCAGGAGCCAGAAGGATTTTGCAGTCCAGCTGGTCAGAACCAACTCAAAAAACCTGCTTGTGAACAGAGGTTGACAGCATGCAAAGATGCATTCCAGGTCTGCTTGAAGAGGTAGCCTGCATCTTGCTGGTCACCCATGCCTTCCCGGACCGTAGCTTAGTATTGCCAAAATGAGAGGAACAGAGGATTTCCTCTTTATCCTAGGCCCTAGGATAGTACTCCTGTGACTGCTGCCAGTCACCATATCTTGTAACCATTTATACAGTCTCTCCAGCCATGATATTTCTGAAGATATCTACTTCCTAGTCATAGTGTAACATTAGCCCCCTATTAAAGTTCCCTTGTTCTAATCTGTGTGCCTTTGGAATTTCTAACCAGTGCCCCTCCGGAATTACTGAGTGCTCCTGGTAACTGATATTCTTGATGGCAGCCAGCCAGTTCTTGATATATAGGTCCATGAACTTTGGTACTACCAGGACCTATATGTTGATGATAGTCCTATGACTGGAGAACAGTGAACTTCTGTCTTGTCTCCCCCTAAATGGTATGCCTGTAAGGACACTGACTACCGGACTGCTGAAAGTCCAGATAACTGTCGTACCAAATCTTGTGAATGAACCCTTTGGCCCTCTGAAAGATTATCCTGGATTTAAAAGCCAAATTTTGTTTAGGAACTGTTGGGTTAGTGGTGCTTTAGTGTCTCTGTGCTGAAAACTCAGCCGCTAAAACTCTAACTGAATTGTCCAGCTTAGCCTTCAGAGCTGAGAATCCTCTGGAAAAGAGGGCAAACACAGCATTCCTTTTTGATGCGATATAGATTTTGATTGGCATCTCTGCTTAACTGAATCAGTTTTTGTAAAAAAAAAAAGCGCTGTAGTAATGCAAGACCTCATAGTTAAGGACGTTAAACCCTTCACCATAGTCCAACACTAGCCAGAGAGCCCACCTTATTTAATTTTACTGTGAGCAATATAATTACCCCTGGAGAGTTGTGCGCAAGCCCCACCAGTTATTAGATTTATATTTCTGTGCACACCAGTACTTTAAGTGTCATAAATGTCCTACGTGTAAATAGATACCTGTTCGTTTTATTCTGTTTCTAACAAATAGGTATGATTGAAAATTTAGTTTTAGTGCAATTGTTTGCATCATATGATGTCCGAGTTCTAAACTTTCTTCCTCCTCCTTAAGCAGGCTTTAAGTCTCAAACCCCTTTTCTTAAAGAGTCGAGTAAACAAAGGGTACCATGTTATCTGGGTAAAGTGCAATTCTAGCTGAGGCCCTTGGACAGCGCTCCCTGCAGATACTGCCTAGTAGCTACTGAGAGGCACAGGACCTGGAGGAGGAGCCTCACATATTCAACGGAGTCTCTTACCATCCCACCACTGCTTGCGCACACCACCTACATCACCAAACCTTCAATGGGTTCTCACTCTGCGGTACTATCCAAGGAATTTGTTTTGACTCTCTTTCGTCTCTTATTTTTTCATCTGTGTAGATGTTCCTGTATTGCAGACACATTCAAATAAGTGTTAGAGCGCTTTACATAGAATAAATGAGCATGATACAATAACACATTTGCCATGTGCAATTGTCAGAAGCAACAGAAAAAGTTATTTTTGGCAAAGTACAAGTAGGTGAAGAGTAAAGGACAGCAGAGGCGTTTTGAGGCATGGGCAAAGTGGGCAATTGTCCAGGACACAACCTTCCAAGGGGTACCCTGGGAAAGATAGCTTTCATAATAATTGACATCTGTCTATTCTATTCTCTACCAAAACATCTCCCCCTGTCTGCCTACCTGTACCACTAACTCTTTCTCTCTTCAGTTGTCATCTTAAGGATTTTTGGGATCCAGAGCAAGTCATATTTCAACTTTTTTTATGTGAACCTCTTACATTTTGAGAAATAAATCAGGGCTTTTCGGCATTATACGAACTGAAATTAGCAGGAAAGGGTAATAAAATGTGTTCCATACAGAGGCCTCTAATTGTGTCTTGCCAGGGCCTCCAAAATCCTTAAAGTGACCCTGGAGCACAGGGTAAATCTCATGTGCACAATTAAAATTACAAGGCTCTGAAAGCTAGCCAATATATGTGGCTTAACATTGCTAAGCACAATTAATTGTTGAGCTGGGCACCTGTGATTAGTGTTGAAAAAGAGTCCCATCATCAGTGTTTTCAAGCATTGTAGGCTCACTTGCTGCAGTAGGTACTTTCCGAAACGTAAATTCGATGTCACTTTTTGCCTCCCCATTACGTATATTCACTTGAATGCTCTCGTGTGTATTCTTACTTTGTTTCTCTTACCTTGCAAGGGATCCCAATTGCCACTATCATACATTTTAGGGGAGTGTCACTCATTCTACTCATTGGCCATGTATATTTTAATTATCTCACTCTCACTTGGTTATATGTATACATATATAGCTGATTTCACATTTCATGCAAGTAAATATTTCTTTTCACTGCAGCCAGTTGTGAGGCAGTAATATGCTTCCTCTCTTCCGGAACTCTGTGTGGGAAGCATATCTGTCCTGCAGGTGCCTTTCAGTGATGGGCCTGTTCTCTGCCCCAAAACACCGAGCTGCACCTTGTACTTCTACCTAGTATCATGGTTGTGCCACTGACAGGACCCTAGTTATTGAATCTGTACTGACTTAAATATACATTTGACCAATTTGGTAACATTTATTGTTTATTTTTTCTTTTAACTTCAGCTTCTTTCATCCGTGATACCACTTCCTGGTACGGTGTTAGGGACAAAGGCCTTGTGGCATCACGGTTTATGGTCAACAATTGTGTGATGTTGCTTCCTGTGAGGTCATTGGGATTAAATGTTATTTGATGTAGTCTCTACCAACCGCTGTTTTTTGGTAAATTGTTAATAATTAACACCACTCAAAATGTAATGATTCTCTGATAACTCAATTTTCCACCCATTTTAATATGAGTCGCATATATTTCTTATTTCGCACATCAGCTTGCAAAAGACAGAATTCGATATATTTAGGTATGTATGGAGTAAGGATTGAATGGATGCAACGGTCTACTGAAGTTTTCATTTGAATTAATTATTTAGGAAAATTAAAAACGTTCATAAAAGCGCCGCTCTAAATATGGTATAGTAATTACAGTCTGTGCAGAAAAACCTAGTTACAATTTTTATCAGTTGCCAACATTACATTTCTTTATCCTCATAAAACTAGCTATTCTTGAAAGAATCACTTGAAAATTGTTAGGTTGACACACTCAGTGGCTCGAGTTTGTAGTAAAATTACAATAACAAATCAGGAGGGCAATGCCTCCCCAAATACTTATGAAGAATTAAACATGGATTAAACCAAACGTGGCCCTAAAACTGTAAATTTCAGTTGGATATGAGGCTACATGTTGTTGACAAAGGAACAGCTGAAAATATTAACGCATAGTGCGACTCGTTAGAGCTACATTTGAATTAGCCTGAAGCATAAAAGATGTAATTACTTCAAATGAAACGTATAAATTAGGACAACGCGGTAAACGCTGGAGATAAAATGTCCTTTGTTCATATGAGGTTAGGCGCTATTGATCTTGGCCACTTCCTGGCGCGTGATCATACATGTCGACCAAGCCAAAAAGCTTCGTTTGAAACAGCATTTTGTTATTGCAGGCAAGTCTAAAACACATAAAGCTTGCTGCCTGATTACAGGCTAAGTCAATACCTATCATGTAACCCTTAATTTTGGTACATAAAATACCAGCGACAGTACAAAGCCTCAGCAAATTATTTTCTATAAAAAGAAAAGGCTGAATTACTTTTTTCCCCAGTTCGTACATTTTTTGGCTTATTTGAGTCTCATAGTGAATTACTGGAAGTTATCTCTTGCAATCATGTTGCTGTACTAATAAATCCTTGGTTAGGATGTATAAGGGAAAAGGGACAAAAGCTTGCCATAATAACAAATATTGCCGCCGCAAAGAGAGGACTCTGATGGCCGATGAGGGCAGGAGGGTTCACCTGAGATAAAAAATTAGGGCCATGTTTGAGAAGTGTGTACCTACTCTGCTACAGTAGTATTTCACTGAGACGTTTTGGTAGGTAAGTGTCATCCAGCGGAGTACATGATTATCGGCCTAATAGTAGCAACATAGTGAATTTCTGCCTTTTTCTACACTATTGAAGGAAATATTACTCTCGCAAGTGTCTGCGACAGTAGTCAGTAACTTACAAGTATTTCTGATGCAAATTCACTTCAATCTTAGCTTTTTCTCGTGAGTACACTGAAATCATATCATACAGGTAACTTGCAACTATTTTATATCTGAGGTTTTACCTTGCCTAGTGTTTCCTCGCGATGTCACTTAACATAAACACTTCATCAGAAAATAGGACAGTCAGTGGTAGGTTTATGGTCTAGCTTCATATTCTTTGACTTCCATGACATCAGAAGAGAACACACTTCTTTGAAAGTAGCTGAATCAAGAAGCATTCCATAATCAAACCAATAGAAAGTGTTTATGAGATAGTCCGCATTAGCATTGCTGAGGAGAAATGGGCTGTCCACTATGTCCCTATGGTAAGAAATAGTGGTGGTCCAAAAACCTAGGTACTGTCACATAAAATAGATGATGAACTTGAGTTACTAATTTAAAACACGTCACACTTTAGTTGACCAGAGGGTTTCAATAAAGAAACAGGCCAGCAGGGTTTGATAATCACAGGTCAGCTCAGTTTACCTAAGTAAGGATTGGGATAAATGGATGGTGTTGATTGCCAAAGGAATAGCTATATAGTTGAATGCTGACCACTGTTCTGTAATGTTTTAGAACCCGGACAAGGAGAACTAAGTCTTCCATTTTATTGAAGATCACTAAATTGTGTATCATGTTTTGAGTAATAGAAGCATCTGTTACTTTCATAGAACTACAGAAATGTGGTATTATAAAGAAAACGAGGTAATATTACCAAAACACATTGATGCTCCACTTTAGTACAGAAAACAGGACAGTTCTTTAATGACACTAAACAAAGAAAAGGGCCAACTCTCAAATGTATTTGTCGGACTTGTGAGCCTTAGGGTGGTCTTTCCCCAGACCTTTTTGCCTTTACCCTCCTATTTTTCAGAAATCGTTTTTCTTGTACTAGGAAATGCACTTTATCACTGCTAACCAGTACTAAAGTGCTGGTGCCCATTTCCTAATATATGGTAAAATCTGCTTACAAGTGATTGGCATATTTAATTTACTTATAAGTTCCTAGTAAAGTGGTGTCTTATATACCTAGAACCTGTCAATTAATTGCTACTCGTGGGCCTGCAGCACTTATTGCACCACCCTCTTAAGTAGCCCTTTAAAACATGTCCCATTGCAGCCTGAATGCAAGTTTAAACTGCCAGTTTGACTTGGGAAAAATAAACCACTTACAGAGCCTTAAATTCCATTTTCATCACATATGTCACCCCTATGATAGGCCTTAGGTAGAAGATATGGCATAGTGCATTCTAATTAAACTGTTCAACATTTATCTTTATGTTTTATGTGTCCTGGTACTGAAAAACTCCTACATTCTTTTTTCACTACTGTGAGGCCTACCTCTCCCATAGCATAATATTTTGTTGTGTTGTTACATTTAATAAGGGCTAACATTTATTTAGGAACAAGTACAGATTTCATGTTTGGTGTCCGAGAGGTTGTAATTTAAACCTCTCTTTAATTGTAAAGTCAGATTTTAAATTAAAATTTTGCAAATGCCACTCTTAGAGAGTTGCCATTTTCCTGCCCTAGCTATTTGGGGCCTGTTCCTGGGTCAGATGACTGAGTGTAGTTGGCAGCTGGACTTTGTTTATTCCTCTGAGACAGATACAAAATAGAGCTATTAAGTATACCTGGAGGGGCCATCACTGGCAGGATGGGGGGAGGTGAAGCTGGGCACAGACCCACTTGCAACTCAATAGGCTATGCCCTTCCCTTTACATAAACAAATTGTCATCAATACATTGTTCATGTAGACAGCTTGGAGCCAGGAGAGGGAAGGCAGGAAACTTCCAGCACTTCAAAGGGAATGCTCTAGAAACTTCTCCCACTTCAAAGATCGCACCGGGTATAACAATTGGACCTTCTGACCAACTCCTTAGTTCACTTTCTGGACCTGCGGAAGGATTCTCAGAGGGCTGCCTATTGCTGTGGCCTGCTGTGTACTTTAGAAAACTGCTTTGCTGTTCCACTTCTTGAACTCAGGGCTAGTTTATTGGCCCCCTGATCAGAGCCCCAGGGACAGAAAATGCTCTAACCATCTTGAACCAACCTGGACCCAGCCTGAGTGTGTCCTAACCCCCAAGTGGTGCCCCTCCAGTTATTGAGTGTTGGTGATGTTAAGAGTGCCCAGATCACAAAACTTCAAAACTTGAGACTTAAAAATTTGTTGGCTAATAACTGCTCTGAGAATGGAGGAGACTGGGACTAAGTTGCCCGTTTATCTGCCCAAGATGCATCTCCGGTCACCTTTCCACTTGACAGTTGCTGCTACGTTCTTCTCCATAGCAGCAAATTCTGATCAGCAGTCCTGAGCCTAATCTACTTTTTGTATCCGACTCTCGCTTCAGCATGGCCGGCCCTTTTTATCGAATCTGATACGGTCTTGTGCGACTAGACGTCTGCGGTTGGCACTTTGATAGTTTAGGTGCTAGTTTTGACCTTAAGCTTTTAAATTCATAACTCTGATTCTACTGATTGGAATTTTGTCATTTTGGTGTCAAATACTTTTTAAACTTTTTCTCTATCTTTCTAAATTGGTGTGTTTTCTTTCTTGTGTGTTTTCACTGTATTATTGTTTGTATGTTGCATAAATATTTTACACATTGCCTCTAAGTTAATCCTGACTGCCTTTGTGCCAAGCTACGAGAGGGTTAAGAACAGGTTAATTTAGTGACATTTGTGGTTCATCCTGATGGGGATTGTGGCTGTTGCTTGCACAGGGTTAATTCCTCAGTCAACCAACAACTCAGTTTTTCATAGTGCCATTCTTTTGCTTTTAAATCAGTAAAATGTTTCTGTACCAAGGATGGCGAACCCACAAGCAAGCCTGTCCTGTATTATTCTGTAAGAGTTTTGTTCTTTAGTAGTTTCATGTAACAATAATGCAGAATAATCCTATACACTGATCTCAGGGAACAGAATGCTAGGAAAAAGGCAGTAGTGTCAGGAGTCATGTCAGAGAGAAGGGTTGCTGCTGGTGAATCCATTGCTATTGGATCCCAATGTACAGTGAGACTAAGGAGGGTCATAATGGTTTGGCATGGTTACGAGAGTAGGAGATGGGCAGAAGAAATCATGCTTGTGTTGTAACCTGTTCTGCTACTACAGACATCCAGTCATATTCATATCAAACAGTAAGCAGGCCTTTGGGGTATAGTGCAAGTATTAGACTGCAATGAAACGGTGGAGGGGGGGCAATATCACCACAGCTGTACGAGTGATGGCTGCCATGGTCTGAGGTACTGTCAAGTCCCTTGTTCTCATTTCTTTGAATGGTCACAGAATCCTAAGTGACCTGCAATATCCTTATAATGTATGGCAGGTGGGAACTTTAATCCATATATTATGCTTTGAAGAACTCAAGTGTGTCGTTTGTCTTATGCCTGATGCGAACTTTGAGTTTGAGTGTAACTCTCTGCAGCCTCCCAAAAAGTCAAAATTCTATTTGAGGTCTTTTAGCTCGCTAGCTGTGCCCACTGATGTCTCTTTAAGCAAATATAAACAAACAAGTGGCCAGGATTAAAAGGCGGAAGCCGTTGCATACCCACATTTTTTATTTAATTCAGAGTTAAAAATGGTGCTCCAAGGAGGACAAAGGGGCCAACTTAACCTTCGTATGAAGAGCACATGACTTCTACTTACAAATACAGCGATCCCCCTGAGCAACCAAAGTGTTTATCCATATCAAAGAAAGTCTATGTATTCCAAATTGTCCTTTTATTCCTAGTGTTCGAATTGCCTTGTTCACAATGATAGCAGATGTCACAATATTGCCGTGATACAACAAGATGACTGTTTAGTAAAGTGATACTACATGTACTCAGGGCCTGTGAATTAAATGCTACTAGTGGACCTACAGCACTTGATGTGCCATCCAATTAAGTAGTCCATAAAACTTGTCTCAGGCCTGCCATTGCAGCCTTATGTGCAATTTCAAACTGATATTTTGACCCTGTAAAGTAAACCTTTGACCAGACCTAAACCTTCCTTTTTAATACATATCAGTCACCCCTGGGGTAGGCTATAAACAGCGCAGAGGGAAAGGCATAGTGTATTTAAAAACTTGGACACGTACTATTAACTTTTCCATGTTCTGGTAGCGAAAAAACAACATTTTTCACTGCTGCAAGGCCTCCCTCTCCTGTTGTGTAGCCATTTTAGCTATAGATTTATACATGTTTTTTTAGCACACTAGGCCTGTCGCTGTGCACTTTACCCTAGATATGTTTTATTTTAGCTTTGTTATATTATTTTAACAATAGCCACATTTGTGGTCTTGTTTTAAGCTTTCTATCTAGCTGTTCTTCACCTAGGTCAGCACTGCATTCTTAAACAAGACATTTCTTTCACTCTGTGCTTTCTCAAGGCTGCAGTGAGATAGGTTGCCGGCAAAAGTGGTACGCTGTGTCTCCAATGTTCACAGAAACATACACACCCTTACATGGGGATCTTTTCTTGGAACATCTGCTGTTTTATTATAAAAACACTACTTTGACCCATGTACATTAGAGGAAGATTCCAGCCAGATGACCACGACTGTATGCTGATTGCTTCGCTGCAGCTGCTTATGTAGACTACAGGCCTCTTGCTCAGGTATGAGGGATGATGTCTTTCCAGTGGAAACCTAAAGGGCAGAGTTAGAGCTTAACATGCTGTGCTCTATCATAGCCTAGGTAGGAACTATCCATAACAATCTTAGTGACATTATGCAGCGTTATTTTTGTGTTTTACTCTCCTTGTCACAATCTTAATTGTATTGTGCTTCATCGTCCTAGTTATTGCAATACATGCTTTATTATCTGAGATGCAGTAACTTCAATAAAACCTTATTGAACTTTACTCTGCCTCTGATTGACCTAGCATACGTGAGACTAATGTAACTGAGAGAAACAGATGAAATCTGAGTGACCACGATTTCCCTGAGGAGTCATTTATGTCATGCGCCCAGTTGCCCCAATCATCCCTGCTCTTGGGTGGAGATGAGGCACTGCTATTTAGCCGGAACAAAAAACGGATTAGGCCGACAGGTGTCACATGGTGCGGGATCAGACTCAGTCCCCTGCAATACAAGTGAATCCAGTAGTCTCATGAGGATAATGAGAACCTACGCAACACTCCCATAGGATACTATTTGATTACCTTATTACAGTATTAAAGGCTAACATTCAAATGGGAACAAGTAGGATGTGTCTAAATAATTGAAACGTAAAACCCTCATTAATGGTAAGGCTGGATCTTAAGTCACAATTCTGTAAATGCCATCTTTAGAGAGGTGCCATTTTCTTGTACTATGGGGTGCCTCTAGCCTGTATCTGAGGTCACATGACTAGGTGTAGCTGGCAGTTATTTTGTTTACATTACTCCCAGACAGTAAGATAAAAGGGTAACAGGTATTGGCAGGCTGGCCGTCTCTGACTTGATAGGGAGGTGGACCTGTCACCTATGACACTTTCACATTACTAAGACTCTGCCTCAGCACAATCACAAAGGGTTTCACACTAGTCTTTTGTACATGCAGACATGTTGGGGCCAGGGAGGCAGGAAATAGAGATACCTATGTAGGGGGAGGACTCTAAAAACTTTCAAAGTTGGCATCAGGTATAAATAAATATTGCTCCCTCAGACCCAGCTCTTCAGTACACATCTGGACTTGTGGAAGAATCAGAAAGACTGCTATGCTGCTCTGGTGCAAGAAGCACTGCTACTCTGCTGCCCTGGTGCCGGTGTGAGAAGAACTGGCACTGAATCTTGAACGCAGGACCACCACAGTGACTCCAAAGGCTAGTATGCTGAACAGAGCCTCAGGGACAGAAATGCTCAAACCACTCTAAACCCTGCATCTGGACTCTGCCTGCTATGAGTCCCAACCCTCCAAGTGTTGCCACTCCAGTCCCAGACCCTTGGAAGTGGGTCTGAAGGAGCTCTGTCAGCCCATCTATTGTCCTAGCAGAACAGACACAGCATGATACATGGACTTGCAGCTACTCACAACTGCCACTGTGAGATGCATCCTCAATGAAGTACCCTGTATTGCACCCCTGCAGCTCCTTGAAATCACTGCTGCATGATGCATCTTCGATGCAGGATCTTGCATTGCAGCCCTGTAGCTCCTCAGAACCACTGCTGTTCAACTCATCCTCAACTCAAGACCTTGCATCGCACCCCGCAGATTCCCTGAACCGCTGCTGCATGACTCATCCTCAATGCGAGACCTCACAATGCTCCGCAACGATGATTTAAGGTACTTTGTTCCACAGGTCTAACTTGGTCCCTGCATCGAGACCGCGTTCCATCGCGGTCAGCCTGGACGTGTTACTCTGTCCTGGTCCGGCATGACCAGATCACCACAGTTGCCGCATTGTGCTTTTAAGCTCTATTTTTATCTAAGCCTTTGAAAACTGCATATCATGGTTCTATTGATTATATATTTGATGTTGTGGTCTCCAATAATTTATTAAAATGTTCTCTCTTTTTCTAAATTGGTGTGGGATTTTTCTTGTGTTGTATTTCACTGTATAACTGTTGACGTGCTGCATAAATACTTTACACATTGCCTTTAGGTTATACCTGCCTTCTTTGTGCCAAGCTACCAGAGGGTTAAATACAGGTTAATTTGGGGTTTGCTTGTGTTTCACCCTAAGAAGGATTGTGGATGCTGCTTGAGTAGGGTTTCACTCCTCTCAACCGGTAATCCAATTTCTTACAACGTCTTTCATACTTTTACAATTATACAAGGCACAATGAATATAAAGAAAATCAGCCATAATTCCCATATTTTGCAGCTCTCTTAAATAGGCCAACTCCTAAACCCCTCACACCACATTAAATTTGTCAATCTTTATACCAGAATGCCGGAACTATGGAATCATTTACAGTACTGTCTTTGACGCACTGTAAGAGAACTTAGGGCCAGATGTAGCAAGGGTTTTGCGAGTCGCAAACGGCGAAAAACGCCGTTTGCGACTCGCAAAAGCCACTTTGCTATGTTGAAATGCATTTTGCGAGTCGGATCCGACTCGCAAAATGCATTTCCGAATCGCAAATAGGAAGGGGTGTTCCCTTCCTATTTGCGATTCGCAACGGTATGCAATTCCATTTGTGACCGCGTATGCGGTCGCAAATGGAGTCGCAGTTACCATCCACTTGAAGTGGATGGTAACCCATTCGCAAACGGGAAGGGGTCCCCATGGGACCCCTTCCCCTTTGTGAATGGACCCCAAAACATTTTTTCAAAAACAAAAGGTTTCGGATTTTTTGAAATGCAGCTCGTTTTCCCTTAGGGAAAACGGGCTACATTTCAAAAAAAAAAAAAACTGCTTTATTTAAAAGCAGGTCGCTAACATGGAGGCCTGCTGACTACAGCAGGCCTCCATGTTAGCGAGTGCCTATACTCGCAATGGGGTCGCAAACTGCGACCCACTTCATAAATATTTATGAGGTGGGTCTTTGCGACCCCATTGCGAGTTGCAGAAGGTGTCTGAGACACCTTTCTGCATAGCAAATTGCGACTTGCAATTTGCGAGTCGCACGGACTCGCAAATTGCAAGTCGCAATTTGCTTTCTTCCAGCATCTGGCCCTTAGTTCATACAAATGAAATTAACTACTTATCGTTTGTAACTAAATAACAAATTAGTTACAGTCTGAGGCATTTTGCAAGTATCTAATGTAATTCCACTGGATGAACGCATATCTCTATTGAATTGTGTATCTTTTCAAAGAATGTTGTAAAGTGTTAATAATGCTTGAATGTATAAGTCTTTTGTGGGGCATGCACTCCAGATCAGTAGTGTCCAACAGAGGTCCAAGATGGGTTGATCTATGTCACAATTTAATGATGACCACTGGCTAAATAAACAAAAACAAAAATCTGAATAATTGAATCTAGCTGTGGCTACATAAACAAAATAAAATAAATACATTGTATGTTGATGTCCTAAAAATACGACTTGGATCTGTTTCTCCTGGGCCTAAGTTACCTCCACTATTCTACTTCAACTGCCTCCATGCAGTGCCAAGGGAGCTGTGCCGCCAAAACAAGTGGAATAAATTAGGCATAACACGAGAAGGATTCTGTAGGTTTGAAGTGCCAACACATTAAACAAGCATTTGCAATGCACTAGAGTCTCGCATTTCTCTGAGTTACAGCTTTCAGTAGTTGTAAACTCCCAACCGGATTTTTCTTTCCACATTGAAAGAAAAAAACTGCGCTGCTACAGTTCACTCGTAATGAAACCTATCAGCAAAAGTGCAATTAACTTTAACTTTAACGGCACTTTTGCTGATAGGTTTCATTACAAGTGAACTGTAACAGGGTCGATGTTATGCAAAGCGCTCGACTTCTGCCAAGCGAGATCGCGCTGCAAACAAAAAATAAAAAGTAGTCCACAACCCTGATGGGAAACAGCGAGACTCGCATGTTTCCAGTACTTGGTCGCTGCGCTCGAGGAGGTCTAACCACTGTAAAAGGCATGAGTATTGGAGTCTTCAACTAATGAAAGCAAGCAGATTTTAACAGGCAAGCCCACGAACCAATGAAAGACAACTGACGTGACTTCAACGGGGCTCCGAGCCCTTTTCTACTTCCTAAAGCGTCTCGCAAGCGAAACACATGTGCAAGCGCATGCAACGCAGGCTCAACCCTAAAAAGGGGAATATATTTATTTAAGGCATCTATGGAATAATCGGTTTGCTTCATGCTTGCACTGTTGACATCGTGTTGCTCTAAATAAAAAGCTGATGCATCTAGCATAAGCTCTGAATTTCACTTCGAAAAGCCCTCCTCCCTCTGCGTGATTAGGAACATTTCTCTCTCCCACTTCTGTCTTCTTCTTGCTGTAACATCTGTTGTCTCTGATATTATAGATCACAAGTATTTGACATATGTTCAAATTATACATTTGTGTACTTCACTGATCAAAACCGCTGAATGTTAACCACGAGTACGTCTGCTGACTTCTGTACAAAGCTCCCTTTGATGTTTCCAGAGAGCAGCCTTTCCTGCAGCCAGCTGCTCTTTAAAAGGAGAAGGCATTGGGGAGACAAGCCGTGACGCTGGTGCAATTATTTATGCCACTTTGCATTTCAGCTGCAAAAATGCCTTCCCAAACTTTGCTTTTGTAGGAAAAAAAGGAAAGGGCTGGTCCACGTTTTTCATTTTCAGCTGAATGGAAAATATTATTGCTTAACATATGCATAGATTAAGCACAGCAAACTGTACTTTGAAACGTTTATTAAGCTTGTTTGACGCAATTTTATTTACATTGTCAATAAATGTGTGAGTCCCATGGTAGTAAAATTATTGCTAGGATGTCCATCATTTCTGCAGGAGGACCAGACCCATGATAGACGTATGGGCAAACCACTAGCTGCGTTAATCCCATACATGGATCCCGCCTTCTAGGACTTATGGTGGACAGTACTGACTTAGTGACCACGTAAATGATTCATAGACATTGCGTTCAACATGGAATGGGCATTAATTGCAGACTTGTCACTAAAGATCTCCGCCCACTAATATACAATTTTGAGTTAGATGTGTTACCTTTATCTAAGATATTTTATATTTTAAGTACCTCTTTTGGTAAATGGAAATCCATAAATACGAATGCAACTTTCATCTAATCGTCTCAGTCCATCTCACCTATTCCAGACGATGCTAAGAGGGAGTCAAGGCAGCAAATGAGGTGGTGTTCATGGGTATGAAATACTTTAGTTGATTAATCATTTCGATAACAATCAGTGTTCCTGTGCCTAAAGTGGAAGGAGGATTTTGCACGATCATGTTTAAGTATATATTTTACACTATGGATTATGTGACACTACACGCTAAGTAACGTGAAAAGTTTATCCATACCTTTGCAAATACATGATTTTTTTCAAACTGCGTTTTGTTATATTCATGAAACTCTGGCTCACCAGGACCTCATCCACAATTCTGAAGACCTTGGAAATACAAAATCATTTACAAATGGATCAGCTGGCTGAAAAGAGGGCATGCTGGGATTAATGTTCTACTACTTACCGGTAATCTTCATTACTTCTGGTCCTGTTGTCCTCATCCCATTCATCACTATGTGGAGATAACAATCTCCACAACATTAAAAAAGAACATGAGGAATGCTGGGATATCTCCCCCCCCCTGGTAATACATAACCTGTACTACCAAGCCTCTAACAGAAGGCTGGAGGTATGGGAGGGCGGAGGGGTGTGATGACTGGGATGAGGACAACAGGACCAGGAGTAACGAAGACTACCAGTAAATGATAGAACGTTACCTCAAGGTCCCTTTAGTCCTCGTCCCTTTCATCACTATGTGGAGAATACCCAAGCAGCCAGACCCGGCCTTCTGTTAACCGGACAGAACTGATAAGAAACGACAAGAAGGGAGACCATACAACCAATGCAGTGACCCAAAACAGTGACTTATTTGTCGAACAAGAAACAAAAACAATTCAAGAACAGACCTCTCTCAGAACCAGGGCCAAAGGTATTGTCAGAGCTCAAAACATTCTGTAACGGATAGTGCCTGACAAAAGTATCGGAGAAAGCCCAGGTAGTAGCGCAGCAGTTCTCATGAACAGGCACTCCCCTAGGCTTAGCCCAGGAGGCCGCCACCCCCGTGTAGACCTGCCCTGGACTCCTGCCAGAGGATGAACTCCACAGAACAGGCCAGTGCAATAGTCTGCTTAATCCACCTGCCAGTAGAAACAGAAAAGGCCTTCTCACCTTGAGAGGGACTCCGATTGCCTAAAAACCTGGGTACGATCCAAATACAACTTCAAGGCCCTTTTCACATCCAGCAAAGAATAGTCCAAACCCGAGTGATCCCCTCCCTGAGAACCCAAGGCAGGTGAAAGAACTTCCTGTGAACAATGAAACTTGGAAGGAACTTTAGGAACAAAAGAGGAGTCTAAACGCAAAACCACTGCATCCTCTATAAAAGACAAGAAGGGGTGCCTAGCCATAAGGGCGCTCAGGTCTCCAAGAGTTGAAGTGATGGCCACAAAAAAGACCACCTTAAAGATGACAAACTTAATATCAGCCACTTCCAGAGGCTCAAAAGGAGCTGAAACCAAGGCCCACAGAGCCAACAGCAAGTCCCAGAAAGGAAAACACAGTAAGTCACCAGACGATCCACAGTAAAACTCCGGAGCAACTGAACCACCAAGTCATCCACATCCTGCAGGTTACCCCAAGGAGAATGGAAAGCTTTAATCACAGCCCACTGTGCACACAACGTGGACACTGCCAATCTCTTCAAAAAACTCTCACACAAAAACTAAAGGTCCATGGGCAGAGAGTAATCCACAGGCTCACGACATTCCCAAAAATTACCCCAGTGGCAATTTTAAGATTGAAGAGTAGCAAGCTTCCTAGAGTGCTGCACAGCTACTGCTAGATGCAGGGTAAGCCTCTGCTATAGAGTCCCCACCTCTCAACTTCCAGACTGACAGCCGCAGCCTCCACAGATCCAGAGAGGTAAGCGACTGGATAGAAAATAGAGAAGACGGAATCAACTATAGCCCATTGATAGCCAAGCTCCTGTGAATGGGAAACCACGACCTCTGGGGCCAAAAAGGAACCACCAAAATCACAACCTGAGACTCCGGCCTTAATCGAGTCAGAAACAGGGCAATCAACGTCACCGGTGGAAGGGCGTATAGCAGGTGATTGGGCCAGGGGATTGACAGGGCATCCACCCACCACGCGCTCTCCTGTGGAGATCTGGCACAAGAGGGGAACCTGAGCATGGAGGAGGTAAGCATATAGAGCCAGAAAGGGAACACCAAACTTCCTGCACACCTGCCTGAACACAGTCACGGAGAGAGACAGTTCCTGGAAAGAAGGAAAACCCCGACTGAGGGTATCCGCCACCCCATTGTCTAATCACCTCCTCAACCAAAGAAGTACACCCCACCAGACTGGCCACAATGGAATCCACTGGGATAGAATCAAGAAAGTCTGACTGCATGTTATGTAAGGGATAGAGTTTGGCATTATCATCCTATCTGGATCACACCATTCCCTCTGGAGTACTTCACAAATGCATAAATGAACGAGCACATCAACAGGAGTGGAACTTTTGAAATTGGTGCAGCAAAGTCGAAGAAGAGGATTCTGGAGCCTCCTCTCTTGAAAGTCCATAATACTCTTAACTTGATGAACAAGGGCAGGCAACTGGTCCTTAGAAAATATTTTCCTGTAATTTCCTCAGGTCCCATACCCTCCTCCTCAGAACCTGAAGACATTATGCTTGCCTTCAGCCCCCATTTCCAACAGCGTTCTCCTCCTCCTCCCTATGTCTGTCCACCAGGGAAGGAGAATGAGATCGGGGTGGAGAAGAAGAGGAAGAGGAAGAGGACAAGGTAGACCCCTCCGGGTGCTTCCTCTTATAAGAAGGCTTCCCCATGGCACTCAATACTGCAGCACAGCCCACCAAGTCACAGCACTAGGTAGCAGGAACACTTTAAAAGAGCAAATCCATTGAAGCGGTACTTCGACCCGAGGGGCCTCTGCTGCCTAAATCAAGAAAACGCCATGAGCCGGGCCGACCAGCGCACCTCCTGTGCATTCCCAGAACCTACATCATCCCAAAGAGGAAGTCAGGCAGGCCTCGGGCTTCCTGCTTCCTCCACACAACTCCCAGCTGGCCGGCAGACATGTAGAAGAAATAATTACAGTCTCGAAACCTCAGAAAAAATGGCCCAACCAGCGGCGACACCAAGGCACGCAGAAGCACTTTTCCAGCGAGCCCGGCAGAATGGAACGTAGTGCCACCGGAACAGCAGTTGTCCAAGCCCAGCAGGGATGACACCCTCAAGTCTTTGTCCCGTCGGAAGGCAGAAGACAGCCAGTTTGCTGAGTGAGTACAGGTTATGTGCTACCAGAGGAAGGGGTTAGGTGATAACCCAGCATTCCTTATGTTCTTTTTTTCTGTCATAGCAATGAATGGGATGTGGATTAGTGGGACCTGGGGGTAATAAGAATTTCACTCACTGAATAGAGGTCAATAAACTTAAAAGAGGTACATAAATCTATGCTTATCAATATGAGTCACATTGATGTTTATTAGTAGATTGATATTAAACATGCACACAGATAATTTAGCACAGGTTTTCATAATCACGGTGACCAAGCTGAAGATTTAATTTGATGACCATATTATGCTGGGTGACTGATGCATGTGTTGATTTGAATAATGATATCAATACTATTAAACGAAAGTCTAACAAGTTGGATCATATTTATTGACTGACAAATCACTTCTGGCATGCATATGGAAGGACCTGATAGCAACATTAGTTTGGTCAGAACACTTCATTCAAATACTCACAATCTTCACAAAATCTTGTGGTAGTCAAAAAAAGGTTTCCAAACCCGGAAGATCTCTGATGCATTCTGTAGGGAAATCAATATTTGTATTTTTACTTTTCCACCTCCACTCTTTTTGAACTCTCGCCCTCAAGTGTCAGGGTCCTGGAGTTGCTGAGGCTTGATGGTAATATTTCAGACACATCAACAACTTTCCACACACAAAAACACATCACATGTACTTCAACATAAATAAGAAATACGAATTTGATAAACAAAACTTGTCCTAATTGACACTTTGGAAAGTTCACTATAATTGCATGCACACATTTTGCCTGTTTGCAAAAAGTTCAATCAAGGGATACAGGCCTTGAACAAAATATTTCACAACGCGTATTTAAAAAGATAATGTGTGTTTAAAAAAAACATGATTTTTCAGCAGTCTTCAAAAGCCTATATTTAGAAAGTTGCATGGATTCTAAAATCTAAGTTGTTAATGTCTATCATATTTTGCACACTTCAAAATCACAAACTATAAGTAATCCAGTATGATACACATAATGGAATCATTAGATGTTGAGATCATTTATTGTTTCTAAATACTTTAATTACGTATTAACATTGTCTGATCGAAGCAGTATTTATCAAAAGCCTGGTCACATCAAATAGCTATAAAATCATTGTCACTTTTGATACTTTATCTCCTTCCTCCAGATACAATTTCCCCAAAACGATTCTGGAAAAAGTGAAGACTTACCCCAAACAAATAAAGATTCTATATGTCTGTGAGCGTAAGCCCATAATACCATTGTATTTTGAAAAGAGAATCCTTCCTCAGCAAAGCACAAGAATGTTAGTTGTTTTAGCCGATTACAGGCTGTTTTTACTCTTTAAAATACTCTGCCTGACCCATTCTGAGACAAAAACTGCCTACACCCTTGGAAAAAATGAAGACTACTTGCTGAAAGAGTTTCTATGTGCCTGATTGAGGTGTTGGGAGAAACCATGTTTCCCATTATGGTTTGAATCCTTAAAAATGAAAACACACTCCAAGCACATAGGAGGATTGCTACTATCTTTCTCTAATTGGTACATGGATCCCGGTCTTGCCAGTGATGTGTGCTCAAGTGCAAAAGACGCTGTTGACAAAAAGGCTTCTGATATTGCAAAGAAATCCAGAGGGCAATTTAGAACACAATATTTTGCAGTGGTCATGAACTGAAGTGGTCAGATGCGACTTGATAGTAGAAAGTTTGATGAGACTCAGGAAGGAGTCCCAGATGGCTGGCCATTTACCTTTGAGATGCCTTTTAACAAGAACATTTGCTAGTACAAGTGATCAGAACTATTTTTTGTAAAGAACACAATCTTCAGAAGTAGGTAGTGTTCAGCCACAGCCCCCAAAGCATTGTAGCTGACTTGCATCCTGCTGCAGCAAGGCACCCCACCTGGTCCATGAACACTTTATCTGCTGCAGCTGCATCTGAACTCAAATCCAAATTACTTGTGAGACATGGTTGAAGCAACTGAGCTGCTGAGGTGGGATACAAAGCAACTTACCAACTACCTACACTGACAAAAGCAGTGTGCAGGAAATGGATAAAATAGTTCATTTATTTTACGGCGGTTCATGAGGTCTTTATGCCATGCAGACCATTGAGCAGGCTGGTAGTTTTTCAGGAGGATCTACTACGACAGAGTAGAACATGCCAAAAGAGCCAAAGAAACTAGAAGATGATAACTGAGCAAGGGTATGAATTCCAGCAGCGCCTAAATGAAAATGACTTTTAGAAGATCATCCTCCTTGCCTCTGTAGTTTTGGCTTCTCTGATGCCTAATTGGTGTCTGAAAAGGAGTTGTGAGAGAATGTACAAAGCTCAACAGTGTTGCTCAATAAAAGTGGAAGACTGAGTTACATTTCATTTGCAGAAAATGAGATCCCCGGTAAAATTTCTGTAGTTTTAGCTCTGCCTTATTTTTCTAAATTGCTTTAGAGGATGAGGGTCGAGGTGAACCAACACTGCTCTTTTTTTATACTGCTACATTTGTTAATCGGAAATGCCAATACCTCCCCTCCCTCACCTTCCTTCTGGTAGTATGGAACAACTGAGTGTCTGGGTTGGTTTGTTTATGTACAGGACAAGGAGGGGGCGGAGGAAGTTGTTATTTAGAGGAGGGAGGGGTCTATTGGAGACAAGAGGCCTCATTGGTTTGGAAGGAAGGCAAGGGAGTAGGACTAGGAGTAATGCCATTAACAGTAAGTAATGGACACATTATAATCTTGTAACACCCTCTGAAAGCTGGGTTCTTTATGGATATTAATAGATGTTAGACTGCAGTCAGGAACCCTTTGGTACCCCCACCTCCCCCTAAGCATGCACATAGGCATAAGATGATTCTCCATCTTTTTCTAGAGATATTCATTCCTCATTAGACTTTTTCTGTATGTGTTACAATGGTAAGAGTTTGAGCACGCTAAACCACTCTTTTGATTTATTTAGAAGCACAGTAATATTAAACTAGATCTGCTCAGTAGCTTGACAATTGCTGAAAAGTGTATCTGAAGTCACTTGAAGAAGACACTAGAATCCACATTGTAGTGGCTTCGAAAGATAAATGTTGACAAATCCCAAACCTGATAAAATTTATTTTTAATTTGAAGATTCAGCCTGGTAATTGAGGGTAGCACTAAATACTCATCACATTATCTTTTATCTGGAATTGCAGCAATTAAAAAAAATACAAGGATTTTCAGGTATGGGAACAATAAGAATGATTCTGTTACCACAATGTTTTTTGTTTTTTTTTAGACACTCCCCTGGTTTCTTAAATAACACGTTTATTCAAAGCTTTGCAGGCTGTGCACTGGTTTGAAGGAAGGGAGAGGGCTTCACCAGGAAATCAAAACATACTTCCCTGTGCCATGGTTTAGCTTCATCTTTGACTGAAAAAAACTGAATTCAGTCAACACTACAGCATTGTCTCCCCCAAAAATAATGCAGGATGATGAAGTTTCACACTCTTCATGCTTCAAGCCAGAAATCTGGCTGCAGGGCAAGGAAATTTAAAGTAAACTTGGAAACCAAATGTACTTCCCTTTGTGTTATACTATTTATAAAGTTATTGTCCACTCAATTGACTTGCTGGAAGATATAGAGTATTGATATAATCACTGGGTACAACAGGATCACCCAAAGCATCCATCAGCTCCACACCAACTGCCGATCCGCATTCCACCAAGAAACATTCCACTACTCGTATGCTAACAGCACTGGAGGAATGTGCAATGCAGTAAGCAGTTGCCTCACTTTATATGAACCCAGAGCTACAGGAGGAACTTATCCATCTCGAAAAGGGAAGAAAATAAAATGACATTAGGGACGTAGCCCAACTGAAGACTAGTTGTTTTATTTTCTCTTTACTACATTGCTCTAAAAATGCAGAAGTTATACCTAGTCACTTTGTTCTAAACATTTAAAATTATATCCTAATTTTTCTAATATATCAAGAGTTTGTAAAGTTGAACTTTGCCCAAGTCCTATACCGTGGTCATGTTAATGAGTCCACCTCACAGGCCCTCTCAAAACTGAACACAGTGCATCCCGTGGACAGCATGTAGATACGGAATTCTTGGGATAATTTTTGGTATGGAAAATCCCTGAGGTAGAATTGAAGCAAATGAATCAAATAGGACAACAGCTTCTGATTACCTCTAATTTACATGTTCAATATTGTCACCAATATATAATACATTATATTCTAGGTCATTCTCAAGTGCAAATTCAAAAATGAGTATCTTTTTTTAATATTCATGAAGAAAGCTAGAGGCATGGTGTCTGTTAATGCCTGGGTCTTAAAACATTTTTTTAATGATTCAGCTCTGGAGGAGTCTCCAGGATGAAATTTGATGTGGAACCGTTTATTTAATTGCTGGACCGATGCCGATTATAGGATATAGTTGTTTATCTAATCTGTCTGAGGTTCCTCGTTGCCCACCTCTTTCATTCACTAAGTGGTGGTCCTGTTCAATCATGCCCAATGCAGAAAAGTAGTAAACCTACATGGAACAGGCCATGATGCATGAAGTGGCATTTTATATTCCTAGTGTCAAAAGAATCAACCGACCTGGGATTGTTTTGCTGATTAGATGACTGTTTTGGTAAAAATTGAGGGTTAAACGATGCTGATCCCTAGAGGATACTGTTGGGTGGCGAAAGTGCCTGAGTGCCCTGTTTTTCTTACATGCATTCTGTCACTTAGAATGCTGTATTTTTACAGACTATACCATGTGTGCGCTTGGAAAAGCTTGTTGTTATTAAAATAACTTTTCTCACAGCATTCTTTTTTCTGTGTCCTCCTATCACCTACATCTTCCTCCTTGAGTGTTTTACTTTGTAATAGTTTTGCAATTATCTGAGGTAATTAGTGTTTCTTTCTCGTAATGAAAAGAATTAATTCTCTTGGCAGCTCAATGAAGCTTTTAACAGTTTTTGTTAAGAAAGTAGCTGACTCTCAGAAGAGATGTTACCAAGTCCTAAACAATACTGAGCCTTTATCTTACTTTCATTCACTAAGTTACTAAAGTGATTTTTATTTTTTCATGTAAGATTGGTAAATGGATTTAACTAGGTATGCATGCGCATCAGTTTACACTGACACATCGAATCCTAGACATAATTGTGTGGTCTGAATCACTTCTGGACATCTTTTACATCAACCCAAGCCTTGAGCTCATTCTTCGGAAGGAAGACTCGGAGGTCAATTTGCACTGCTGACTAATGAAGTGATGTAAAGAAGCACGAGTTTGAATCCGAGTAAGACAGACTCGGACTTCCATCGTTCTGAGGTTGGTAAAGTAGGCACTGAAACATGGGTAATAACAATCTACAGTGCAAAGAAATCTGCTCTATGATACAGGCTGCAGTTACATGATGAGTGAATTTAGATCAGTCATGACTCTTCCCAGCTATTTTATATTCATGACACAGAACTTGCTTTTCATGCCAAATTTCCAAGATCAATGATGGAATATTCCCGGGATATAGGGAGCATTGATGCTGCCAAACACACTCCACTGTGTGCATACACCTCTTGTAATCCAGCTGGCATGTCTGAACCAGACACAGCAAAGCATATTGCCCTGTAGCTTTAAGGGGACTGGTATTTTAACAACTCAAATTGTAACATGTCAGGCTGAATTATTATTGTCTGTACCCTGAGTAAGCCCAGACTTCCTCATGCAAATAAAACAAAACGCGTATCAAAAGATACTCCTATACCTTCATTAAAGACCCGATGATAAATGTCAGGCTATGTTGCGCTCATCCGCTCCGGCGTCCAACTAATTAGGAGAAAAAACCATCAACTGTGAGGTTATGATGAATAACAGTAGAAGTCGGTTGGCGAAGTGTTCAGAATGGCTCAAGATATTTGAAGATGTTATCATTCTTCGCCTCCCTATAACATCAAATTGTTTACTGTGTTTCCATGGCTGCGAAAACCATCTAAGTATTTTCTCCATCAATAGAGGAGTAGTGTGATGCGCATTCCAACAAATGGGAAACCTTATCACTTGCATAAAAATAACTCATTCATACTCATAACCTTGCAAACATCTGAGCTAATCTTTAACGTCACTTCGCTGATAGAGAAAAAATAGATCATTCTAAAATGTGACAACATAATCTAACCGGTGCCGAACAGCCAGACGGCAATATGACCATGCTGGTTTCATGATGAAAGCCGCAAATTTTGGTCATTATTGTTTTATTTGCGCATCTTTGCGAGATCTGAATATTAGGACTCAAGATCCCAAACCTGTTGATTGTGTCTTAGCTATAAAACGGGCTCGTAGGAGACATATTAAACTAGCCTAGGAATGTTAGTCAAAAACGAGCGACATTTGTATACTTGCAATAACACTACAACATCTTTTTTATTTTTGAAGCAGTGTGTGACCTACGTCCCTTGCGGCTGTGGGGTTACAGGGCGGTGTAAAATTAGTGCCCATCAAAAGGGGCTTTTTAATATGCGTCCTGTGGTGAGGCGAGCATGATTAACAGATGGTCTTAAACGTGGACAACTTTCAAACTATAAACAAACATTGGACTTCGATTATTCTACAGAGTGGCAACAGGTCATAAATCATGAAAGTTTACGAATAGCTAAGCTTTACAGTGCTGCACTAATCCAGTAATCAATGAAGCACCGAAAAGGCTTAAAAGGTTTATTGGGTTTGAAGAAAAATATCTGCTAGGCAAAATGTTGCATTATTATTTATATATTATGTAACCACTTAGCTGCCAGGCCTTTTTCCCCCTCAGATGCCAAGCCTTTTTTTGGCTATTTGGGGCAGTTCGCGCTTAGGCACTCATAACGTTTTGTCCACATATGCTACCCACACCAAATTTGCTTCCTTTTTTCCAACATCCTAGGGATTATAAAGGTACCCAGAGTTTGTGAGTTCCCCTGGAGGAGACCAAATAATTAGCCAAAATACAGGTGAAACTTCGTTTAAAAAAAAAAGGGGGAAAAAAGGGCTGCAGAAGAAAGCTTGTGTTTTTTCCCCTGAAAATGGCATCAACAAAGGGTTTGCAGTGCTAACAATCACCATCTTCCCAAGCTTTTAGGAACAGGCAGACTTGAATCAAAAAAACAAATTTTTCAACACAATTTTGGCATTTTACTGGGACATACCCCATGTTTACTATTTTTTGTGCTTTCAGCCTCCTTCTAGTTAGTGCCAGAAATGGGTGTGAAACCAATGCTGGATTCCAGAAAGCTAAACATTTATGAAAAGTAGACAACATTCTGAATTCAGCAGGGGGTCATTTGTGTAGATCCCACAAGGTTTTCCTACATAAAATAACAGCACAAATAAAAACTATTGAAATTGAGGTGAAAAAAACAGCAATTTCTCTCCACGTTTTACTCTGTAACTTTTTCCTGCCATGTCAGATTTTTAAAAGCAATATACCATTACATCTGCTGGACTATTATGGTTGCAGGGATATAGAGGAGTTGAGGGGTTCATCAAGAACCCTAGGCACCCAGAGCCAATAAAGGAGCTGCACCTTGCAAAGGGTTTTCATTGTATACCGGGTAGAAGGCAATTCATTTGGTGAAATATAAAGAGTGAAAAATAGGTATCAAGGAAACCTTTGTATTTCCAAAATGGGCACAAGATAAGGTGTTAAGAAGCAGTGGTTATTTGCACATCTATGCATTCTGGGATCCCCATACTAGCATGTGAATGAGAGGACATTTCTCAAATAGTGGTCTTTTTTACACGCTGTCTTACATTTGGAAGGACAAAATGTAGACAAAGACAAGGGGCAATAACACTTGTTCTACTATTCTGTTTTCCCCCAAGCCTCTTGATAAAAATGGTACCTCACTTGTGTGGGTAGGCCTAATGCCCAGAACAGGAAACGCAACATGGACATATCCATTTTTACATTGAAATCCGACATGTTTTTTGGGAAGTGCCTAGCTGTGGATTTTGGCTTCTAGCTCAGGCAGCACCTAGGGAAACCTACCAAACCTGTACATTTTTTTAAACTAGACACCTAGTCATCTGGGGTGACTTGTGGGGCTCTCACCAGGTTCTGTTATCCAGAATCCCTAGCAAACTTCAAAATGTGGCAAAAAACAGACTTTGCCTCACATTTCGGTGATAGAAAGTTCTGGAATCTGAGAGGAGCCACAAATTTCCTTCCACCCAGCATTCCCCTAAGTCTCCTGATAAAAATGGTATCTCACTTGAATGGGTAGGCCTAGTGCGCGCGTCAGGAAATGCCCCAAAACACACATAGACACATCACATTTTCCCAAAGAAAACTGCCCTGTTTTTTGCAAAGTTCCTAGCTACAGATTTTGGCCTCTAGCTCATCCAGCACCTAAGAAAACGTAGCAAACCTGGACATTTCTGAAAACTAGACACCTAGGGGAACCCAGGATGGGGTAACGTGTGCTGCTCTCACTAGGTTCTGCTACCTAGAATCCTTAGCAAACCTCAAAATCTGGCAAAAATAACACTTTTTCCTCACATTTCCGTGCTGCAAGGTTCTGGAATCTGAGAGGGGCCACAAACTTCCTTCTACCCAGCATTCACCCATATCGCTCGATAAAAATGGTACCTCACTTTTATGGGTAGCCCTTTGCCGTGACAGGAAATGCCTCAAAACACCAAGTGGACACATCAAAATGATCATATACAAAACTATTTTTTTTTTGTGGGGGCACCTGCGTTTTTGGTCCTGGGCTCAGCAGCCATCTAGGAAACACCTACCAAACCCAGACATTTCTGAAAACTAGACACCCAAAGGAGTCCAACGAGGTGTGACTTGCATGGATCCCCCAGTGTTTTCTTACCCAGAGTCCTCAGCAAACCTAAAATTTAGCTAAAAAGTCACATTTTTCCTACATTTCTGTGTGGAATCACTGCCCCGGCACAAATTTCCTACCACCCAACGTTTCCCTTAGTCTTCTGATAAAAATTATACCTCACTTGTGAAGTTGGACCAAGTGCCTGTGACAGGGAAGAGCCAAAAACATGTAAAAATTAAGGGGGAACCACAGCGGGTCCAAAAGGGCAGTTTGAAAAAAAAAATGTTTTTAGGTTGACAAGTGGGGGAGAATTTTTATCGGTATAGATGTGACATTGCTGGGTATTTGGAATTTTGTGGATTCCTGCCGATTCCGGAAGGTTCCATTAGAAAAATGTGGGAAATTGTGTGATTTCAAGCAAAGTTGGAAGTTTGCAGGGCATTGTGGGTAAGAAAATGGTGCGGGTGCATGTGAAGCACACCAACCTGGACTCACCCAGATGTTTAGTTTTCAGATGTGTCTAGGTCTCGTAGACTTTTCTACATGGCAGCGTACCAAAGTCCAAAAAGTGTAGCCCTCACCATTCCAAGTGGGACGCTTTTAAGAGTTAGACAAGCTCTCATTGACCAAATGTAAAACCAACACCTGAAATAATCAAATGGCCTCTTGCTTGCCGCTGGAATTAGATCATATAGTGTGTGGGGGAAGAGCTGAAAGACTGTTACCCCCTTCACTTGGGGTGGGGGCATAACCATGCTCATACTGGTTGGTAGCCACCACCCCACTATTTTTTTTATTTTTATTCCCTGGCATCTAGTAGGCTTTCTGCCACCACGGGGAGTGAACTGGGGTAATTGCCCCATCTGCCCACTAGTGGGCAGAACAACTTTGTCCCCATTTTTTTGGGGTAGGGGTATGGCCATACCCACACTCTTATTTTTGGAGAAAAAAAATCTTCCCTGATGTCTGGTGGGCTTTCTGCCCCCATTGGGGGCAGGTGGGCCTTATAAAAATAGGCCGATCTGCCGCCAAGCAGGGCAGAAATGGCCAACAGTAATGTGCCCCATGGGAAGGGACTCTTGCCCAAGGGGCTGACCCCCCAAACAAAACACACACACACCAATCCCTAGTGCCTAAGTGGTTACTGCCCCCGGGGGCAAATTGACTTCATAGAAATAGGTCGATCTGTCCCCAAGGGGGCCAGAAATGGCCTAAAATAAATTTACCCCACAGGGGAGCGACCCTTGCCAAAGGGGTCGTGCCCCATCTGTAAAAATAAAAAAAATAAAAAAAATCCCTGGTACCTATCGATCTAATGAAAATAGGCCGATTTTCCCCCAAAGGGGGCAGAAGTGGCCTAAAATAAATTTGCCCCCAAGAGGAGCGACCCTTTCCTAAGGGGTCGCTCCCGTTGCGTGAAACTGACATTAAAAAAACAAAATCCTTGGTGTCTAGTGGTTTCTTCTCCCTTTGGGGGCAGATTGGCCTAATTAAAATAGGCTGATCTGCCCCCGGGGGGCAGCAGAAATGGCCTAGTGAAAAATTGCCCCAGGGGCAAAACTCCCTGGTGTCTAGTGGCTTCTGCCATCGGCCTAATTAAAATATGCTGACCTACCCCCGGGGGCAGAAAAGTCCTTCTAAAATATGTCCCCTTGGGGAGCGGCTCTTGGGCCGCTCCACTCATGCCAATTTCAGTCACAAAACTGTCCCTGGTGTATAGTGGGCATTTGTGCAGCCCGATCGCTTCACACTCGGCTGGAGAAATGCTCAAAGAGACATTTTATACTCTGCCTGCCCCCATCCCCCCGATCGGAAAAGAAATGCTTTGCAATTCTCTTCCGGGATCGCGCACTGACGTCATCAGACATCACTTTGGGGGACAGAGGTGGAAGGGTAAGCGATTCCCCTTCCATCCCTGCCCCTGGGAGTGGGGTGGGAGGCTCATGGGTGGAGCACTAGCGCTCCCCCATGAGCCAGGTCCAGGACATAATGGTTACATCCTTGGCGCCTCAGCGCCGCAGCCAAGGACGTAACCGTTACATCCTTGGCAGTTAAGGGGTTAAACATGTAGAACAGAGGAAAAGTCTAATCCTGAATTGCAATAAGCATTTACATTTGGGCTTTCATGTCCTAAATTCCTCACACTGTATTTCTGCTTCTTATTCCTATTTTCTGATTATGTCAATCTGAGTATACCACCAGAGAGAAGACCAGAAAAGTAGTTCCTTGTTGTTTCCTTCATGACAATTGATAAATGTACCTCCACCTACCTGATTATGATATACACATTAGATGTTGAAATTGATATTGCACTACATTATATAATGCAATACAGCGTTTATGAGGTATACTAGTTAAGAATCCAGAAAATATTAAATGTTCAATATAATTCTTGGTAGTGTCTTTGAGAAAGTTAATTCCACTTAAGCCCAGGGTGCAAAAACTAATTTGGTGATTTTGGTCATTAGGCATTGTATATGTGGGCTCTGAAGCAGTCTTGGGACTCTGAATGAGATTACGTGGCAATACAGTTTGTATTTTGTGCACACAAGTGCAAAATAAAATACTACATGTGTATAAATGTACTAGAGCCAAACTATAAGTATACACCTCTAATAGAAATGTTTTTGGTAAATTCTAGTCCTGTTCTCTAGTGTTTGGTGGAGGTTATTGTCTGTTCAATGACCCAGTGTTAGAAGTTTAAGTGACATCTTTCTCTGTTCTTTGGTTATTTGCTACTGGCTGTTTCTCTGAATTGCCCCTGTGTTGACGTATTAGGTGAATTCTAACCAATGCTTAATTTGTGTTGCAGATAGGGCCCAAACTAGTACTTATTTTCACATTGTTAGACATTGACTGATTACACAATAGAGAAAGATACAAAGTTGGAAAGAAAGAGGTAGACAATTATGAAAAAACTGATACAAAGGGAGAAAGCACGAATGAAAAAGAACCTGCAAAATTGAGATAAAGGGGCAGGGAATGTCTGGTGGTGAACAAAAGAGGCAGGACGTGGAATCAAGACTTGACAGCTTCGGTTTTCAGCAACTTCTTTATTCATAACTGCCAGTCATGGGCTACAGAGAAGAAGTTTCAGCACTGACACTTATTATTTTATGAACTAGGCACACCTTATAACCCTATTCTATGATGTTTGCAAGAAGATGTTGTCTATCCATTGACCAAACATTGGTATTATGAATGAATTCATACCCTGTTTTCTGGTATTTTCTAGAGGCTGTCATATCTACATTGATGCAACGTTGGTGTATTGGATGAATTCTAATCCTATTCTCTGTGGTTTGCTAGACACTCTTGTCTTTCCACTGACCCAATGTTGTGTATTGAGTGAATTCTAACCCTGTTCTTGGTGTTTGCTAGAAGATGTTATCCATCCATTGAATCAACGTTGGTGTTTTGGGTGAATTATTACTTTGTTTGCTAGAGACTGTTGTCTCTCAATTCACCCAATGTTGGTGTATTAGGTGAACTCTAACCCAGTTCTTTGGTGTTTTCTAGAGTCTGCCATCTCTCCATTGACCCAATGTTGGGAAATAATGTACCATCCTCTATTTTCTATCAAATTAAACACCAAATCCATTAAATCATAAATCACAGTTGCAGAATCACTATTCTCAAGACTATTTAATATTTTGTTATAGGACTTCTTTTACTGTACCAGCAGTTTGTTTAGATACAATTTGTAGAAAACAACCATCTTTTTGTGAGATGTCCCCTCAATTTTTGCCCAACTGTTTTCTGAATTTAGAACTTTGTGCACTTCATCCCTACTAAACAGAAAAAAGTGTCCATGTTCCCCTTTTAAACATGGTTGAATCGGCCAACCCTAACTGACTTATTTATTTTGAATATATATACCTAGTATATGGTATAGATAATGTACAGAGAACCTGTAAGTTAAATGCTGCCTATGGACTGCCACACCTACTCTGTTATTAATTATAGAGAAGCACAAACGTGCCTTAAGGTCTACCCTGAGTAGCCTGAATGCTGCAGTGTACAACCAGCAGTGTGACCTACCAAAATCACCATTTTGAACCCATTTGAAAAAAACTTAAGTCAGCCCTGTTTAGGTATTTAAAGAAGTGACGTAGGTAGAAATGTAATATTACGATGTCCCTATAGTGGCAAGTCCTTAACAACTATTTTAACTGTGACAGGCCCAGCTATCCTTTGGAGAAAATCAGAGTAAAGATTAAAATACTAATACTGTATTTTAGGAATGAGACCAGCTAGAAAAATAATAAACTTCTATTTTAATAGTTACTAAACATCCAATTCAATGGTGAAGCTGGCTTTTGAATAGTTAGCAAGGAAAAGTACCATTCTGAAAGTGACCTTTTCCCTGCCTGAAATGCATGGAGGAAAATATGCATGAATTCTCCAGCAACATTGATCCCATGCTGAGTCCAGGAAGAGGCATGCCATTTCTCAGAGGAGCAAACAATATGCTAACATAAAGAGGAAGCCATGACTTTTCAGAGCTCAACAGAATATGCAGGGTGGGGGCTGTGGGAAGTCTGTTTGCAGCACAGTGTCAAATCCTGGCTGTTAGGAATGGGGTCTTTGGTTGACAGTCAGGTTTCCCCCTGTTCAACCAAGGACCCTCACTCTAGTCAGGGTAAAGGAGAATCACCCTCAGCTAACCCCTGCTTACCCACTTGGTAGCTAGGCAGAGCAGTAGGCTTAACTTCAGAGTGCTAGGTGAAAAGTATTTGTACCAACACACATAGTAACTTAATGAAAACACTACAAAATGACACAACACCAGTTTAGAATAATAGGAAATATTTATCTAAACAAAACAAGACCAAAATGACAATAATACAACATTCACAAGTCAAGTTATGAATTTTTAAAGATTAAACTAAAATATAGCGCTTAGAAACACAAAATGCTTAGATGAGGTGTTAACACAGCGTTGTGGCGGAGTTGTTCCCAACAATCCAACACCAGCGGTGCCGACCACCGAGTCACGCAGACCCCCAGGTACAGTACCTTGGTGAAGAGAGAAAACAAGCCGATGCACAAAGTCGGGGATCGCGGCGTCCGTGCGAAACTTTGAACCAGTGCACGTCAAGCGGCGTCTGTCACGATGTGATGCGGCAAATTCCACGGAGCCGCGGACTTCAGCGGGGCTGCAGCGGTGTCGGGCCTGTGAAGGTCGTCGCGTTCCAGCGAAGATCACGGAGTCGGTTGCTGGCAGTGTCACTGGATTCAGCAGTGGCGTCGGTCTGGAGTCGTCTGAAGTCGATTTCCTTGGATTTTCACCAGCTTTTCCTTTTAAGGGCCCAGAGACTGAATAGGGCACCACTTGTCAGGGCAGGAGTCTCAGCAGAGAGTCCTGGTGCTGGAAAGGGAGAAGTCCTTACTGTCCCTGAGACTTCAAACAACAGGAGGCAAGCTCTAAATCAAGCCCTTGGAGATTTCTTCTCAAGATGGAAGGCACACAAAGTCTAGTCTTTGCCCTCTTACTCTGGCAGAAGCAGCAACTGCAGGATAGCTCCACAAAGCACAGTCACAGGCAGGGAAGCTCTTCTTCCTCAGCTCTTCAGCTCTTCTACAGGCAGAGGCTCCTCTTGTTTCCAGAAGTGTTCCTAAAGTCTGTGGTTTTGGGTGCCCTTCTTATACCCAATTTCTCCTTTGAAGTAGAACTACTTCAAAGTAAAGTCTCTTTTGAATGTGAAATCCTGCGTTGCCCAGGCCAGGCCCCAGACACTCACCAGGGGGTCGGAGACTGCATTGTGTGAGGACAGGCACAGCCCTTTCAGGTGTAAGTGACCACTCTTCCCCTCCCTCCTACCACAGATGGCTCATCAGGATATGCAGGCTACACCCTAGCTCCCTTTGTGTCACTGTGAGGTGCAACCAGCCCAACTGTCAAACTGACCCAGACAGGGAATCCACAAACAGGCAGAGTCACAGAAATGGTATAAGCAAGACAATGCTCACTTTCTAAAAGTGGCATTTTCAAACACACAATCTTAAAATCAACTTTACTAAAAGATGTATTTTTATATTGTGAGCTCAGAGACCCCAAACTCCACATGTCCAACCGCTCCCAAAGGGAATCTACACTTTAATCTGGTTTAAAGGTAGCCCCCATGTTAACCTATGAGAGGGACAGGCCTTGCAACAGTGAAAAACGAATTTAGCAATATTTCACTGCCAGGACATATAAAACACATTACTATATGTCCTACCTTAACCATACACTGCACTCTGCCCTTGGGGCTACCTAGGGCCTCCCTTAGGGGTGTCTGACATGTAAGAAAAGGAAAGTTTTAGGCCTGGCAAGTCGAATTTACAGTTAAAACTGCACACGCACAGACACTGCAGTCGCAGGTCTGAGACATGATTACAGAGCTACTTATGTGGGTGGTACAACCAGTGCTGCAGGCCCACTAGTAGCATTTGATTTACAGGCTCTGAGCACCTCTAGTGCACTTTACTAGGGACTTACTAGTAAATCAAATATGCCAATCATGGATAAACCAATCAACAGTACAATTTACACAGAGAACATATGCACTTTAGCACTGGTTAGCAGTGGTAAAGTGCTCAGAGTTCAAAAGCCAACAGCAACAGGTCAGAAAAAATAGGAGGCTGGAGGCAAAAAGACTGGGGATGACCCTGCATAAGCAAAAAAGTCCAACACTGGCTGACAGGTCTATTGAGCCATATGTAACACTTTTGTTCATTTGAAAGGGAGAGCACAGGAGGAAAGGACAATTATTGTGTATTCCTTGTCTGGTTGCTGAAGGATTCTGCGTTTGCCTCACCAAACATTTACCTCTGGGTTTGTTGTGGGTACAGTGCTGCTTCAAACTGGATTTTAGTGGGAGATGCGGGCAAGCACTAGTGATTAACAAAGCACAGTTTTATTGTGGCCAAAGACTCTTGACATCTTGAAACTACCATTAGATGTGGCATTTTGGGCTTGTTTGCAAACAGAAACTATTAAAAAAATGGGTGCGGTTGCCCCAGGGAACTGCTGCACTATTGGTTAGGTAGGTCCAATGAGCAACTAGCTGGTGTCTAGCGTTAATGTAGGACCACAATGCACTTAGGACCACAATGCACTTAGGACAAGACCGCCCTCATCGTTGCAACCGATGGCATCAGGACCATGCTCGACAAAGGCGAAACTGCGGTCCTTATCCTCCTAGACCTCTCGTCTGCCTTCGACACCGTCTGCCACCACACCCTTTGCACATGCCTCCACGACTCAGGGATCTGCCACAAAGCCCTGGACTGGATCACATCCCCTCTCAGGCAGAACCCAGATAGTCCGCCACTGAGACCACTTGCGGTGTTCCCCAGGGATCCGCACTCAGCCCGACCCTTTTTAACATATACATGGCACTACTCGCCAACATCGTCCGATCCCACAATCTCCACATCATCTCCTACGCCGATGACACCCAGCTGATCCTCTCATTCACCAAGGACCCTGCCACTGCCAAAACCAACCTCGACGACAGAATAAAGGTAATCGGCAACTGGATGGAGAGGAGCCGCCTGAAACTGAACTCCGACAAGACAGAGATCTTCATCCTCGGCTCCAACCGCTCTGCATGGGACGAATCCTGGTGACTGGCCACTCTAGGAAACGCACCGACACCCACCAACCACGCACGCAACTTAGGGTTCATCCTAGACTCATCGCTCACCATGACCCAGCAAGTCTCAGGTGGATCCGCACTATAATCAGAAGGTCGGCCACCCAGGCCCTCGTCAGCAGCAGACTGGACTACAGCAATGCTCTCTACGCCGGAACTACGGCCAAGCTCCAGAAAAAACTGCAACGTATACAGAGCGCCTCAGCATGCCTCATCCTCAACATCCCACGCCGCAACCACATCTCAGCCCACCTGAGAGATCTACACTGGCTCCCCGTCAACAAGAGGATCACCTTTAAACTCCTCATCCACGCTCACAAAGCACTCCACAACGCCGGCCCTGCCTACCTCAACGAGCGACTCACCTTCTACACTCCCAACCTCCAACTCTGCTCCGCCAACCTCGCCCTCGCCACCGTTCCTCGCATCCACCGAACTACAGCAGGCGGCAGATCATTCTCCCACCTCGCCGCCAAGACCTGGAACTCCCTCCCCGTCCACCTACAACAGACCCAGGACCTACTGACCTTCAGGAAATGCCCCAAGACCTGGCTGTTCGAGCAGTAGCACCTTCCTCGCCCCCCCACCCCTCAGCGCCCTGAGACCCTAGCGGGTGAGTGGCGCTCTCTACAAATGACTAATTGATTGATTGATTGACCTAGGGAATAACAGACGTTGACTGGACCTTCTGTCTGACACCTCAAATGATGCCTGAAGGACTGGATCTGCTTACATTTGGACCTTGGACAAAGAAGAGGACTCCAAGGTTCTGTTTTCTGACCTCCTGTATGGCTGCTAAAGACCTTTTCAATGGAGTGCACAGCTGACCAGTAGCACCTGGACATGGACTGACCTTTGCTGATGGCCTCTGCTAAAGTCAGCCCTGGCCCCCAAGTGGCACCCCTGAGGTCCTCGAAGACTTAAAACTGACCAAAAAGAGCCATCCCACAAATCCTGAAATGCTGAGACTTTGGAGACTAAGGGCCTGATTTAGCATTTGACAGATAAGCTACAAAGTAAAGCACCACCGTGCCTTGAGCTGTGTTGCATTACACTGCGTCGGGCAAGCAGTTCATGAGTGGAGCTGGGTGTTACCATGCACCATCCATTTATTTTGACACAAACCCAGATTTTCAAAAGGCAGTAAACCTCGAATTGTGCCAAAATTGTGAGCCTAGCCAGGAGAGGCATAACAAGGAAACATATCTTAATTTCTCCTTGTTACTTCCTTTTTCCACGTGTGCAGTATTCCACAACACTCAGTAAAAGAAATGCGCTTCCAAGGATTGTTTTTGTGCAGTGAGGTACTCCTAAAACTTTAAAAATGTATATCTCCCGTATTCATATCTCCCTTATTTGATTTTTGTTTTGTTGGCAATTTGTACATTATTATTTTTCTCTATTTTTCTAATTGGAGTTGGGATTTTTATTGTTTTGTGTTTTCACTTGTATTCATGTTTTGATATTGCATAAATACCTTAAACAAGTCCATGAGTTAAGCTTGTCTTCTCTGTGCCATACCTACAACGGGGGTTGAGCTCAGGTTAAAAATTTAAAGATTTTGGTGCTCACCCTGACAAGTTTGTGTGCCGATTCCTTGAGGTGGGCAACTACCCACCCCAAATAATAATTCACTTTCTTACACAAGTATCATAATTTTCAGTGCTGAGCATGATGAGTCAGTCCTTCCCACCGAAATGGTGTGGGATTTGAGGCAAGTGATAAAGGGGATTGCTATAATTGGATTTAGCAGGTCAGAAGTGCACTCCATAACTAATAATGCGGATCCAAATTTTACCTGTCAAACCAGGTCCAGTTTTTAGGATTAGAATCTGATTAATTGAGATGAGATTTCCAAAATTAGACATACTACAAATGGGTTTACTAAACATTTCAGGACAGTGCAACCATAGCACTGCCTCCCATCCCTGCTAGCTTTGTTTCTCCAGCTGCAGCTCAACATTCCTCTTGCACCCCATTTCCTTGTGGTATAATTTACCAACTATGGGGTTGTTCAGTAATCGAATCCCAAGATGTTCAAGGATGAGGGAAGCTTGCACTGCTGCCACCTGTACTTTGAACTGTTCAGTACATCTAAGGAAAGAATGTGCTGCTATTTCTTGGGCTGTTCCTTATCTGTGTGTGTTGTGTATGTGAAAGGCATCTACACAGCTACTTCAGAAGCTAGATCTGGTCTGTGTGAAGGACGTTTCTGCAATTTATACTGTCACCTTGCAGTGTGGTGGTGTATTGTGTGTATGTGTGAGAGTACAAGACAGAGAGATGTCAGCCCCAATCTGCACCTGTTCTGTTTGTAACCGAAGCTGGCACTACAGAATGCCATGTTGTAGTTTATTCTCAGTTTGTTTTCTACTGCAGCTTGAAAAACATTTCATTACAGAAGCCAAACTCTATTAGCATTGTTAATCTTCGTCTTCATTGATAGAGGTCCATGGTTGATTGAAATACAAAATGGCGAGTTCAGCAGCGAATTACTAAAGAGGTATCTGCACCACACACTGAGTCAGACTGGTGTGTTGAACAGGGAAGATTTCCAAGCTTACCTCTGTGTTCAATTTCCTCTACTACCGCTAAAAAAGCTCGTTTTTATTTTGACCATAAAACATCCTTAAATACATACCAGTGGCATTCAAATGAGTTAAATTATACACCAGTCCTTTCCTGTTTTATCACCCCCTATTTGCAAGTGGTTTGGTATTATTTCATTCTCTTTGTTAGCATTACACAATCAATTGAATTACGGAATGAAAATCTTAGAAAACATTGACACGTCATTGAAAGGCCCTTTGTGCTCGCTAAATATGTTCCTCCAGCAAACTTGTGTTTATCTGCCCAATAACCTTTTAATTATTTTCGTATTGTTTCTGTGACATATGCTGCAATTTATCTTTACTGACTGCGGAATGAAAATATTTACTCATTTACATACGATTTACAGCGCCCTCTGGGATAGCATCGTGTTACGTAGGTAGATATCTCCAGCTACTTTCTGTCTAGCATTGTTGTAATCTTGCACGACAGACTCTGGCATGATTCGCGCTGAAAAGAATTGTGCATAACATGAATAATAAATACAATCTTAATTGCGCAATTTGAGATACCGAGTTGACAGAGAAGTGGAAGTCCCTGGCGTAGTGCGAATGTCTGTAGAAAATAAATGGTACATTTTAATCTGTTTTTCCCACTCTCCATGTTGTGGGCCTCTGTTTTGCTTCCTCTCCTCATGCTAAACGTCCATGTAGCAAACATATATGTCACTGAGACCTGTGTAGCGACATAATGAGAGAGCTATGATTCTGTTTTTATTTCCTACGTTATCAAGGGACTATCGAAGTCTTCCTGTCAAACTGTGGGCCTGCGCTCTCGAAGGAGCGTCGCGTAATTGACTCAAATTGAATCCGAAATTGAAATGAAAGATTGTGGGAGCCGAGTGGGAGCACCGTTGTGGCGTGGGATTCATAACTTAGCCCACAATTATTTTGCAATCCCCTTTTTTTAAAATTGAACTTTCCCATCGCGACTTACATATTTCTTTTGCATTTGTGAGTAGTTGACAAATCCTTCACTCAGCTGTGCCATATGTTTGCAATGGGCCGAGGAGAGCTGAAGCTATTGCCATGGCAGTGGATTTATTTCTAAAACCATTTATAATGTGGGCACAACTGGAGAGTGCAGCGTGCCCTCCCCTGCTGCTAGGTATTCTTCTAGGACACCAGCTTGCAGAAAGTAGTTCAGTAATTCAAGGCCTTTCCCAGGAACTCATAACAAAGTGCCACCAGGCCATAAAAGTGTTGTTCACAGAGGCACTGCCATTGGTATTTATATAGAGCTTACAACTTCGGAGGAGGCGCTGAAGCGCTTTTCAAACGACTAGCAGGATACCCTGTGGGATGTCGGTGTTAGTGATTTAAACAGACATGATGGTTACAGTTAATCCTGCTGTTTCCATTCGGTGTCACCTCAGTGGTAGCAATTCTTCTCTTGCAAATTTTGTATTCATTTTGCACAGGTTCTATATGTAGGTGTTAATTTCATATATCCAAGTAAAAGTTCTCTTTGCTCTAGTCATAACTTGTCCTGAGTTCCCTTTGCTTTAGTCATAACCTTGTGCCCTTGTATACTTGCTATCATGATGCTGATGATCTAGTTGATCTGTCATTCCTGCCTTTAACTCCGAGAATAGACTTGATTACATATGTAGTCATTATGAGGCATGTACCCAGAAACTACTAAGGCGCAACTCACTATTGACACTGTCAAGCCACAAGGAAATATTCGTCAGCGTATACCCAGGCACATGAATGCAATCAGAAGCATAACCAAAAAGAAGAATTATTCAGGCTCTAATCAGGAACAACAGGGGAGTGACAGAAAAGTAGGCCATTGGAGACACTGTTGAATCACTAGGGTGTATTATAAACAATCATCATAGTCACGACAGAGGAGATCCCATTTGAGACACTTTCTAATTTGTGTTATCTGGTAACTATAGCCCTATGCTGGTTACCACCCACTAAGCCAGCAACCCTACTGACTTATATTTTATTCAAACATTTAGCAGGTGTAGGGAGAAGTGTTTGCAATTATCATGAATGCACAGTAGATGTCAATATATGCTTGCACTTTTATAAGAAAGATAAATGAAATTCTCTTATTAATGTATTTCAAACACATATCACATATTACTGTCCATTCATAATATTAGGAATACCATAAGAGATGTGTAAACACTTGATCCTCTAGACATCTATGCCATCAAGTTTCCTTATTTTAAAGTGTAACCTTCCCATTGTTGCTCTAATTTCATAATTTGAATTTGAATCTATTCCTCATATATTGGCCACCAATACTGGTTAAATATTTCAAAAGTAATTACAGCCAACGTGTTTTGCGGTGATAAACTGCTCCTCCACCTCTGAAATAACAACTTAAATTTGCATAAATATTATTTTAAGATTATATTACTCAACTGAAAAAACAATACTCTATTTCCAGAAATCTCATATTAAAAATTGACACCATAGGTTTATATGAGATCAAAATATTCACATAAGTAATATCTGAGAAGCCTCAAACCTCATTAATTTTGTGCAATTAATCAATTAATATTCTCTACCTAACACACTCCACTTAGTATGCCTATATATAAACCCTATTACTTGTTCTCACACACTTCTCCAATGATAGAATCCATGTCATCTATTTAAACTAGAAACTTGATCCTACAAAGAACAGAAATATGGTGTCTGTAATGATTTAGACTGATGCACAATGATTTCTGGTGATGGGACACTCTTCTGTTTCTTTCGTCATAAGACACAGTAATAAAAAACTTGTCCACACTTGATATCATTTTATAAAAATTCCATATTCATGTGTGATCACCCGAGCTTCTCTTTAAAATATGATTCATCTCCACATTTTCATCCCAAACTTCCCATTAAACTCCAATTAATCTCCAAATTATCACTGAAAGACCACATAGCTCTGAATCACAAAATAAATGTCTACTTCTTCATGTCCTCCAAACATATCCATCCCCTTTCACAGATCAAAAACAGCTACTTATACCATCGTCTTTGTAAGAGATCCTTACTCCCCACTATTAACAAACATTCATAATGAGTCCCATCAGCTAATATGTAACCTACTTATATAAGTCAAAAAGAAACAATTTATTTTAAATTTTACTTGTTAATTAACATTCCTACAATTAATAGAAATAATACCTCTAGTCCTCAAATGCTACCTGTTAGCACCGTAGGCATCAAACAAGAATGTCGAGCTCCACATCATGGCACACTTCCATTAGTTCCTGTTTCCAATGTCCTTTCAACATCTCCTGGATCAAAGAACCTTTCCCCATGGGAGTCTAAGTTCCCACATCAAAGATCCATCTTCACATGCTTAAGGGCCTGGTTTATGTCTGTATTGTGATCCCATCTGTCTCACCTTATAAAGTCTCTCTTGAGGGTACTGATTAGTGCTGGGCAAGCAGCCTTCTGTCTAGTGAGTTTCATTTAAATACTTAGCTGCCATTCGTTCTGTGCCTTACGACATTTCCTCTCCCATTTGGTGCCAACCGATTTGAATAAAACCAGTGTTGCACAGAAAACTAGGCCTGGGTTGAATTTCAATAATGCAAGAGTAACTGGAGTAATTCAGTAATTTTGCATTACTCTTTGATGATGAATTACAGATAATAATGTCATTATGCCCACTCACTGGATTAAGAGTAACTTGAAGGGAAAAATCCTATCACCTATCCTACCCTATGGCACATTTAGTGAGCATGAGTGACTGACGTCTATGTTCTGTTGTAACTAGAGCTACTTTCTTAGTGCAAAATGCATGCACAAGTCAATTGTGGGTACAAGGGTGCATTGTGCACAAAGAAATTAGCGGTAAATGCTGGAAGTAATTTAGGGAACAATCCCACCACAAGTGTACCTGTATTGACTGCTCAAACTCGCTATTCATGTTCTGTTGCATTTAGCAATATTTCTTAGTGCAAAATGCTTCCTTGCATCTATTTTGGATGTACAGGGACATTTTTCCACTAAGAAAATAGCGCTAAAGGCCGATTTACTTTTCTCACGTAATTTGGGATAATCACATTTTTAGGTAATTCATCATGATTACACTACACGGAATTATGCAAGTGACCCCCACACCAACATAAAACCTGTCAAATATTAACAGTCCCCTGTTCACATATTTTTGAGACAGGCACCAGTCCTACAATGGGTAGACTGAATTAGCGGACTAATGCCAGAGACTTGCCAACCTTTCTAGTGATTCTTTGATTTCATCCTCATAAGTCACAGTCGCAATATTGGGACGAACATTCGACGAATAGGAATACATATTTTGTTTACATATCTGCAAAAAAAACAAGAAAAGTAAATCACACGACAATCATTAAAAACACTTGCAGTGACAGCCTTCATTATATCCAGTGAAAGACCACCGGAGCCTTAATATTTTGACATTTTCCAACATCCACAGTAACATTATTCAACATGCAAGAAAAATTGGCAGAAGTAGCAGTTCTGCCCATGTGTTAATAAAATCAGTTTCTACCGGCAAGATCAACTATAGCATAATACTCCTCCCACAAGCACAATATGTACATCACTATCGAAAACATAAACAGATACAGTATTTAATATAAAAGCTGGATAGATACTTTGAATGCTTCCTTTATATTTTGTTTAGTCAGGGGCACTGGTAATTCCTGTGCTGGGGTAATTCCTAGTTCCTGTGCTGGGGTACTTTTACAGGATTACACGTTGGACCCTCAAGATGCCCCGAGAAATAGACAACTACCAGGGGGAATCAGAGGAATCAGGAACACTACACCACATACCTCGGTTTCATTTCCCATTTGCCCCTCTTATTTCACACAGACCTGCCACCTGCTTATAGCAAGCTAAGTGCCCTAGTGAAGAGTCTTGCAGTGCGGTGTTCCCGTGAAACAGGCCACTCATAATGAGGGTATTAGTTGTCATATAATTTGAAACTGCACTGTTTATTTCAAACTTCAAATGTTTTTTTTATCATGCACTTCACTCTTTCAAAAATATATGTGAAACACTAGCATTAAAATACTACAGTATGTGCTTCAAGTCTACTTCTGTTTCAAAAGCACAGAGCAGAACCTGATGTCTCAAGTCACATCTTGGTCACATCTTCGATTGTATTAGCAGGTGGGCTGACATTTTATAGGATTCTGGTGCATTCTTTTAACAATTTATTTTATTTTTAAGTTTTTCTTTCCTATTCTTATCATTTCTATGATGGCCACTTTTGCTGTCAGAAGTAAGTTCTACTTGGATAGTACATTTGTAAACTGGAGCACACACCACCAAAATGATCAAATGGTGCTCACCCAAACCAGCCAGTAAGGTATTGTGTTATTGGGTGAAAACTAGAACATCAGTAACCCCGTGGAAAGCCACAGTCATTCGAAGCAGTCAGTGGGAAAATGCTCAAAAGGTAGGAGACAAAGACACAGAGAGCATGGGTCCCGTTAAAAAAACTTAAAAAACACAGATGTGGAGCTTGTAGTATTCGGTCAGAAGGCCTTTTGTGCTGATAAGTTTACCTTAGTAAGTAAGGAAATGAGGGTTGGATTGTTACACAGATACATTGCTAATATGTTAGAATATTGTTTGCTGTTTATGGTTTTAGTGTATGTTACAGTTACAAGACTGCTTGTGTTTATTAGATTGTCTAGGCCCATGGAGCCAAAGATTCTAGAAAAACACAATTATGGAGAATGTTCAAACGAAATCTAGAACATGTATTCTAGAGTTATTTATAAAACATTACCACCACAAGTCCTTACAGAGGTTTCAATGATTAAATCTGCACTCAACCTCTGGTGCCAAAATAGTTAAAACCACAACACAATGCAAATCTCACTCGAATTATAAAAATAGAGGACATATTGATATACAGAATGACGCCAAAACACAAAAATGCAAAAAAAAAGAACCAGATACATGAATTTTAAAGATTTGAGAGAATAAGAGCCTTTAAAAAGTAAAGCTCCAACCAGAGGTGCACCTTCGGGGGTGACTGGAACTTAGGTGCAATTTCAGGCCAACCTTGGCAGAGTGCAGATCGGATGTCTCAAGCAGGCTTCTCCCTGTAGATGATTTTAATTTGGAATATTGTCTCTTAAATGAAAGCCAAAATCCGGCTAAATGGATATTTAGGAGGCTTATATATTATGAAGCGACTAAATCTCCACCCTGAAGAAGTCATGTGACGAAACACGTGTTGGCTGTTAGGTCGTTATGAGAAGGATGGACGATTAATCAATGATCAATTTATGAGAAGGATGGACGATTAATTAATAATCAATAATATCGGACTAGGAAGCCAATATGGAACTATTCTCCGGTTTATTATATGTAAGAAATGGACTTACAATTTGATTGCTGAGGAGTGTGGAAAGACACGGAATTCATGAGAAGAGATTTGACATGATTTAGTTGTAATAACAAATCTGAAATAATGTATTTGATTTAGTTTTGAAGATTTTTGTAGTGAGGGTAGTACGTAATAAGGAATTCAGTCAGAAACAAGATCTTATGTTAGGATTTCGAGGTTTGAAATATCATTGTCAGCGCCTTTCTTTGGGTTTACTAATGATGAACTATTGTACAGATTTTGATATTGAAGAAACTGTTATAAGTATTGTTGATAACTGATATTAGATCAACGATTGCCTCAGTATTGTTGTAGGTTTAATTGATTGACTAGTCCAATCAATGCAGGGGTTTTGAGGGTGTATTCCCCACTGAAGTGCACCGTTGTGGATTTAGGTGCTGAACCAATATAATTTAAAATACTTGGTGCGCCATTTCTCCCTTAAGAATACACCCTCTTCTGGTAATATTTACTAGTTTAGTACAAAAGGAAGGGCTGCACAAGTAGGGTGAAACAGTGATGGATAGGACTAGGTGGGCAGAAGAACTTTTTGGTAATCTGGAGAAAGGCAGTACTATAACGTTGATTAGCAGAAACAGTCCACGTAATGAGGGTTTAAAGACTAAATTTATGAAGTTAGAAAGTTTGAAAAAGAACGAATTATCAAATTGGTGGGATGGCGCCACATTGAAACAATACATCAAACTCAATCGAATTCCCAGGGGATTGAGGTCTCAGATTTGTCCTACTTACGATGATCTTGACACTGATTTACTTAATTTATGGGACAAGGAACTGACTTCCAGTTCTCTGAGATGGATGGAAATTTTGATTACCAATTCAGAAAGGAAGGTTGCCTCACTTCAGAAGGAAATTACCACTTTGGAGGGTGAAATAAAGGAATTAAATCTTCCGGAGGCCACCGAAAAAAACTATAGAGTTTTTAAGGAAATATTATTGAAATATCAGGATGAGATTATGCAGAGAAAGACCATGAAGTTAAGCGGGATGAGAGAGATTATCAAACCGGCAGAGTATTTACTTTTGCTAGGAAATATGATCACTTGGTAAATACTAACCCCTTAAGACGGGTGTTAGACTTTTCATCCTTGGCGTGGTCTCCCTTAACTTTTTGCCTCTGTTCCCCAGGTTGTTGATGTGTGCTGGACTCTGATTTTACTGTTTTTGTTACTCTGGGCACTTTACCACTGCTAACCAGTGCTAAAGTGCAAGTGCTCCTGTTTAAAATGTGTACGTAATTGGTTCTCCATGATTGGCATATTTGTTTTACTGTTAAGTCCCTAGTAAAGTGCACTTGAGGTGCCCAGGGCCTGTAAATCAAATGTTACTAGTGGGCCTGCAGCACTGGTTGTGCCACCCACACAAGTAACCCTGTAATCATGTCTCAGACCTGCCACTGCAGTGTCTGTGTGTGTATTTTTACACTGTAAATTCGACCCTGAAGAAGTCATGTGACAAAATACGTGTTGGCTGTGAGGTCGTTATGAGAAGGATGGACGATTAATCAATGATCAATTTATGAGAAGGATGGACGATTAATTAATGATCAATAATACCGGACTTGGAAGCCAATATGGAACTATTCTCCGGTTTATTATATACAAGAAATTGACTTGCAATTTGATTGCTGAGGAGTGTGGAAAGACACAGAATTCACGAGAAGAGATTTGACATGATTTAGTTGTAATACAAATTGTGGAATAATGTATTTGATTTGGTTTTGAAGATTTTTGTAGTGAGGGTAGTACGTAATAAGGAATTCAGTCAGAAACAAGATCTTATGTTAGGATTTCGAGGTTTGAAATATCATTGTCAGCGCCTTTCTTTGGTTTTACTAATGATGAACTATTGTACAGATTTTGATATTGAAGAAACTGTTGTAAGTATTGTTGATAACTGATATTAGATCAACGAGTGCCTCAGTATTGTTGTAGGTTTAATTGATTGACTAGTTCAATCAATGCAGGGGTTTTGAGGGTGTATTCCCCACTGTAGTGCACCGTTGTGGATTTAGGTGTTGAACCAATATAATTTAAAATACTTGGTGCGCCATTTCTCCCTTAAGAATACACCCTCTTCTGGTAATATTTACTTCTTTACATAGACAATGAGGTGGTTTACTTACAAGAGACTCTATCATAGAAAGATGTGCTCTGCCATAGGCAATGAAGAAGGACTATCTGAGTCATTAGAGTTCAGTATAGTGTGAGTATTACCATGAATCAGCAGTGCTCCCGCCCCTCTAGGCTCACAGTTTGCTCCCTTTGTTTACAGTCACATGAAGTGCTAGGTTTACATTAGCACCAGTGCCCTCTTTAGTGCTGGTGGCAACTGGTGTGACAGTCTTTTTTGTCACCCACTCATCACCTTTTACTCGAATTCCCTCACTACCGCCAAGCAAAAGTGCCCCTTATTTCTCCCCAGACCCTTTCTCACATACATTTCATAAAGTGCTGGTAAAGGCTCTCTTTACTAATCCATTCAGCTACCCACATAAAATACAGATCTGTTATTCGCAGCAGACATTAACCCCAGTGCTACTTTATGGGGAGTCAAAACTACCACTAGACAATACTTCGATCTCTCTGTCTAGCAAGAACATCAGTCACAAAAGTTATCTTGACATTTTTATTGCTGCCTGAAATCTGGATGCACAAGGAACTCTGCAGCAGGTGCTTTTAAATCGCGTTATTGATAAACACTGCATCCACCCCAAGGTCAGTGGCCCACCGCCAAGTCAGCGCCCAGTGCGGCCGCACTGGTCGCACCCCTCTAAAGCCGGCCCTGACTGGCGCAGCCTGAACCGGCTGTGCTGGCATAAACTACTGCCAGGTCACGGGAGTGCTCATCCCGCCCGCTGGGAACAATCACTGGTTTGTCCTACCTGACAGATTAAACTGCAGTGGTGACACTTGGCTAGGCACCCAGTATGAAATGGCTGAAGTGCAATATACAGTTGATCTTCTGTTGACATGCCATGCTGCTGTCCATGTTCGTATTCCTGTGATGTAACAAGAATGTGCGCACCGATCCTCTGAATACAAACGTAGACGTGTATGAGAGACAGCGTCGCATGTGCGGCGTGGCTCATACTGGTTTTAATCTATTTTCAGAACACTGTGTGATTTCCATTGATAAACGTTATGCATAATGGAAATGTAGCGCTTAAGTAATTTTCAGTTAAAACTACAGATAACTTTAGGTGTCTGACAGAGGTCATGTCATTAAGAGAGTGGGTTCGGGTCAGCCTGATTGAACATTTGATTGTTACAGTCCGTTTTCTTCAGCCTCTGCTTCTTTCAAGTAAATACGCCCACATAAGTACTGCACACATTTTTATTTCGCAGTGGTAATTGGTAAAGAATTTCAGGCTGCTATCACTGTTGGGGTGGCGATGGTCGGACAACAGCAGTGTGCCGGGACTGCTCCATGCCACAGGTTGGTCGCTGTGGAGGGAGCGGCACACGCGTGACACTCACAAAACTAACAGGAGTGAGACTGCAGCATTTCACGTTCATTCATGATCCTTCACCTGTACTAGAGCGCAGTTAGACAACCCTGTGCGTGTCTATGCCAAAGATGGCCGAGTTGGAGCTAGTAGATAGCATTTTAGTGCAAGTTTTAAATGCAAGGATGAGACAGCAGCAGAGCGGACTAGAAGAAAATAATTGTGACAATGCAGAGTTGAAATAAAAACTAGTGAGCTTCATTGCCTGTCAAAGTCTAGGAAAGCACCACCCGAGGCTTGTCCACTCAAGGGGTGTCGTCACTTAATATGAAATAGCTGATAATCTGCTCGCTCAGGTAGATAGTATTTCTTCAGTAACAGTAATACGAGTAAATGATTGTCTGCTGCTCTTTGGTTACCCTATGCACACTTCTAACCTGTGTTCTGTTTCAGGAAGTGCTATGGGTGAATCATTGAGAAGTATTGTCCAATTAGAACTAAGCTTCAGAACGGCAGAAGTTGTCACACAGCAACCTGATGCGGATGCTAGTGGAGGTCTTCCTAGTCCTTGGTGTGGATCCTGGTGGACTCTTACATAACCTCTATGTTGCCTTCCATACCAACTGGAACTGGCTGAACAATGGGCAATGGATCTATATGATGCGTTACATATTGGTGCTCACTCCTGCGTCCAGGTCATCGATGTTTGTACCGGAAGCTCCATGAGTGCACAAAAAAGCAGAGTAACATGTACGTGATGTCCCAGCAGAGTGTCAGCTGCTTACAGAACAAGGACACATTAGTTACTAAGGGCTGGTTCTTGTTGTTTGTCTGCATGGCACACTACATCTGTATGGTGATGTTGCACTTCCACATCAACTTTAGAGCTGAGGGGAGTACCCAGGGTTGTACTCATCAGAATTCCTCAGAGTTGGAAAAAAACTCAGTGGAATTCCATGGAGTTCCTTGTGCGGCGTACTGCCGCTTGCCTGTGGCCAATTCAATATGTGCGATCTCGGATCTGCTAAGCAGGGTGCTCAGCGCTTCCAAGATCAGGCGCACCACTTCCCTTCACCAAATGATTTCCTCCTTCACAAGTTTGGTACGGAGGGCCAAGCACACCTCAGTCTTGCACCAGCCTTGCACATGCATTTTGCACTTGCACACAGCCTCTCACCACCCTTTCTTTAGGGCCCAGCACTCACAGCAAGCAGCAAACCAGCTCAGTGCTAGCAGTCTGTCATTTTTAGAACGTGCCTAGCCTTGCTTCCTACTGAGCTAGGCACTCTCTGAGGCCACACACATCTCTCTGGCAGGGGCCAGCTCTCAGCAGCTGATGCATTGCTTACTTGGACTTCTCTTCGGGCTGGCTCTGCTCTCCCTGCTGGCCTCCACCGGACTCCCCCACCATTCTCCGGGACTCCAACCAAGACAGGTTCTTTTCCATGAAGCTCTGATTGCACGGTTTCCTATTTTCGGGCACGCACAGACCCTCTGCCCTGTCACATTTGGAAATGTCCAGGCCCAGTGACCTGAGGGCACTGGGCCTGGACATCATTGCATTGTGGTGGTGGGGGTTCTTGGCGCTCTGGGAAAAATGTAAATGTGCAGTCAGAGTTCCATGGAAAAGAACCTGTCTCCCCAGACTCTCTGAGAAAGTTCAGGGATTTTGAGGAAACAGGCTCTTTTTCATGGAGCTCAGACTGCAATTTTCCTTTTCGCCAAGCACACCCCCCCTTTTATATAATGTCTTGGCCGAGTGCCCCTGGGGCACATAGAAGAGGCACTGTGATGAGGGACAAATTCTTCTCCATGCTGCTGGGTCCATGCCAGGGTCCACCAGTGAGCTCCGCTCCGCTGCAGTGGTTAGCATATGTTTTGTTGCCAAACTCCACACTTTGGCAGAGCACAGAGTGCAAAAACACTGTTAACTCCGCCAGCAGTGCGGCACTTACTGCCCACCCCTAATCAACATGAAGGTGACTGACACTTACCTAATTATGTTCTCCTCATCGTCTTGACTTTTGTCTTCTTGTCCCACCCTGCTTTTGTCTGCATTTCCCTCTTCATGTGGGTGCACCAAAACTAGCTCTACTGCCCCACCTCCCCAAAAACGATCCAGTTGCTGTGTGCTCCTTTGTGTCCTTTTGTGGCTTCCATAAGCAGGAATACTGCTCTGTGACTCTTGCTATACACACTCTATGTACCCAAGTTGGTGGGTGCTGTCTATACACTCCCAACCTATCTTGCTCTCTACGACACTACACACACATTTACAGTTGGACCTGTCAGGTTCCCACATGACATTGTCTAGTCTTAATTGTACCAAAGAGTAGCTCTATCCTCCTTCACATGTATAAGTTCTATCATAACCTTTTGTGAAGTCTTCTTTGCATGTACTTTCAATTTGCCTGCGTTGCTCATAACTACCCTTCTCCGAGTTGACTTGGCAACTTTATCTCACTACCGTGTTCAGATGCAGTAGCAATTATCTCATTGCCTCAACCAAAAGGTGCCTCACTCTTTTCTCTCTCTCTTGAATGCTAATTTACTGTTTATCTCTAGCATTTATTTTTTACAGCCCCCTCTGTTATCAGTCTAACCCTATGAGTCATATTCTGCATGTCTTCTTTCTTATTTGCTCTCTCTCGTGTCTGCCTTACTATTGATAATGTTTGAGCTTTCGACTCTTGCCTCCTATTCCCTTTCTCTGTGTTCTCCTTTCCACTGTCAGCACCCACAATTTGTCGTATTTCTCTCAGATATATTCCTGGTGTTTGAATACACAGGTTAGCACAGTGTTGTAAGTCGTTTTGATATATTCACTTATTTGGGTGATTTCACAATGTTGGTGTGGGAAATCAGGGCTGATTGCAGAAACTCCCTCACCTTTTGCCCCTATTTTTAGCTGATACTGGTATTTTCTGACTCTGACTGTGCATGGGCACTGCTAACCAATCCCAGGGTCGGTGCTCTTTTTAAAATGGTACATGCAGATTAGGCATAATTATCATTGGCTCTGACAACCTACCTATAAGTCCCTAGTATATGGTAGGGCATGTAGCTTTAGGCAGCCCTGGGGGCACTGCTGTGGTCCCTGGTGTCATTGTAAAGGCAGACCTTCCTTGCTGGCTGTGTTTAAGTTAAAAGTAACTCCAAATGCAACTTTGGAAGTAAAAGTACTTCCAATGTCTCAATCTACATTATTTTTGCATATGTCACCCCTAAGGTCTGCCTAGGTGCCCCAAGGGTTTGGTGCAGTGTAAATATAAGCAGGGACTTTATAAGTTATGTTTTACAAGCGCTGGTGAGGTAAAAACAGCCAAATTAATTTCCCCCAGTGTAGTCAGTGGACTCCATAGACTAACATTAGGAGACTTTATTTTAAAATAATAAAGTCTTATTTCTAATAGAGATGAGCTAACTATAGCAGGTTTGGTACAAAATGTATATATTATAATAAATCCAACAACGTGCCACTGTTGACTTTAATATAACTACCCCAGGGAAAGAGTTTTAAAACTCTTTCTGAAAGTTACCAAATTCAGCACCGTAATGCCCTTTCCTGATTGGTCACCCTCTGGCAGTATGAGCCATGCTACCTTAACGAGGTGTGAAGTGGCCTGGGCTGAAACAAATGGGCGGAGAACTGCTGCAGCAGATGGCAGAGATGGATGGGGGAAGGGTAGCCAAACTGGTCTTCAAAGGAGGGAAAGCCACTTGGATGGAAACTGGACCCCCACCCCCATTTCATGCTCCCCAGACAGATGGGAGCCCCACTGATTAGATTAGGGGAGGAGCTGGAGGGTATGTTTTAAGGGAGACATAGACATTCCAATGGGTGGACTCAGCCAGATCTAACCTCCAGGGATGAATTTTTGCCATCCTGGATTTTTAGAGAATGTTGCTTTCTGAGACTGATTTTTGCCACACTTCACAGGAAGTGGTAATCCCAGAGGTTGGTGGCCTGCACCTCATTAGACAGCCACACCAGGAGCAAGGATAAATATGGCAGCGCTGCCCCACAATTCGGATCCCTGCGGGAAGAAGATACTGGAGAAGGACTGTCCTGCTGAACCTCTGGCCTGCACCTACCAGGACTGCCACAGCTGCACACTTTGGGCTTCACCAAGAAAAGGACTTTGCCTTGCTTCTGCAACTCCAGAAGTGGAATTCTTGTAAGCTACAGGTACAAAGGAACTGACCTTAGTCCCTGCATCAAATCCTGTAAGAAGATCCCAGCTGGCCAGCGTCCAATTGCCATTTGAGGATTCTGACCAGGTGCATTCTGGGAATTGTAGTCCCAACTCCCAACGAGCAACTCAGAGCTTCTGGGACCTTGGATCTGTTTGTTGCCACTTCAACAACACAAAGGGACCTCTGGAAAAAGATCCAGAAGTTTGGAGAAGTTTGGAGCAACTTTTTAAAAAGCTTGATAAGTTGAAGAGGTGCATTTTGGGAGTTGAAGTCCCAGATGCCAAGAGGCAAACCAGAGCCCCTGAGCCCTTGGCTGGTGCTGTGGACCACTTTCCTGAATCGAGGAACACTTCTGAAAGTCAGTTTAACAGGGTTACAACATGGTTGGCCTGAATGCTGGACTTTGTCCCTGTCAAGTGCAACCTGTATTAACCCTTTGAGCGCTATTTGCTTCTAAGCGCCAGTTTTATTTTTAATATTTAAAAATGCATATCTCTGATTTCCTACATTTGATTTTTTTTTCATTTTACTGTCATTTTAAAGATACAAATATTTCCTATTTTTTATAAATTGCCCTTACCAATAACCTACTTTCCAACAGTGGGTAATTGCCTTACAGAAAAAATCAACTTAAAATAATTATATTTAGATGATAGATTTTTGATGTGTGACAACACCAAGAATGCATGTCAAACCTGCTTAATGCTAGCACAGTAAACATCGTATTTATCATCTGTGAGCTGGGAACCTAACTAGAAAACCTGGAATGCTTGTGCACAAGTCTCAGCCAATTGGAAGCTCAGAAGATATCTAAATTTGCTGGAAGCTTTTTAACTCCACATACACCGGATCCCTTGGCATATTTAGGACTGATTGTGTATGGGCATATGCAACACAAATTGTTCACTTACAAATCACACACAATTATGTTTGTGCACATGTGGACAATTCAGAGGTCATTAGCGATGTACCATATTGGAAAGAATTCCTTGTCTCACAATCTGAGCTCATGTAAGTCCATTTCTAGTTATATTAAGCACAGTTAGACCGGCAAACCCTCTATAGCACGTTGTTGCCTTAATAATGGATGTTGTTCAACCTGAGGAAATCGTAGGTTTTCACATCACCAGGCTTTGGCAGGTTAGTTTTTGACAGAGGCTGGGGCAAGTTCTTTGAGGACATAAAATGTATCTGATGGTTGTGAAGCAGTGGATTGCTTCGCTCCTCTAAGTGAATATCACAGAAAAATTCTGCCTCAAAGTGTAACATTATAGAGTACATTTGTGTATGATAGTAATCCAAGTCCGTAACATTCGGCGAGTAGTTCACAATATTTTTGTATGATACATTTTGCATTAGTTGTTCATGTGCTTTTTAGATGAGGGTTTTTTGGAAGGATAATTGTGCCGCATTGTTTGTGATTATTAGACGGGCACCACTTTTGCTCCTGGTTTCCGTGGTAACACTAAAAGGCTAGAGCAATGTTACTTTTATAGCTAAATAAAATGTCGAGAATACTTTTTGACGGTAGCACTGTAGACGACGCATATAAAAAAGTGATAATAGTAACCGTTAGCCACCTTTTAAACTACATATTGGTGATAATACACTGATTGAAAGAAATGGGAACTTCTAAGTAGTGTCAACATGTCAAAAATGTTGCCTTTTAAATACGTTGTTTTCTTAGAATTAATTAACAGAAATTATGAAATTGTTCAGGCAATCATGAACGAAAATACATTTTCTTTAGCACTACAGATTTATTTATGAACCAAAACAAGTCTGACATTATGAGGGCGATAGACATTTAGCACTGCAGCAGTTTTTAGAGGTAAAACAAAAGACATTGGCAATGTCAGTAGGTCTGGCTTGAAAGGAATGGTGTATGGTAATGTGAAACATTACCTGTAAATAGTATGGGGATTGACATGAATTTGAATCGAAGCAAATAACTGTAGAGTAATAGTGTTGTAGGTTAACAGGCCGGGTGATAGTTTCACTGTCATGCCAGGCCTAGACATCCATGTAGGTTAATGATTGCCCTTCCCACCCCTGTGTTGCTGCCAGAGAAAAGTGCCATAAAGTGTCTAGTTATCTAAGATACTTTAATGGCATCACAATGATATGTGTGTGCCCCTAAAAGCTCATGCTCAGGGAGCTGGATAAATAAACACAATTATCACAACTGTGTGGAGGACAACGTCTGCCCAATCAAAACATGTACTCCTTGTTCCTAAAATGTGTGTTAATTTAAAAACCCTCGCTAGTGGTGTTCACATAATTGTCTGGTGACAACTAAACTGTCAAGCCAGAATATAAAAACTAAGGAATCAATGGAAAGAGAGATATTGTGCAAACAGGACATGTAATAGGATGGGGTTGTCTGTGTTCAGCCTTGGGTCAGCTTTGGATTATGAATGTACCTGGTAGACATTGACAAGATTCAGCCACTCAACATGAGGATTATTGGTACAGCAGCATGATGTGCAATGTGTTTACGAATGCGAAGTCCCCACATTTTAGTCAGAATTGAATTGCTGGTGGTGCCACTGGGTTCACAGTCACATATTCTTAAAGGTATCTCGAGCAAATTACAGCCCTTTGAGTTTTTTGACCCAGAAGAAGGAGTAAAGTGCTGGGCTCAGATTTACTGGTTTCACATATTCCACCCAATTACGGACTTTTTCCCTATTCTAGACTCATTATGGCAAACATTTGGTTTTACCAAATATATTCCCAAACCTGGTAAAATTTGGAATTGGTTAGAGATGTATCCCCTAAGGGATAATACTCAATTCAGTGCCTAATGGTAAATGGTGATTGCAGAGGTAGCCCACAGGCACTCATTTTTGGGACCAGCACTTATTTTTTTCCAATAGTCTTTGATCCAGAGTAAGAGACAGAAAAATATTAAAGGTGGAAACACTGAGTAAGAGAAAGACAGATAGTGACAAAAGGTGAAAGCAGGGATGAAACGGAACCTAAAAGAATGAGAAAAAATGACAGTGAGTGTCTTGTAGTTGTCACATGAGGGCTATTGTTAATAGGATGCCAACTGGTGAAAGCTGAGGAATAACAATAAGGAAGAAAGGTACTTAAAAAATTATCATTTATTCATAGTGCTCGTGCTTTGCTTCTATTGACACTTCTGTCTTTCTTCTGGTATATTTACGCTTGCAAAAAGGAAGTAAAAAGACTAAGGGCCTGATTTAGAACTGAGCGGACAGGTTACTCTGTCACAACGGTGATGGATATCCTGTCCGCCAAAATCTAAATCCCATCATATTCTATAGGATTTGTAGTTTAACAGACAGGATAGCCATTACCATTGTGACGGAATAACCCATCCCTTAAATCAGGCCCTTAGTATTCTATATTGTTGGTAAAATGTTTGGCTTTTTATCACTACATTTAAGTGATCCTGCAGATCTCCATATTTCACTTGAGGGTCTCAGTACTAACAAGGCGAAGTATCTGATCCTTGAATTTTGTGTAATGTGAATAGCACAGTTCTGGTTAGTGTATAAAACTGAGCTGCAGGTACCATTCGTCGGGGATAGGGTTCTTATACACATCATTAATTGTCACATACCCTATGCTTTTCCCAAATTGACATCTTTCAGTAGTTGCAAGGGCAGTGGATGTAGTAACCGGAAGCTTTGATATGTGAAGGAGCACTTAAATCAGTATGATCCTGCTGCACCATATGTGCTCTGGCTCAAAGCCTAAATATTTATATACAATATCATGGATAGGAAACGTTCATTCTCTGCCTGGCACACAAATGATACCGATGTGTGCTGACTAGATAGGCGATGCAAGTCAAAGTAAAGACACATGTTCTGCTCTCTAAAAGCAGTGGTATCCACCTTTTAATGGGACCAGGTGGCACAATCGAACGGATGAAAGTGTTTAAAATGACATTTAGTTCCATCATAATGGCCCTGCACTTCAGTTCTCTGAAGTAACTACAGGAGACTTGCAGTACATTTTAAAATTGTCTAATTAATAAATGAATAACACATTAACTCTACGCCATAGGACCAAGCACAGGAGCATCCGTGATGCAAGATAAGCTCGCACCAGATTATAATGCACTTATAATAAATGGATAGGGTATTCGTTACAGTTCTGCAGAGCAACACATCTACCAAACTCTAATTAAGGCCCTTAATTGGAATCAGAGTTTACAGAGGTTAAAAAAACATGGGCATCACAAAGAAACATTGACTCCTATTAATATAAACCCTGATGAAAGGTCAGTGCCCAAATATTTGTGTGGTGGTCCCAAAGACAGGAAATATAGGATGAAGCCTATCATATAGACACTAAGACACTCAGACGACTTTGTGCTGAGTAAGAAGTTAGAAGGGTTAGAGGTCATAGTCCTTCTCTAAATGAAAAGGGTTCCCCTGAAAGGAGCAATTAATGTGGGGTTTTTAATACCTCTCCCCTCCCAACTAGATATTTAAAGTGAAAGATAAAAATGTTCAATAAGAATTGGTTCACTGTCATATTTTGGAGCAAAGAAAATTAAAACATGGTGTGTCTCACAGCACATAGAGATTATTTTTAGTTTTCATTAGTTCCTAGAACAAATGTTGGAATACATACACTGGCAAACAGATACAGAGTGAACCAGGCACTAAACTTTAAATCTGACCCTGAGTCTTGTCTTTTGCTTTATGTCTATGTTCAACAGGGGTTTATTTGCTGATAGAGGTGACTCCTTCTTCTAGAACTCTCTTATTCTGCTCCATTGCCTAACCTTTACTGATTTTCGTCCGCTGATGGGATGCTGACAAACATTTTGCTTCTCCAATCTTTCCTTTATAAACTATTGTATAGTGAATCGTCCTGACAAGCTTGGGGCTCTTAGGATGAATTACCATTACAGCATTTATTATGACCACTTTAACAACAGCTGATCAATGGCATGTAATTACCCAAGGTAGCATAATGTCATAATTTCTGGAATTTCATGTAAAATTCCAAAAATTATGTAAATTGGACTGACTAATTTAAATTACTCCCAGTCCACGCTAAAAACCTACATTTATAGTGGAGCATATTAATGTGTTTGTAGAGGCCGAATGTCCCATCAGTAACATATACCAATGAGGCCATGTTAGAAAATGTCTTTCATTTTTACATCCAAGCTCTAGGTAGAACCATACGTCTTTGCTACACCTGCATAACATAGACATTACCACATGCTGCTACATTGAGTAGAATTCTTTATTTGACATGCATGGAGAACATTTGCATTTCAAATTAGAATCTTCATCTTAAGCAATATCAAATCTCACTCTCTGTGAATCAGTGCAACAAGCCCCTTGTTGCAATAATTGTCTTACATATCTGGTATAGTTCAAGGCTTATCCTGATGGAGGGTGTTGGACACTATGAAAAACCTAAGTCTAAAGGTAGAAATAATGATCAAGTGAAAGCCAAAAAAGCATCTGCTCAATGCAAAGATTTTGACTGGTGAGAAATGTTAATTTGTTTCTGGCTTTTTACTTGAAGACCAATGACTTAAAAAGGACCTTATCCAGCAACTATCTGCCCCGCAGGAGGACTTCAACTTCTATTTTAGAAACAGTCACGGGAGAGCCCTTTTCTTGTAGCCAACCTGCACTCCATCACGGTTGGCCTGAAATTCCACCTAGGTCCCAGTTGACCGTGAACAGTGGCTACTAATTGGCACTTTACTTTTTCTCGGCATACATCTTTTCAAAATTCATATCTCCTATTCACCTTGCTGGATTTTTTATTTTTTTTAAACAGTTTTACTCATTAAACTCATTACGTTTTTCTCTCATCTTCTAAATTGGTTGTGGAATTTTCATATTGATTTGTCTTGTTATCACTAAATACCTTACACATTTTACTATGTTAAGCCTGCCCCTCTATGTCATTGCTAACAGGGGGTTGAACCCCAGCCTAAATTATTGAATCTGTGTTTCACCCTGACATGTTTGTGATCTTATTCCTTGTGAGTCACCCCAACTATTATTCTACATTTGTACATCATATTACAAACTAGTAAATATTAATCTCCGGATACATTGTTTTATAAATCTCACAAAACATGCTTAAAACATACGTGAATTATAATTTACCATTTTCCAACTAATGTATGAGCTACAAAAACAAAAATCCTAAAGGTAAGAAATAGGAAAGCCCTACTAGTTTTTAAAGGGCATAAATAAAACAGACACCAATCAATGCTCTTGCATGCCTGTCTGAGGAAAAAGGAGAGGGTCACTATCCAATAAAAACTGTCTAATCTAAAAATAAGTAAGCGCATATTTTTAATTAAACATTATACTCGAATCATTGTATAAAACATATGTAAAATTCCTTCACTGAATAACTCTACTCAAGCTATTATTTAATTAGTAGTTGTTTATTTAACCTTACCTTCTTTACACTTCACATGCACAACCTTAAAGATTCCATGAGCTTCAACACCAAAAGAAGAAATAATGTAGATTTAACTGAACATCTAAATATTCAAATCTGAAAAAAGTTAAAACTGATAAGTGTAAAGTTCCTATTTTATACAAGCATACCAATATAAACACAGCAACTACAGCTCCAAAACATATATTGATAGTTCTATTTCTGTAATTATGTATCACCAACTAATCCCAAAATTTCTGTAGGGACAGATTTCACCTCCTCTCAAAAAGGATGACATCTTAAAACATTTATGGTATATATTTATACCAACAAAAACATCACATATGTGTGCACTTTGGAAGCATACCAAATACTATTCTAATATGTTCTGTGGGAGAGCAATCACGATAAGCATTACCACATAAACTGTGAAAGCCATAATGACCCAAAATCCATGGCATGCAAGAATTATGAAATATTGTGCAGGACTGCTAGAACCTGTCAGCGTAAGGATGGTCATCCCCCAAACGATTTGCCTTACTTTTCCAGTGTTGCTGATCTCGTATTTGCTGGACGTTGCACTTTACTACTGTTGCGTGTGGGTGTTCACTCCCTAAACATGGTAAAATTGGCTTACACCCAATTGGCACATTTATTTGAGTGCCTAGTAAAGCGGTACTACATTTCCCCATGGCCTATAAATTTAATGCTACTTGCAGCAATCATTGTCCCACCCACTTTATTAACACTTTAAACCTTCACTGCTGTAAAACTGGCATCTCCCATAGAATAACATTGGGTTACTTATTACATTTAATAAGTAATAACTTTCATTTTGGAACAGGTAGGAATGTTGCATTTGGTGTCTAAAGAATTTTAATTTAAAACCCTCTTTAAAGGTAAAGTTGGATTTTAAGACAATTCTGAAAATATCAATTTCAGGAAGTTGGCATTGTCTTGATCCAACCATTTGGTGCCTACGGCCTCTATCCTGAATATTATGACTAGGCTTAGCTGGAAGTTGGTCTTCGTGTATTGGTCCCAGACAGTGAAACAGGGTAAGTACTGTCTCCTACCACATTTGCAAACCAAAAAGACCCTTCTTCAGTGCACTCATTAAGGGTTTCACTATAGTCTTTTGTATCCCCAGACAAGCTGGTGCCAGGTCAGGGAGGAAGGAAAATTCAAACACATCTGGGGGCGGAAACCTCCAGAACCTTCCCCTACTTCAAAGCTGGCACCAAGTATAAATATTGGACCCTCAGATCACTACTCTTCAGTAGGCCTCCAGACAGCTGGAAGATTCAGGAGGACTGCTCTGCTGTGATGCTGCAAGAAGCACTGCCACTCTGCTGCCCAGTCCTTGAGAAAAGGACTGGGCCTGCATCTTGAACCCAAGGGCTGGTTGGCTGGCCTCCTGACCAGAGCCTCAGAAGCAGACAGGTTCCAACCACATTAAACCCAGCACCTGGATTCTGTTTGCTGTGAGTCTTGCCCCCCCCACGTGGTGCCACCCCACTCCTGGATAATGGGAAGTGGGCCTGTAGGTGCCCTGCTAGTGCAGCTGTGGTCTAAGCAGAACCAATGCATCCCAATGCAGGATGTCACAGCTCCTTGCAAGCATTGCTGCATGATGCATCCTTGATGCGGTGCGTTGCATCACAACCCAGCACCTCCCCAGAAGCACTGCTGGTCCCATTCTAGTGCGACCAGATAACCAATATTAGAGTTTTGTGTTTTGAGGCATTATTTTTTCCTAAATCTTTAATATTACATATCTGTTGTTCTACTGATTGGATTTTTGTTTGTTTAGGTCTCAAATAAATTATTAAACGTTACTCTATTTTCCTAAATTGCTGTGGAATTTTTATTGTGTTGTGTATACACTTAATACTGTTTGAAGTGCTGCAGAAATACTTATCGCATTGCTCTAAGTTAAGCCTTACCAATTTTATACCAAGCTACCTGAGGGTTCAACACAGGTTAATTTGGCGTTTGCTTGTCACTTCACCCTGATAGAAACTGTGGTTGATGCTTAAACAGGCTTTCACCCCCGATTAATCAGTAAACCAATTGCCAATAAGCACCTTCAGTAAGCCTCAAGCATATTTACAGCTCTAACTGAATTACCAATAAATATTCCCACAGAAATTCCGCCAAGTATTTGGCCAACTCACCAATGCAAAACCAGAAAGGAACAATAGCTTGAAATAACTTTTTCAGACATATGTATCGCCTTTCACATACACAAAAGTGTACTTTATTTAAAATGATATCCTAAATAATGAACAATTAATAATGAAATTGGCATGGCAAAGACCCTCCAACTGTTAACACAAGCCACCGGGTAGATAATTGAGTGGACATTTAAAACACCTTCATGAATTACCAAAATATACACATTATGTCAACAATATCTTAATAATACCATACAATTCATTTTGTGTTTCTGTCAAAGTGCAACCTATCATCAGGTTGTATACATACTTCTATAAAAACAAATAAATACTCCCATGCAAAAATAGTAATAGATTTTGCGTATGCCATGATACACGCATTGCAAACATGTATTTAGACACCCAAATTCAAGATCCTAATATCACTGCACCTATGCCATCTGGAAACACCCACAATTATCTACTCTTAGCATACAGTATTCCACAACCAATTTGCCTTTGAACTGAAAAACAAATAATGGCCATAGACTTTGTCTCTGCAATAGAGGTGGTAAATCATTATGATTTGGTAAAATAATTTCCCAATTACAAAACCCCAACAGAAACAAAATCATGTTTTCCGGACTCTGAAGAAACCTGGGTTTGTGTCTTGTACGAATCGGGGAACCAGCAACAAATCAGGATCCATTGCATGATGGAGTGTCTGTCATAGTACCCTTAACCAAAAGGTCAAAACTAATAATGCTACTGAAAGCTGGCACAAATCTTTAAAGGTACACTTTAAAAACTCCTCCCAACCCTACCCTAGCTAATCAGAGTACTCTTAAAAAGAGTGAGGTTACCAAGATCTTGATGAAAAAAGGACCTAACACAAACTGTGAAGCTCAAAATCTAAAAGTTCATAAAACACATATGGGAAATGCCATAATACAAAGCACAGTTCTTTGAAAAATTGCAAGTCCTGATTAATGGAATTTACAGTTTGCATTTTCATGTAATATAAATTTGAAAAACTAGAACAATATAGCAAAAAATGCAACCAAAAGTGTTGTGAAAAATATAGTTTCAAGCAACTTCCCCAGAATATGGTTTTAATTTCAGTCTAGGACATGCATTTAAAAAAAACTACAAAACCAAACATTACAAAATCTATTACCTATTAGCAAAACACAAACCATATAATTAATAGATTTAAAAAAAAAAATGAAATACTCTACTCCGAATACATATATAAATATTATTATAAATATAAAGTCATTCTAAAACAGCAGAAATTCTGAAGCACAACCAAAAACTATACCTAAACACCAACAGAACTAGTCAGATAACCAAATAAATTTATAAACATTATTTAAAACACACATTACACTAACATTTCGATAATATTATCTTACATATATACACTTTGTGAGAAAACGCTCCTTTTTGCATGTTAAACCCATTCTTTTGCTCAATTGTATTGCTGCTTTCTAGACTCGGCACACTGGCAGGGACGGCTCCTCCATATGAGTGAAGGAGCGTTGCCCCCATCCCCCTGCCAGTAGCAACCACTGCGAATCCTTTCACAAGGAAGGGATAAACTTATCCCTTCCTTGTGAAAGGGGTGGGGTCACGGGGTGAGAAGTAGAGGGGAGTGCACTGTGCACTCCCCTCACTGCGCATGTATGTTTGGCCGGCCTTCTCCGGCCGGCCCAACATACATGCGCAGTAGGCTGTCTTCAGCCCGGCAACGCTGTTGCCTGGATGGGGAGAGTCTGCACATGCTCCCAGTCTGCTTGGGAGTGCCCAGCCAGGGTGCTCCCAGCCAATCCTGATGCTGCTTTGAGCAGCATCAGGATTTGCCGCAGGGCAGGCTGGGAGTCTGTGCCTGCAGCTTTCAGAGGAGCGAGGTGCAGCGCAGGAGCTAAGGTACGTTTTTTTAAAGATTTAATTTCTTTTTTATTATTATGTGACCCCACCTCCCCCCATACTCACCCTCCCTCCCACTCCCTGCCTCGACCCTCCCCGCCCCACCCCAGGAATCCCCGCGAGCCGCAACTGCACACTGGGGCACTGTTGTCCAGAGATCCAGTGTATATTCTCTAACCCTTAAAATAGAAATTGGCTAATCTCCAGTTGGTCTGTTTATCTTTCTTATAAGACTATAGTATATGGTGCAGAAAGTACACCTATGACATAGAAAGTTAAAATGTCAACAGTGGAGTGCAGAACTTGCTGTGCTACCCATTAGTATAACAAAGGAAAACATAACTTCAGAACTATAATTGTAGCCTAATTGCTGAAGTGTAAAACCTGAAGTGTGACCTGGTAAGATAACCCTTTTTAATAGGTATAAGCCCCACTTTTAAATATTCATGTCACCCCTATGTAAGCATTGCAGCCCAAAAGTCTAACTGCAGCAGGCCTAGCTGTCTTACTTAGAAAAGCAGAGAGCATATTGAGATACATATACTGCTAACCGGAAGAGGGATCAGCTACAAAAATAATCAAAACACTACTTTAATAGTTACTAAAATCTGATTCAATGATGAAGTTATGGTTCAATAAATATTAAGGAATAATACCTTTTAAAACATATGATTTACCTACCTGAGCCTTCGGGAGTCTTATTTGCATTAGCTCACCAGTTGCTCCCTGCCAGTGTTCAGCCTTGAGTGAGGTGTGAAATTCTTCCCAATAGTACACAATAGACTACTTCTCTTAGATCAATAAAAAATGAATGTGGGAACTGTACCACTTCTATTGACAGTGAAATCCTGCATGACAGGTCTGTCCGGTACACATGTTTTGCACCCTTCAGAGAGAGCAGATATGATGCAAGAACAATTCTTGTGTATCCCCAGTCCAGCTGTCGAATGGCTGGTTAGAACTGGGGTTCTGGTTGTCAGAGTATGCCTCCTGTATAACCACAAACCACCACTACTAGTCAGAGTAAGCTAGATACACACTTAAAGATGACCTGTGCTCACCCAGAGGCAGTGTGTAAAGTATTTGTGCAACACACACACAGTAACAGAATGAAAACTCCCCCAAAAGACTTCACACAGGTTTAGAACAATAGAAAATATTCATCTGAGTAAAACAAGACCAAAATGACAAAAATCCAATCAATTGAAGTCGAAATCACAAATAGTGCTTAGAAGTCAATAGCGCTGAAAGTTTACTTGAACTTGCACTAGACCAGGGTAAATCCAAATTTCATGCTGACCATGATGGAGAGCAGGCCGGCCAGAGGACTTATGCAGAGCCCGCTGAACAAGTACCTTGGATGAGCAAGCATCGGTGTTGAGGAGCAATGCGAAGGTGATTCATCGATTCAGATGCACGCAGTTGGGTCGATGCGTCGGTGTCAAGCCTCCCAGTCAGATCTCTCATCGGCATCAAACTCCATGGAGATGTATGCAATGGGTCATCACTGAGCAGCACAGAAATGTCCTTGGATCAGCACAGCGTCACAGTCGAACCTCACAGGCCCTGTATCATTGACGGAGGGCATTGCGTTGGTTCCTAGAGGTCCTATGGCTTAGATGCATCAATCTTGCAGAGAAACAGCTGCAAAACCTACTTCTTTGGCCCAGCCCTGATTTGGCACCTCATGTAAGGGAGACACTTGGGGTCAGATGAGAGAATCCAGTCCTTCCTCAGCAGGGCATAGATTAGCAGAGATCAGTGTGGCTCATCAAAGCAGAGAGCAGTCCTTCTTGGAAAGCAGTCCATCAGTGTGGTGCTACTTGTAGCTACTTGTAGCAGAGCAGCCCTTAGCCCTGGCAGAGCTTTTCACAGCCTGTAGTATTCTGATTTGATATGGTTAAGAAACCCATTTCTTATACCCAAATGTGCTTTTAAAGTGGCGGTGACTTCAACGAAGGGTGTATGATGTGCATAGAGGTCCTTTCTTCCTAGCCCTGGCTCCAGACTACCAGTAGGGGATAATCAGCTCCTTGTGTGGGGACCAGCACTCCCTATTCAAGTGTAAGTGTCAGGCCTCTTCCACCCTTCCTGCCCAGTAAGAGCTACCAGAATGCAGATAAGTGCTCCGATACACCTTAACTTCCTGTGTTAGTGGCTGTCCTGAGGGAATGCACAAAGTGTTGCTGTCACGCGCCCCAGATGTGTATGAGAGGCAGGCTGCAAGGGACACAGAGTGGTGAGAGCAGGAAAATGTCCACTTTCTAAAAGGAACATTTCTAAAATAGTAATGTTAAATCTGACGTTACAAGTAAAAAGGATATGACTACCATTCCAATGATTTGAAAAATTATGCAGCTATTCCTCCCTAATCGGGACTTACAGCTAAAACATATAATAAGGCATCCCCAGTGCTGGCCGATGAGAGGAGTAGGCCCCACAGTAGTAAAAACTTTCTTTGGGGGGGTGTTTTACTACCAGGACATGTAAAACTTAAAAGTACATGTCCTGACCTTTACTTACACAGCACCCTCTTCTATGGGATACCTAGGGCCTACTTTAGGGGTATCTTTTATGTAACAAAAGGGGAGTTTAAGGCTTGACAAGGGGTTTTAAATGCCAAGTTGAAGTGGCAGTTAAACCGCACACACAGGCTCTGCAGTGACAGGCCTAAGACATGTTTAAGGGCTACTGAAGTGGGTGTCACAATCAGTGCTACAGGCCCACTAGCAGCATGTAATTCACATGCCCTGGATATATGGTATACCACTTTACAATGGACTTAAACAGTAAATTAAGTATGCCAATTGTGTATACACCAATGTTACCATGTTTAGGGGAGAAGCATGCGCAGTTTAGCACCAGTCAGCAGTGGTAAAGTCCCCAGAGTCCTAAGGCCAGCCAAAAGATAGAGCAAAAATGTGAGGCGAACAGTCAAAAGGTTTGGAGGAAGACCACCCAAAAGCTGACAGATCTAACTGGGGGCCATACATTTGTTCTACCAGACTTCCATTTCTGAGTTTGTAGTGTATACAGTGTCTGCTTTAAACTGGATTTTAGTGTTGGATGTTGGGAGACATTAATGTTGCAATACTATATCTGCTCTCACAGACCTGCATTTCAGCCCATGTCTACTGTAACCCAATACCTTTGTTATCTTAGATTTGCACTAACATATTGCATTTTGAGCGTGTTTCCCGTAGAGCAAAAAATGAACTACTGCAAAAATGGGGAGGTCCGGGAGTCAAAACTGTTAGAAACCAGGTCTCTAGTTGGCAGAGGTTTGAACTCTGTCCAAGGAGGGACCACAATCCTAGCCATGGCAAGTAAGATACACACTAAAGGTTTACCTATGCTCACCCTCTGGCAGCTTGGCACATAGCAGTCAGGCTTAACTAAAAATACAACATGTAAAGTATTTGTGCACAAACACAGTTACACAGTGATAGCACCACAAATGGAATCCACACCAGTTTAGAAAAATAACCAATATTTGTCTGAGTCAAACAAGACCAAAATGGTAAAAATCTAATATGCACAAGTCAAGGTATGAATTTTCAAAGATTCAATCAAAATGCAGTGCTTAGAAGACAACTGATCCAAACAGAACTATCTGGTTGTGGTGGACCGGGCCAAATTCAAAAGTGCAGTCCAACCGCGATGGAGCGTGATCCAGGTAAAGGAGTCATACAGACCCACTGACAGTACCTTCGTTGTATCAATGCTCGATGATGATGAGTTAATCCAGAGGAGGAGAAACATACTGGTTCCGTGGGTTGGTGCAGCGTCGCCCAAACCAGGGGTGCGTTGTAAGTTGGGGTCATTGCATTGCACAGTCAGCGAGCAGTGTCTGCGGCTTGGGTGCAGGCAGCGGCAAAGTGGCATTTCTGCAGAAGGATACACCAGTTCCAAGTGACACCCCAGTGTCATTCTGTCAGTTCTTGTGTTGCAGCACCATACTCACCACCAAGAGCCTGGGATTTAATTTGGCACCACTTGGCAGAGGGAAACTTACAACAGAAGGGTCCAGGTGCTGGTAGCAAGATGCAGGTGAAGTCTTTGTTGTCCCCAAGACTTCAGAAACAGGAGGCAAGCTCAATCAGGCCCATGGAGAAACTTTAGATTGCAGGATGTAGAGAGTTAGGTGGTCATTCTGACCTCGGCGGTAAAAGGCGCCTACCGCCGGTCAGAAATCCTCCATAATCCCGCCGCGGTCGCGGAAACCCGCCACGGTCATTCTGACCCGCAGAAGGCAAACCTCCGAAAATCCGACCGCCACAACAGACCGCCAGACCAGCGGTCGGCGGAAAGGTGGAGGTGACCAAACCTCCACCGCCACGCCAACAGAAATACGCCCATCCCATTACGACCCACGAATCCACGCGGCGGTCATTCAAACGCGGTATTCCATTGGCGGGACACACCGGCGCGGTCAGAATACCCACCAACGAACAAAACTCACCCACATTGGACGATTTGAATCCCACACACCTGATACACATACACACACCACTCCCACACACACAATACAATATAAAACACCCACCCACATCACCCACAAACCCCTACGCTTACAAAATCGTAAAGAAGGCAAGAGAGAGACACCAGGATCCAAAACATAACAGCCACAGCCACTCAACACCATCACCCACACACTATCCACACACAAAACAACACACACCACCACACTCAACTCACTTAAATACACATACTCCACCCCACACATCATACACACCACCCCATGGCACCCCAAAGACAACCCCGCTTCACAGACGAAGAACTCAGGGTTATGGTGGAGGAAATCGTTCGTGTAGAGCCCCAGCTGTTCGGCACACAGGTCCAATACACCAGCATTGCCCGGAGGACGGAGCTATGGCAGAGGATTGTCGACAGGGTGAACGCAGTGGGACAGCACCCCAGAAATCGGGAAGACATCAGGAAGCGATGGAACGACCTACGGGGGAAGGTGCGTTCCATGGTATCCAGGCACAACATCGCCGTGCAGAAGACTGGCGGAGGACCCCCACCTCAACCCCCACAATTCACATCATGGGAGGAGGAAGTCTTGAACATCCTGCATCCTGACGGCCTCGCAGGAGTCGGCGGAGGAATGGATACTGGTAAGTTGAAGCTTCAATACTGCTTCCCCCCCACCTGCATGCCAAATCAGACCCCAACCCTCACCCCCATCCTCGAACCCCACCCTCACCCCCACCCCCATCCTCACCCCCACCCTCACCCCCACCACCATCCTCACCCCCACCACCATCCTCACCCCCACCCCCAGCACACCTATTCCCCGCCAATGTCTCACCATCACAACCCACACATCCCAAAACCTAGGCCTGCATGCGTCCACTAAGCATGGACACCCATCACCAAAGCATGCCCAATGCATATACACATCCCCCCCACAAGCCACCCTCACCAAAGCCCCCACACACGAATGCCAGCACTTGGGGACACGGGAACCCACAGATACACCCATATGCCACACATTGAAACTATAACCATACCTCTATACCCCTGCAGGACCCGACCGTCAACACACCGCGGCGGAGGGGCCAGAATTATCCACACCCCCCACCCAAGAGGCCGTCAGCGATGACAGCAGCTCTGTCGATCTGGACACCGATGACCAGCCCGGACCATCGGGGACCTCTGGACAGTCGGTTCCCCTCACACAGGCACAGGCCACTATAGACCCTAACCCCTCTGGGAACACCAGCACAGCTCCCACCCAGCGGGCCCATGCCTCTGTCTCCAGGGCGCGTCAATCTGCGGTGTGTCTACCACTACAGGGCACCCAGGATAACCCACCACCCCAACAACAACAGGGACCTGGGGGCAGTGGTAGTGGGCACACCGGCCAGGGGGCAGAGGCCCAGGGAAACAGGCCAACTCGGCGGGCAGCTGTGCGACAGGGGGGGGAGGAGAGGCCCAGGGAACCCACTCTCCACGAGGTCCTCACCACCATCATGGGAGCATACAACCGCTCCCAGGAGACGATGGCGACGGTACTGGCCCGGTTCCAGGAGATCCAGGTGCTGCAGGAGGAACACTATCGGGGGTACAGGGAGGACATCCGAGCCATCAACACCACCCTGGTTACCATGGTAGGGCTGCTGCAGGACCTCGTAAACAGCAGGGCGGACACTGAACAACACCCAAGGGCCCCTGCCACTAGCCGGGACCAAGAACAGCCATCCACCTCCGCCGGCGCTAGTGGACAGGAGGCCCCCGCACAGCAGCAGCCCACCAGACCCCCACCTCCTGCAGGAGAAGAACCACCCCGCAAGAGGGCCCTGAGATCTCGCAAGACAGAGTAGGATGTCAAGACCCCCGCCAGCAATGGATACCACCTGATGTCATCCCACTGTCCCACATTGTCACCCTGTCCATCCTCGAACTGCCCATGCTCCATCTCTCCACAGGCCTCTGGACAATGCACCTGTGTGACTGTTACTCTGGACTCTGCCATGGACATTCCTTCACCATAGCCCCCACCCACTTGAAACCACCCATCCCATTTTGAGCACTTCAATAAACACCTATTTTGCACCAAAATATCAGGAGTCTGGCTGTGATTTCAATAGATTGTAATTGACATGACAGTGCAAATATGTCCTTGTACATGGTGAAGTCAACAAACAGCTGCCACAAAGCTGTAGTCCATGGGGAAACGAAGCACAGGACTCGTAGTGGGGACCCCAGATCTGAAATAGGGAGGGAAAAGCCAAAACTCAGTCATCATACACTGGGGCAAATAGACAGGCAGCAGAGATGCTGCAGAGTAGTTAACTTTTACTAAATTATCTTTGAAATGTTACCTGTGTCCTATTGGAAGTACTGTTCAATGATTCTGTCCCTGTTGTCTGTTTCAGCCCCGTCGTCTTCCTCCTCGTCACTCTCCTCAGGTTCCACCGCTGCCACAACACCACCGTCTCGACCATCCTCCTGCAGGAAAGGCACCTGGCGGCGCAAAGCCAGGTTGTGAAGCATGCAGCAGGCCACGATGATGTGACACACCTTCTTAGGTGAGTACATTAGGGATCCCCCGGTCATATGCAGGCAGCGAAACCTGGCCTTTAGGAGGCCAAAGGTGCGTTCGATCACCCTCCTAGTACGCCCATGGGCCTCATTGTACCGTTCCTCTGCCCTGGTCCGGGGATTCCTTACTGGGGTCAGTAGCCACGACAGGTTGGGGTACCCAGAGTCCCCCACTAGCCATACACGGTGTCTCTGTAGCTGTTCCATCACGTAAGGGATGCTGCTATTCCGCATGATGTAGGCGTCATGCACTGACCCTGGGAATTTGGCATTTACATGCGAGATGTACTGGTCAGCCAAACACACCACCTGGATGTTCATTGAATGGTAACTTTTTCTGTTCCTGTACACCTGCTCCCTGTCTCTTGGGGGAACCAAAGCCACATGGGTCCCATCAATGGCACCAATTACGTTGGGAATATGTCCAAGGGCGTAGAAATCACCCTTCACTGTAGCCAGTTCGCCCACCTCAGGGAAAATGATGTAGTTCCTCACGGATTTCATCAGGGCAGACAACACTCTGGATAACACCTTTGAAAACATGGGCTGAGACATCCCAGAAGCAATTCCCACTGTTGTCTGAAATGACCCACTTGCCAAGAAATGGAGTACTGACATGACCTGCACCAGAGGGGGAATCCCTGTGGGTTGGCGGATGGGGGACATCAGGTCGGGCTCCAGCCGGGCACACAGTTCATGGATAGTGGCACGGTTAAGACGGTAGGTCAGGATAATGTGGCGTTCTTCCATTGTCGACAGGTCCACCAGCGGTCGGTACACGGGAGGATTCATCCGTCTCCTCGCCCAACCCAGCGGACGGTGCCTAGGAAGGACAACATGGAGCACACAGTCAGGCAACCCACAGGTACGTACTCACAGCTAGCACAGTATACGATTCTCTATGCAGTGAATGGCGTGTATGAGTGGCTATGCAAGGCCTAGGCCTGTGTGACGCAGTTGAAATTGAGCCATGTGGGCCCTGGAAATGGCGGCTGCCTGACCTGTGAAGTGTGACAATGGGATGTGAGGTCAATGCGCTGGCGTGGCACACCGCGGCGGGCGGCGGGCCAAGACCGCGGCGCGAAGCCGCATTGGTTAACATTGAAGCCTATGGGTTTCAGGAGCCAATGGCGAAGGGCGCCGGCGGTGGCGGGACGCACCGCCGCGGTACGCACCGCCGCGGACGTGACCGCCATTTTCTATCTACTTATCCACTTGCGACTTGAACTTTCACAGGAGAGGACCTATACTGCAAGTGTTGCTGTGACCTCGGTCTGGAAGGGACAATGGCTGCTGCGACTGGGGAAAGGGCCCCTGCCTTCACTGGCGAGGAGTTGGAGAAACTTGTGGATGGGGTCCTCCCCCAGTATGCGCTACTCTACGGTCCTCCAGACCAACAAGTGAGTGTAATTCTATCTGGTTTTGGGGCCACTGGCTGGCTTGGGGGCCTGGCGGGGATGGGGTGCATGTTGGGCCTGGCGGGGGCCTGGCGGGGATGGGGGGCATGTTGGGCATGGCGGGGGGCCTGGCGGGGGGCCTGGCGGGGATGGGGTGCATGTTGGGCATGGCGGGGGGCCTGGCGGGGGCCTGGCGGGGATGGGGGGCATGTTGGGCATGGCGGGGGGCCTGGCGGGGGGCCTGGCGGGGATGGGGTGCATGTTGGGCATGGCGGGGGGCCTGGCGGGGGGCCTGGCGGGGATGGGGGGCATGTTGGGCATGGCGGGGGGCCTGGCGGGGGGCCTGGCGGGGATGGGGGGCATGTTGGGCATGGCGGGGGGCCTGGCGGGGGGCCTGGCGGGGATGGGGTGCATGTTGGGCATGGCGGGGGGCCTGGCGGGGATGGGGGGCATGTTGGGGCTGGCGGGGGGCCTGGCGGGGATGGGGGGCATGTTGGGCATGGCGGGGGGCCTGGCGGGGGGCCTGGCGGGGATGGGGGGCATGTTGGGCATGGCGGGGGGCCTGGCGGGGGGCCTGGCGGGGATGGGGTGCATGTTGGGCATGGCGGGGGGCCTGGCGGGGATGGGGGGCATGTTGGGGCTGGCGGGGGGCCTGGCGGGGATGGGGGGCGTTGGGCCACTGGAAAGGAAAATGCTGAGTAACTTGAACGTGGTATTTCTCCCTCCCTGTACGTGTCACATAGGTCCGCGCCCATGAGAAGATTGGGATTTGGCGTGCCATCGCCAAGGAAGTCCGGGGCCTGGGGGTCCACCATCGACGGGGCACCCACTGCCGCAAGAGGTGGGAGGACATCCGCCGCGGGACAAAGAAGACCGCCGAGTCTCTGCTGGGGATGGCCTCCCAACGTAGGCGGGGTGCCTGCCGTCAACTGAGCCCCCTGATGTTCCGGATCCTGGCGGTGGCCTACCCTGATTTGGATGGGCGCGTGAGGGCAGCACAGCAGACACAAGGGGGTGAGTAGAAGCATCATCTACTCTGTTGTCGTGCAGTGGAGGTGTCTGGGTGGGGGAGGAGGGCTGTGGGTCCCCCTAGGCCAGGGCGATATCTGTAGGCTGGGCACCCCCGTAAGCCCCTGTGTCCCCAGCCACCACCCTCAGTAGTGTGTCAGTACAGCCATCCCTGGGCCGTGTCATCCATGGGTGCAGTTGACAACTCTAGGCGTGTAGGGCATGTTCCACGGAATGCGTAGCGGACCACAAGTGCGCAACTTAGTGCAGGGGGCATCTGTGTCTGTCATGTCAGCTAACTGTACCGGAGATCCATGTACTCAATATCCCTTTATTTCTCTCTCCCCCCCCCTTTTTGTTTGTCTTTCTGTGCTTGTGTGCATCAGCATCATCAGGCGGAGGAGAAGTGGCATCGGGGCAGGAGGGAGCTGCATCTCACATGGCCCAGGAGGGCCATGCCACAGAGTCAGACTGGACCAGTGAGACGGAGGGCGAGGGGAGCTCCACGACGGGGACGACTGGAGCCTGCAGCGACACGGACACGTCCTCGGAAGGGGGCTCCCTTGCGGGGGTGGCACCATCCGTGCCCCCCGCCATTACAGGTACAGCCGCCACCCAGCGCACCATCTCCGCCCTCCCAGCAGCCCCTCCGCGTTCGCCCCGTGCCCGCTCTGCCAGGAAGCCGGGCATCTCCTTCGCCCCAGGCACCTCAGGCCCTGCCCCTGTTACCCCCGCTGCCCTCAGTGAGGAGGTCATTGACCTCCTCCGAACGCTCATTGTTGGGCAGACTACCCTTTTGAATGCCATCCAGGGGGTGGAGAGGGAGGTTCATCGCAGCAATGCGTACCTGGAGGGCATTCATTCGGGTCAGGCTGCCCATCAGCGATCGTTCCAGGCTCTGGCCTCAGCACTGACGGCAGCCATTGTCCCTGTCTCCTGCCTGCCTCTACTAACTCCCTCCTCCCAGTCTCCTGTTCCTCTGCCTGTCCCACCCACACCATCAGACCAGCCTGCACACACCTCAACACCCAAGAGAAGCTCATCCAAACATAAGCACCACAGATCACCCAGACATTCACACACGCAACATTCCGATGCAGACATGCCAACAGTCACTACCACCTCTGTGACCCCCACCTCCTCGTCTCCCTCCTCCCTCCCTGTGACGTCTACACTCACACCTCCATTCACCTCACCATCAGCCAGTGTTTCCATCACCAGCACACCCTCCACTCCAGTCCGCACACGTGCAGTCACCACCCCCACTGCCATTTACACGTCCCCTGTGTCCTCTCCCACTGTGTCTGTCACCCCCTCTTCCACACCACACAAACGCAGCCACCCACCCACCCAACAGCCATCCACCTCACGACAGCCTATCCCTCCTGCACCTGCACCCAAAGACAGCAAACGTGACTCACCTACAACCACATCCTCTCCCTCCACTCCCATTCCCACTGTACCTACCACTCTCCATTGTCCCAAGAAGCTCTTCCTCGCCACTACTAACTTCTTTCCTGACCCTGAGCCCCCCCCTCCTTCTCGTCGGGGTAAGAAGAGCACCTCAGCCACCACCAGCCCTGCAGCCCCCTTGACAAGGGTGCAGGGGTATTGGAGCCCGCCAGCCCGCATGTCTGGATCTTCACCCAGCAGCAAGGGGACAGCCAGCCCACCCCCTGGGAAGAGGTGCAGAAGGCGGAAGGGGCGCCGCAGGAGCCCGCCTTCTACATCCCCCCCGGACACCACCCAGAGACAGTCACCAGCCACAGCTCCAAAGGGAGGCAAGGGCCACAGGCCGACGACTAAGGAGGGCAAGGGCAGCAAGTTGGAGAGGTCAGGCAGCAGGCCTGCTGCCCAGGAGGAGCCCACAACCCCCATAGCCGCTGCCCCGGGAGAGCCCACCACCCCCATAGCCGCTGCCCAGGGAGGACCCAGCCCAGCTGGCCAGGAGGGCCCCACCACCCACAGCCCAGGTGGGCAGTGAAGGAGCACCATCCCCGCTGCCCAGGAGGGCACCACCATGCAATTAGCAGTTGGCCATAGACCGTCCGCCGTCTCAAGAACCGCTGAACTGGGCCCCGCCGTCTCAAGAACCGCTGAACTGGGCCCCGCCGTCTCAAGAACCGCTGAACTGGGCCCCGCCGTCTCAAGAACCGCTGACCTGGGCCCTTCAAGGCAAGAACCGCTGAACTGGGCCCCGCCGTCTCAAGAACCGCTGAACTGGGCCCTTCAAGGCAAGAACCGCTGAACTGGGCCCCGCCGTCTCAAGAACCGCTGACCTGGGCCCTTCAAGGCAAGAACCGCTGACCTGGGCCCTTCAAGGCAAGAACCGCTGAACTGGGCCCTTCAAGGCAAGAACCGCTGAACTGGGCCCCGCCGTCTCAAGAACCGCTGAACTGGGCCCTTCAAGGCAAGAACCGCTGAACTGGGCCCCGCCGTCTCAAGAACCGCTGACCTGGGCCCTTCAAGGCAAGAACCGCTGAACTGGGCCTCGCCGTCTCAAGAACCGCTGACCTGGGCCCTTCAAGGCAAGAACCGCTGACCTGGGCCCTTCAAGGCAAGAACCGCTGAACTGGGCCCTTCAAGGCAAGAACCGCTGAACTGGGCCCCGCCGTCTCCAGAACCGCTGAACTGGGCCCTTCAAGGCAAGAACCGCTGAACTGGGCCCCGCCGTCTCAGGAACCGCTGAACTGGGCCCTTCAAGGCAAGAACCGCTGAACTGGGCCCCGCCGTCTCAAGAACCGCTGACCTGGGCCCTTCAAGGCAAGAACCGCTGAACTGGGCCCCGCCGTCTCAAGAACCGCTGACCTGGGCCCTTCAAGGCAAGAACCGCTGACCTGGGCCCTTCAAGGCAAGAACCGCTGAACTGGGCCCTTCAAGGCAAGAACCGCTGAACTGGGCCCCGCCGTCTCAAGAACCGCTGAACTGGGCCCTTCAAGGCAAGAACCGCTGAACTGGGCCCCGCCGTCTCAAGAACCGCTGACCTGGGCCCTTCAAGGCAAGAACCGCTGAACTGGGCCCTTCAAGGCAAGAACCGCTGAACTGGGCCCCGCCGTCTCAAGAACCGCTGAACTGGGCCCTTCAAGGCAAGAACCGCTGAACTGGGCCCCGCCGTCTCAAGAACCGCTGGACTGGGCCCTTCAAGGCAAGAACCGCTGGCCCTTTGGCAGACGTGGCAGGGCAGGATCTATCTTGCGCAGGGCTGCAGGATGTCCTCTGGCCAACTTGCCTCCTCCAGTGGCAGTGGGGTCTGTTATGGACTGTTTGGACTGTGGCTTTGCTCTCCCCAGGATGGCCCAGTGGGCAGGCCACCCACTGTATGGACTGTATGGACTGTGGCTTTGCTCTCCCCAGGATGGCCCAGTGGGCAGGCCACCCACTGTATGGACTGTATGGACTGTGGCTTTGCTCTCCCCAGGATGGCCCAGTGGGCAGGCCACCCACTGTATGGACTGTTTGGACTGTGGCTTTGCTCTCCCCAGGATGGCCCAGTGGGCAGGCCACCCACTGTATGGACTGTATGGACTGTGGCTTTGCTCTCCCCAGGATGGCCCAGTGGGCAGGCCACCCACTGTATGGACTGTTTGGACTGTGGCTTTGCTCTCCCCAGGATGGCCCAGTGGGCAGGCCACCCACTGTATGGACTGTATGGACTGTGGCTTTGCTCTCCCCAGGATGGCCCAGTGGTCATGGAGTCCCCTCGTGGATCTGGCGTCGTGTACTCAAGTGGCTGAGGTGCCCCCCCTTCCCTTCCCCCTGAGGTGCCTGTCCTATTTTCTTTCTGATGCCCCTGCAGTGTTCTCTCCGTGGAGTTCTTGTCGTGGGACTGGGCCTTGCCCCTTTGCACAGGACCCCTGTGATCCACGGACAGTGGTTGGACTACATTTAGTAGCTGTATATATTTTGTACATAGTTTATTTCAATATATCTGCCCGTTTCTGATCTCTTCTTTTGGTCTTTGCATTATTTCGGAGGGGGGTGGTTTGTGGGTTGTGACAGTGATCTGTGGGAATGCATTGATGTGTGTGTTGTAGTGGGTGTGGGTGGGTGGGTGTGTGCCGGTAATCTTTTCCCTCCCCTGTGTCGTAGGTGCAGTACTCACCGATGTCTTCCGCGCCGCCGGGCGTGCTCCTGGTATATGAGGAGGAATAGGAGTGCGGGGATGACCTGCAACTCTGGCTCCATACTGCCGGAATCTCCCGTGGAGTGCGTAGAGGTGAGCGTTTTCCCGTTCGTAGTCTGTTTCCGCCGTGTTCTTATCGGCGGTGCTCCCGCCCCGGAAAAGGTGGCAGATTGGTGGGTCGTAATAGGGTGGGCGGTACTTTGTCTGCCGCCGGGCTGTTGGCGGGAACCGCCGCGCTGTTTGTTTGTACCGCTGTGGCGGTCGGAGTGTTAAGTTGGCGGGCTGTGTTGGCGGTTCCCGCCAGGGTCAGAATGCCATTTTTAATACCGCCGGTCTGTTCGCGGTCCGACCGCCGCCTCTCCGCCGACCGCCAGGGTCAGAATGAGGGCCTTAGTCCTCTCAACCCAAGCAAGAAATAGCAGAAAGTAAGGCAACATAGCAGAGCAAACAGCATAATGATAGTCCTTCCTGACAGTCTAGCAATCCTTCTTCCTGGTAGAATATCATCAGTCCAGATGTGTTCCTGGTTGTATGGTGTCAGAGGCCCAGTACTTATACTCAAATGTCCTTTTTAAGTTGGGGAGAATTCAGAGAGTGGTTTTGAAGTGCCCCAGTTTCCTTTCAGCCCAGTCTTGCGGGCCAGGAGGTCTGCAAAGGGGGCTATCAGTCCATTAGTTGGGGTCAAGTCACTACTGTTTGAAGGGTGAGTGAGAGCCCCTCCACCCTTACTGCCAAGGAAGACCCACCGGTATGCAGATGGAATGCAAGGGCAGTGAAGTGTCCTGTGCTTTATTGCTGTCTGGATGGAATGCACAGATCAGACATGGGTTAGAGGCAAGTTAAGGCACAGAATGGTTAAAGTAAGACAATGTCAACTTTCTAAAAGTGGCATTTTCAGACCAGAAATTTAAAAGCCACCTTTACCAAATGATGTGAAGCTGGTGCAGTCCTTCAAAGTGCAGGGTCCAGGTGCAGGCCAGGGGTCCAGCAGGGCAGTCCTTCTTCTTCTGTAGTTCTTCCTGGTAGGGAACTGAGGTGTAGGTCTGCCAGTTTTATCCTTGCTCCTGGGTGAAAAACAAGGGGGTCCTGATTCTCCATCTGTGATGACCACTTCCTAGGAAGTGTAGCAAAAATCAATCCCAGGAGGCAACATTCTTCAAAAATCCATCATGGCTGAAAATGATTTTTGGAGGTTACATCTGGCTGAGCCCACCCACTGGTGTGGCTAAAAATCATAAACACACTCCTCTCCTGCCCTCTCCTAATCTAATCAAGGGGGAACCTTGTTGTCTGGGGTTGCAGGATGTGTGGGTGTTGCTGGGTTGCTCCAAATGTCCTTCTCTGCCTTTAAAGACCAGTTTGGCAGCCCTCCCCCTTCTTGCCTCACCATCTGCTGAGGGGAAATTCCCTCCCACAGGCACATCTCTTTGTGTGAAGCCAGGCCACTTCACACCTCATCAAGGCAGCCTGGCCAGGCTGCCAGAGTCTGGCCAATCAGAGCACAGCAGCAAAAACAATGCAGGGCTGAAATTGGCAACTTTTCAGGTAAAGTTTAAAACTCTTTACCTGAACAAGTTATATTAAATCCAACAACTGGAAGTTGTGGGATCTATTATAACAATTAATTTGATACCAAACTCTTGGTATCTGTCATTTAAGGGGACTTTTAAAATTAAAATAAAGTCTCTCCATTCTAGCCTATGAAGGCCATTCACTACAATGAGGGAAAAACAAATTTGACTCTTTTTTTACCTCACCGGGGCTTATAAAACTACTTTTATAAGGTCCCTGCTTATAGTTACATGGCACCCATCCCTAGGGGCACATAGGGCACACCTTAGGGGTGACTTATATGTAAAAATAAGGTAGTTTAAGACTTTGGAACTACTTTTAATTCCAAAGTCGAATTTGCATATAACTTTAATTTAAAAGCAGCCAGCAAGGCAGCCCTGCCTTTAAAATGACACTGGGCACCTCAACAGTGCACCTATGGGTGCACTACCTATGCTGTGGTCCCTAAACCTACATGCCCTACCATATACTAGGGACTTAATGGTAGGTTGACATAGCCAATTATAATTATCCTAATTTGCATATTGATTTTACACAGAGCACAAGCCCTGGGACTGGTTAGCAGTCATTGGAAAAGTTGCTATATGGGAAGGGATCATGTCTACACTGAATAAAGTCTATATAATGAGAAGGTTCAGATTGATTACTCTAACTATAATCTCAAAAGCAGCTAATGTTGGGCTATGTCAGGTTTTCTATTTTAACTTCAATCCCCTAACCATTGGTGAAAGTATATACATTAGGATGGGGTCAGGATTACTATTTCTACTTCTATCCCAACAAACATTCAGGCAGTGGGATTCCTAATATATCATTTGATATATTCATATTTAAACTCGAACCCCATAAATGTTTTTGTACATTTAATGAGGATGGCATGTTTATTATTCGAACAGTAATCCAACTTTTTATTTATTAAATACACTTTATTAATTAAAACATCTCTTTTAATAATTAAAATATTTTAACAACCTCTTTTAGGTATTTTTAAACAGTACTGAATTACAAATAAATGTATATTTTTGTAATATATAAAATATAAAATTCATAATATATAAAATATAACCCACAAAATATGTACCCACAAATCATCAATGCAACCATAAAGTAAAATCAATGCCTTTTCTTCTGCAAAATGAAAATCATTGTTTATGTTTTAATTCTTTTATACAAATAACTAAATATTCAGCAATGTATTACTGCTTTAACCCCTTAATGGCTATTTAATTTAATAATCTAAAAATAACACATGAGTCACCGAGCCCCTCCAAAAACCAACAAATCATTTTTGGAAAATAATTTTACAACACTACCTGCCTAGTCCCTCAGTCACCCCACATGCTAGCAAATAATATAAAATACTTCATTCTAAACATCTCTTAGTGAGTAATAAAAATATAAAAGGAACACAATAATATTTAATAACATTAACAAATATATATACATATATACCAAAATATATAAAATGACAAACCTTAAAACAACACACAATGTAAAATTAAATTTAGAAATTGAATCTTTTCAAAATAAAATTATAAGAAAAAATAGGAATTGTGATGTAATGCAAACTATAAGAAATACAGCAATATTTAAATTCCCTCTATTCTTAGGAACACAATTTTTTACTTACCTTTGATATTATGTCCCATGATATTTTGCAATTGGGATATTTTTACTGCAATATGATCATCAACCTATATTTTGGAGTTGATACTTTCCTTTGTTCAGTACACTATCTTTTTCAATTCCCTTAGTGAACCATCAATTTCTAACTGACAGTCAGGTTCAGCCCCTAACTCCTTGTTAGTTACATACATTCAATATTGTACTCTGTCAATGTACTTGAACAAATATGCTGCATTCACTGCCCATGTACAACTTAGCTAACATAACACTCAAATTACATAAACCTTACTCAGTCGCTATCAAGCACTATATAAGACCATCAAGTGCCCAAATCTCTGGCTTGTGGATTTATCCCTCAGTCTCTAAGTAAATTCCTTCGAGACAATGAAGGCCAACAAGAACATTTAATTGGTTCTTTGTATTTATGTGTGTGAATGTTCTTAATAAATCTACACTTGGCTTCTCTAAAGAGTATATCATTATCATGGTTTGTTACATCTTTGGGAATGCTCAGTTGCTTTAGCATAGATCAATAAGACAGCCAGTGCATGTTATCAAAGTGATATGGTGTTTTGTTTGTTTGTAATTAAGTTGGTTAATATATCTGAGTACATGTAGTGACTCAATCGGAAAACTTTAGGTGTAGTGTCAGATTACTGACATGACACCTAAATAATGCAAAAACAAGGTTTCCCACCTCACTTCTTACATTCATGTGTCTGTCACTTCTATTTACTAATAAATCTGCATATGTCAGGCCCAAATAAATGGTATCTTATTTGCACGTGATTTTCTTCTTTTTAACATGCATTTTTTTCAAGAATAGTCTAAATGACAAAAAAACACTGAAATGTTGCAAAGGCCAGGACATGGATGTGTCTAGAATGACATAATGCATGTTTAACATATATATTCTCAGGGTCCCCTACTTACATATCAATTTTAAGTTTAAATGAATGAATCAGTCAGAATCTATATAGCACTGCTAATCACCCAGTTGGGTATCCAGGTGCTTTCGGGTCCCAGAAGGCTCTTTCAAACAGCCAGGTCTTGAGGGCCCTTCGGAATTCTGGGAGTGAGGTGATGGTCTGGGGCTGCATGAGGAGGCTGTTAAAGGCCTTTGCTATGATGTAGGAGAAGGAGCATCTTTTACATCTTTGGTGGATGCAGGGCGTGTAGGCGAGTGATAGGGAAGTGGAGCATAGTCTTCTCAACATATGGTGGAAGTTGAAAGGCTGGTTAATTTAGGAAGGTCCTTTGTTGTGTAGAGCTTTGTGTGCATGGGTCAACAACTCGAATTGGCATCTATTCTGTACTGAGAGCCAGTGGAATTGTCTGAAGGTGGTTTGTGATGTGGGTTCATCGGGGGAGGTTGAGGATGAATCTGGCTGCGCCAGTCTGTATGGTTTGAAGTCTCTGTAGGAGGTGTGCGGCGATTCATGCATAGAGAGCTTTGCTGTAGTCCCGTCGGCTGGTGATGACAGCCTGTGTCACAGTGCACTGTGCAGGGGTAGCCATTTGAGGATGTTCTATAGCTTGTGCAGTGTGAAGAAGAAGGCCGGGAAGACCATGTTGATCTGTGATATCATGGTGAGTTTGTAATCAATGATGATTCCAAGGTTTCTGGCATGGTTGGTGGGACTGGGTGTGGGTCCTAGGTCTGGTAGCCATCGGGAGTCATTCCAGGGGTGGTGGTTGTTGCTGAAGATCAGTTTTTCCATCTTGTCAGTGTTCAGCTTCAGGCAGTTGTTCTTTATTCAGACAGTGATGCTTGTCATGCATCTGTGAAAGTTGATCCGGGTGGTGGTAATGTCATGGCTATGTTGGCCATGGGGTCATATAGACAGAGAGCAGGGTTGAAGGATGACCCCTAGGGGACACCATAGACTATGTCATTGGGTTCAGATGTGAAAGGTGGTAGACAGAACCTCTGTGTCCTTCCAGGGAGGAAGGAGGTAATCCAAATGAGCATATCTCCAAGGATGCCTATGTGGTGAAGTCTTTCGATCAGTGTGTGGTGGGATACAATGTCAAAGGCTGCTGGGAGGTTGAGGAGGATCATAGGGCAACAGGAGAACAGAAGCCAACACATCAAGCAAGGGCAGGAGAGCATTGAAGCAGCAGGGCTGCCAGCACAAAGGGTCTGGGGCCTGTATAGCTTATCCTCCTGGCATCATGTTTCTTAGTTAGGTATGCAACTGTATAGGGAGATATCAAGCCCACACAGCTGCCCAGCTCACTCAGTATGATACATCATTATTGGTAGTTCTAGTTCTTTAGAGGTGCCCAGGTAGAGGTCAAATGAGCTCAGCCTCAAGTCCTTGATGATTACAGAAGGGGCATAGGGAACTCTTTTCCAGAGAGTGAAAGTGGTCTGCTTTTCTAGATGGATGTGATTTATATAATGTGAATGAATACTTAAGGGGCCACAATTTGTGGCCAGCATGGAGACTCTGCACCACAAAAGATGTTCTGCATAAACTCTGCTTTAGAAATCTGTCTTATATCAAGAAATGCTCATAGGAATATGAATACATGTAATAAAGAGCCCATGGACCGTCTGTATGACCACAACACATTTAATATTGCCAACGTGTCTGCCATTAACACTACTGGTATCAATGTTATTGTGTCATTGAATCTTTACAATAGCTTCTTGTGTCGTTGCCTCTTATGCAATTTACAACATCAGTGCACGTCATGCCGATCAGAACAGGATTCAGGCTGGGGGGTGAGCGAAGAGGCACCTAATTTGTGATAGCTATTTATGCAGGACATAGAGACAAAAGGAACTGACTCCAGACAAATTTTGAAGGCACCACCCATGATCCAGGTACTTAAGCTGCTTAATGAAATCTTCCTGTGATTTAAAGTTGGCATGCAGAAGGGCATTCAATTGCACAAACCTTCATTGTGATAAGAAGTAATTGATATCTTCTGGTGAGAGGCTGCAGAAGGCAGTTCACTCATTGAACTGTAGTCAGAGACCTCCTGCCTGCCATTTGCAAGTATATCTTGTCAATCAGTGTTTTAGCTTTTTTTTGTGGAGCACCTGTCAGTGTGTAACGTGACCTTGACGTGTTCACATTCTGGCTGGGATTGATAACATTAGCCTGTTTAAGTTGGTAACTTGCGAAGCTTATTAAGACAGTTTGATTTGGGATTTGAGCTCCATAAATTCTCCTATTCTAAACTTTTTAACATGCAAGCCAAAAAACACCCTGGGTCGGACTGGCCTATAGGGCAATCAGGTAGTGCCAAATGGGCTGGTCTGACAGATCAGTGTTTGAACCATGTTTTTGCTGTTTGTGGACCTGTTTGATGGCCAGGTGGGCTGTTTTTACTGTTAACTTCCCTAGAATCACTATAAACATGATGTGCATGCTGTCTCCCACATCTTACAAACATTTTCAAAATACCTGTACATCGTGTCTTTACCAGCTCAAATCGGCCTGGTTTCAGGGCCACTTTTGTTTTAGTGTCTGGGCCTTTTTTTTGTCCTAGTCCATCCCCGAAAACATCTCAGTCCTCCTGCAATATGGTAGCCCCTATGTGAGAAATTTGGTTGTTGGTTGACTGGGGTGTGAGCCCAGATCAAGCAACAGCCACAATCTCTTGCGGGTGAACCACAAAAAGTCACTCAATTAACCTGTGCTTATACCTGTGTAGATTGGCACATAAAACAGTCAGGCTTAACTTATATGCAATCTGTATTTATACAGCACTCAAACAGTAATAAAGTGAAAACATAACAAAAGAAAAACCTCAAACAAATTTAGAAAATTAAAGGAGATTATAATTAATTGACAAATTCTGTTAGTTAAGACACCACACATCCCCACTTTTAACAAGTGTTGTAGTTGAAGTTGGATACATTAATTTGTTATGTGTGGCTCTTATGGGAAATCTCTTATTCAAAGTCTGGTTATTTACAGCAATTAAATGGCAACAGTTCGAAACTAAAGATATTTCACTCTCTTGTCACAACATGAGGGGAAGGGCTCACGCCCCCTGTGTTCCTCCACCTCATCTTGTCCTCCAAGGATGTGGTCAAGATGGTAGGGTGGCAACTTGTATCTCACCTGGCTTGTTTTGCATCTCTTAGGTCTCTCCAGAGACCTCCAGAGCTGAATTAGTTGTGAGAACACTGTTAGCACACTGCCTACACCAACTAGCTCATTACCTTTTAGCAGCATTTCTCACCGGACCTTCGCTGTCAGGAAAAAACATATCATGCTGACCTGCAAGTCTAAGAGACCACTACAAATGTAATGAGGGGTCTATGATTTCTGTATGAGAGAATACAAGGTGGCTTTGGGTAGAGATGAGGAAGGAAGATGCAGAGGGTTCATGGAGGGTAGTAGGATGGGAGGATGCCCTGCAGGGTTTTTTTATATTGGGGTTCGTGGAAGGGATTACAGAGTTTGGGTGGGGAGAGTGGTTGGACCCAAGCTAAGGATTTTTTTTTTTACATAGTTGAGGGTTGAGATGAGGAGAATGGAGTGTGATGAAGAAGGGGAGCTGGATGGCAAGTAGGGATTTTTTGTGTGAAGTTGAAGAGTAAGTGGAGGGGAACCAATGTCAAGGTAGATGGGTATGTATGGGTTCCCATTAGTCCTCCACCCACTGCTGCTCTTGATCATGGGGGAGGGTGTGGAGGATCCATTCACAACATAAAGTTGCTGAAGGGATAACTTACAACAGGAGTCAGTATTGCGAGTGTTATCATAAACCACACCGACTTCACTTTCAGAGTCTATTTCATGTCATCCATATTTCTACAGGTTTCACAACTAAAACATGGAATATTGAACTAGACGTGGTGGCTTGCAAGTTGTCTGCAAGCAGGTGTGTGTTGTGGGGTCCTATAAATAGGAAAATAGGTAAAACCTAAAGCTATACAGTACAAAAATGTTTTTAAAACAATATGTGACTGCAGCCTCGAGTAACATAATATTCTGACCTTTGAATGTAAGCTCTTTGTAGGTCAGTATTATCAACTGTGTTGTTTGTTATTATACTGAGATTTTGTAAGAGAGTGTACCTTTTAAAGTATAATATGCAGTTCACTGTATTTATGTGTCCCTCTAGCCGTGATGTTACACGTATTTACATGTGTGTTTGGTGTTTGTTTCTTAACTGAGTATGCTTCGGGCCAAAAATGGCAAGTGACATCTTTAAAAAAAATAATACATCAACTTCCACCAACTCCAGTTGCTGAGAGGGCCGGGTAGCACTGCTCAAAATCTTCAATTAAATGTGCTGTTTATGCTTGGAAAAATAAAATGGCTAAGACATTAACTGTTCACCTCTCGATAAACCAAACATGTCACTTGAAACTGTTTAGTGTAGTTTATTGACCCGAAATTACAAAGGGGCTGATTGTTTTTTTTTGTGACCTTGGATGAAACTCCCATGTGCAGCTGCATAAACACAAGGGACGGAGAGCGGCTGAGCTGCTCTTCTCCTGTTACATACAGTGCACTGAAGGACAGGGCTTAATCAGAACATAGGGTAATTTCTGCGGCTTAGACACAATTCACTTTATTAATTTCAAACTTGGATCCTAAGAAGAGCTTAGCATCTTTATCAACTCAGACCTCAGAAACGCAATGTTCCCATGGTTCTCTTTATTAAGGCGAGCACGAACAATAGTTTTGTTTGTGAACTTGAACAATGCAATCCTACACATGCTAGGGGTGTGCATCATTTTTATTACTCGGGCCACGTCTTACGAAGATCCTGAAGGCTTGCCCGAAGTCGTAGAGTTCACAAATTACAAGTAGTCATCATAGTATTTGTGAAAATTACAGAAATTTCACCTGGACAGAAAGCATCGTTTGCCCTCTGCCTATACTAAGGGATTTGGATGTGATCATGGACTCCAACCTATTACCAATCCCACAAGTGACCTAAAGTACCAAAAGCAGCTTGTACACAATATGACCCCTTCAATGCATCTTTCCACAAGTAGGTTGTCCACTAAAGATCCATCTGCCATCTCACAAGTCCTGTTCAACCTGGATTAAGGAAACATATTTTACCTGGGAGTACCTGTTGTATTACTCCACTTAAACAAAACTAAAATACTGCATTATGATTACTGCAACACTTACTCATACGTGAACTCATCAACTCAGCCCTCGAAGGGGGTCACTATCTACCTATGTCCAGTTGTCTGACTTCAAGGCACTCTGCATTGTTCACAGGGCCATTTACTCCATAGAAGACCCCTTCATCTAAGTAAAACTTGAACCATATTTGCAGAACAGTGCCCTTTGTTATGCATTTGCACTCCTGCTGACTAACCCACTCTACAATAAGACTCCCCCTTCCCTATAGAGACAGGAAAATTATGAAACCCCCTCCTGTGAAAGACACTTGGAAGACCACTTGAAATTCAAGAACATGATAAAGACCTGGGCTCATTTGCAAAAGATGATCAAAGGGTGAGGGATCAGAATATTGTTGTCAGAAGAGTGTCTGACATATTGTTTACAAAGTATAACCCTATTTGAGTTAATAGAAAAACTACACCCAACGGGAAAGTAAAGTTGGAATCACTTTTTAGGGAATAATATTTATGAATGACAATATTTCCAACAGCAATATTCTGCCATGCTCCTGGGTGGTTGCGGTCCTCCATCAAAGAAGCCCACATAATGATGGTAAGAACGTCAATAAGCAAAACAACCTCCTACTCGCCTTTTCTCCATGTCATGTCTGTAATGCAGGAGAGTGAGGTGATGAAAGATATGGTCACAACGAGACATTTTTAACAACAGGTGAGCGGCCGCATTTTGTACCATCTGTAGCTGGTACACCCAAGTAAAAAACATTTGCGTAGTTTTAACTTGAAGTGATCAGGGCAAGGGCCACCATATTCCTGGCTTGATGCAGTAGAAGAAAGATATTTATTTTTAGTGACTGTAGCAGTGCAAAGCAAGAACCCATCAGAGCGGTGACCTGAGGCTGAAATGAGAACTGCCGGTCCAGCTCAACTCCCACATTCTTGGCTACTAAGGCAGGAGGTAGCATAGAGATTGGCCAACAAATCTTCCACTTCAGGCATGTGGAAGACCCATAACATCAAAATCTCTGTCTTATCCGAGTTATGTAGGAGGTTGTTGGCACTATCCACTTGAGGACTGACCTAAGGCAGTGCTAAAAAAGACTCTTGAGCAGCTGGGGACACATTCTCAATTATGAGAAATGGCTGCAGCTTGTCTGCATAGGAGATAACATTCACACCAAAAAACTCCACTAAGGGGGCCAATGAGGACGTATAGATATTAAATAAAGAAGAGTTCAAAGATGAGCCATGAGGCACTCTGAGGTTAAGAGCTTTGATAGAAGAAGAAAAGGTGTCATCCAAGCAGCCTGTTTTCTAGAAAGGAGTGAGATAGCTCTATTAAGATCAAGGTGGCATTTTTACTTCGAGCTAACATCATCAGAAGAGCCACCTCAGTGCTATGCCAGGGTCAAAAACCCAACTGGAAGAGGTGAAGCAACCTAAATCACTCACAATACTTCAAAAGTTGAATGCTGATCAACTTTTCCAACATTTTAGAGGTGGCTGGTAGTAGTGAAAGAGATATTGGTCAAACATTTGCCAGTTATGCCCAATCTGCCATAGGACTGTTTTTAGCAGTGGGATCACGTTTGCTTCCTTCCGCCTAGCTGGTACCCACACCATCTGTAGAGAGGTGTTATAAAGCTAGTTGAGTATTGGATTAACAATCTTGATGGCTAATGCCAGAGTCGAGGAGGGACACAGATCCGATTGGGAGCCTGATTTACAGCTCAAAATAGTTGTGAGACTCTTCTAATGGTATGGGTTTAGATTGTAAGAGCTTGCAAACCTCTGTCCAAACTGGACCAGTCAGCTTAGTATCGGATATTGAAGTCTCCGTAGCTGCTTAAATGTTAGTCTTAATTCTTATTATTTTCTCTCTAAAACAATTAAGACAGCTTGTTCAGAAGAGACAGTCATAGATTGAGTCAAGGCCTTGAAATGCAGGAAATTCTCAATGATTTCATGAAGATCATTTGAGGCATCAGCAAATTTACCCTCAAAATAAGAAGCGTGAGCTGTCTTAATTGCATGAAATTTCCTGAAAGCATCTTTGTGACTGGCCTTGTCAGCGGCAAATAATGTCTCCTCCAAACTCTTTTGAGTTTCTTGGAGCCCTTGTTTTCTACTGATAGTGAGTTGGAGAACCAAGGTTCTTCCAGGCTACATTTTATATTTAGCATCCATTCTCAAGGGGGCCAATTTGACAGAAGCTGACAAAGCCTATTATCTATTGCCTCTACGTCTCACTCAATGTCACCAGAGAGCACTGGCACTGAATGGGTAACAACGCCTCTAGTTTTAGAGAGTTGAGGCTTGATTTTGCAGTGAGTGAATTAGGGAAGGATTTCCTGTTGACATTGCCAGTGTACACTAAGAGAAAGAAATAAAATAAACAAGCATTTGCAATGCAACGGGTCTCACATTTGCTCGAGTTAGAGCTATTGCATTGTAAACTCCTAACCAGACTTTTCTTGCCACATAAATTGAAAATGAAAAGTAAAACAGTTTCACATAACTAACCAGACTTTTCTTGCCATATAAACTGAAAACTAAAAGTTTCAGATAAACGAGCCGAGGGCCGCCATTAGCGCAAAACAGACACACTAAGAGAACTAAAAGTTTGCTTGCAGTGAAACCTATTGTTGGCAAAAGTGCAATTATCTATGTAACTGGCAAAAGTGAAATTACCTATGTAACAGGATCGATGTCATGCGAAGCGCTCAACTTCTGCCCAGCGAGATCACGCTGTGAAATAAAGAGAAAGAGTAGTCCAGAAATCAGACAGAAAACATCGAGCCCCGTATGTTTTCAGTAGTTGGTCAATGCACTCGAGGAGGGCTAAACACCAGAAAAGGCATGATGTGTGCATGCCTTTCACTAATGAAAACAAGCAGATTTTAAAAGGCAAGCCCACAAAGCAATGAAAGTGACTGATGTGACATGGGCGTGGTTAGAAGCCCAAAGAGAGATTACAACAGGGGACAGAGTGCTTTCGCTCGCCCGTAATGATCAGACAAAGCAACAACAATTGGCTCCTCTATTGACAATATGCTATTGGAAAAAATAAGCTCAATTTTGAAAGTGCATGAAAGTGTCGCCTACTCATTTGTGTGTTCCAAACATGGCAATAATAAAAACACACAATGTCATAGCCATTTTTTCATTAAGAGTATTTTGATATATTATATGGATAAAAGACAATGCGATCAAAACGTACTGTCCTGTGACAGGGATATATCTTTACTAAAATTGGATGAAAACATGCACAGCTGCGTAAAAGAGCCATGGCTAGTGACTTGAACATTGTTCCACCAATGAATACTATGTAGCTCATTGGCTGCAGCGTATCTGACTGTGGATAATCGTGAACTCAAAGATAGAAACAGCAAAAAGTGTTACTGAGGTTCACCATAAAAAAGACTGCCTATTGTTACTGCTCTTCTTAGTGAGGTTGTGGGTCTCTCTAAAGTTGGAGGTGACCCTTGATGCTCTTCAGCGGTCCTTGATCAGGGTTGATTTAAGATGACAAGTTTTTTTTTCTGTCCGCTACTTGGCTTTTTTGAAGGATTATAGGCTACAATGTCAACAGAGTGTCCCTTGGCAGGCCCAAGCCTGGATGACACTCAAACAAATTCTGAATTGTCAAATATTCCCTTTACCATATTGTGCAGTGCCTCACACATCATTGCTTGTCATTTATAATAGGTAGCAGCATGTTGGAAGCAAACTTAATTGATGAAATGGGTAATCAGTAATTAATTTGGGCTAAGACATGTGAAATCATTAGTTTGTTAAAAGGAAACCAGGGACTACAGTGCATTCCCCCTGATGACATAGGGACTGCTACTCCAAAAAACAAGTAATTGCTTTTAGAAGTATACTTTTGTGCTGTAAAGATAGCTGTTGCGTAATTTACAGCTTTGTCAGCAAGTGTAAAACCTAAGGCTTTGGATTTACATTGATGTAATGTGATTTAAGGACTGATGAACTTTCACTGGTTGAGTTGAAGTTATTTTTAAACATTACATGCTTGAATTCTAGCAGTGTTACATTCTGACTTTTAATATTCTATGTGAATTATCTGTGAGGTGTTATCCCAATGCTCTCAGTGCATAGATGCCCACTGTGGTTTAATCTTATATAAAATATTATTTTCATACTTGATTCCAAAATGTAACAGACCACACACATTTGCTTTCATAGGCTTTCATAGGTTTTATATGCTATAATGCTAGTAAATTAGGTGAGAAGGTGAAGTTATACACTAATTAAAGAAGTGTTAAAGTGCATATTTATAGTCAAAAGTTTGTAAAATTGTTATCGCTCCCTAGACTTATTGGGTATTCACCACAGAATGCATCTCAAATGGACATCTAACAGTGCTAGACAAATTAGACAGGGGATAGTGAAAAGGTCTCCTATGACCAATCTAGCTACAAGCGGACTTCTGCTAAAAGACTCTGGGCTTGATTACAACTTTGGGAGAAGGTGTTAATCCGTCCCAAATGTGACGGATATACCACCAGCCGTATTACAAGTCCATTATATCCTATGGAACTCGTAATACGGCTGGTGGTATATCCGTAACATTTGGGACGGATTAACACCCTCCTCCAAAGTTGTAATCAGGCCCTCTGTCTTCATTTCTTTGTGAGACACCAGCTGAACTTGATGTAATATCTTTGAAGTAGAATGTATCACATTGTGTAGCATACAGTAAAGTGAAGAAATTCTTAATAGCAAAGCTGTCCTCAGTTAGGTTAAATGAAAATATTCTGGAAGACGTTGCTGTTGGAAGGCACACTCACACTACAAAACATTGTAGGAATAGAGTGTGGGAGTGTGGGAACTCTTTAAGAATTGGTTAGGAATCCCTACCCATTAACATGCTATTTTCCCTTTTAAAAATGCATGCTTATCCCAGAGCGCTTCAGAAACAGTGTGTACTTAGAAAAGGAATGTTTATTGTCTGCCACACGAATGCTTTCACTTCCCGTCAAAGGTGGAGAGGAAAAACCATGCTTTTCTTATACGTATATCTCTTCATCCTGAAACAGATTTTAAAACTGGAAAATACATTTTCAGACCTGTTCAACAGGGGTACTAGGACATGGGTCTACTGAACAGTGTATCAGCTGTGAGAACCTGTTTTGGGAAGCCTTTGTGGCACGTAGTGGAGAAGGTCATGGAACCAGAGGTAGCTGCTGAACAAAAATTACAAGCTCGAAGAAGAGTAGTTTTTGTCAAACCAGTCCTGATGAACTACCTCTAAACTGAGTTTTGCATAGAAATTATTTTTGAATCTGTTGCCTCGTCTTCCATCCAACATTGATTTGAAACTCCAGCTTTCGAACCCCGAACTCCTTTACATGGCTGGAACTTAGCAGTACCTAGTTCCTCCACTACTTTGAGATAGAGGTATCTGATTTCCAACTAACATCAACAGTGTCAATTCTATTGAGCTGGGATTTGGACATCGAAAAATGTATATTACCATTCACTTCTTCACAGCAGTGTTTGAGATGTACAAAGGCCTAAGAAAACATTTGGAAAAAATATACGTTTGGGAATGAAGCAGAAACAAATATACTGATGCACCGTCAGTTACCGGACTAGAGACCACCCAAACAGCAGTGTTGCCTGTTCTATTTCCCTTAATAACATTAGTGAATCTAGTTGTAGCCACTTCCTGTAGTGGGGCATTCAGTGGCCAAGATGGTCTGCTCATTTATCTTTAAAACCAATCTGTTATATCACAAACTCATCCTATTTGTGCAGCTATACAGTATGATCTGATTTAAAGCAGTGCCGGTGCCACCTGACTGTTAAGTGTGCTGTAGCGAATAACTTCTGGATTTTCCCAATAACCATAAACAATGAATACACCATTTAATAGGCTTTCAAATGGGATAGCACATGGAATCTCACAACTTTGTGAATGAATTTCATATGACTTTACGCATTTTGAGTACCACTACTTTAGTATCCAGTTCCTGTTCTTACTAGAAATGGGGTCTCTGGTTGGCAGTCAGTTTGCATTCTGTTCAAGCAGGTACCCTCACTTTAGTCAGGTTAAGGGAGATACACACCTAGGATAACCCCAGCTCACCCCCTTGGTAGCTTGGCACAAGCAGTCAGGCTTATCTCGGAGACAATGTGTAAAGAATTTGTACAAACACACACAGTAACACAGTGAAAACACCACAAAAGCACTCAGCACCAGTTTAGAAAAATAGCCAATATTATCTGAGTAAAACAAGACCAGAAAAACAAAAACCCAACATACAGAGGCAAAGATACACATTTTCAAAGAATAAACATCAATATAGCGCTTAGAAACACAATAGCTCCAACTTGGGCTATGACTGTGTCATTGACGGAATAATTCCCAACAATCCGATGCCACTCGCAAGGAGGGCGCCGTGGGTCACGGAGTCGCACAGACCCCCAGGTACAGTATCCTTTGTAATGAGGAGAACAAGCCGATGCACGGAGTTGGGGAGGTGAGGCGTCACTGGATCTAGTGTGGTGTTTGTTCCTTACTGCAGAGCAGGGGAGGTGATGCAGTGTCGGTGTGAGGCGTCAGTACCTGACGATCCGCGGGGTCGATGAATCTGGCTGGTCAAGAAGGTTGGGCGACCTCACTGGGTCACACTACAGGGCTACAGGCACCGCAGCGGAGTCACGTGTCACGGACATCGGTGACATGGTACTCAGGACTCACAGAGTCAGGAACTTCAGGAGGCTGCAGCAGTGCCGAGCATTTGGCGTCGATCGGGGTCATTGCACTCTAGCGTGAACCACGGATTTGGTTTGCAGGCAGCAGTGCAGATTTGTGCAGCGGCATCGGTTCTGGAGTTGTCCAGAGTCGGTGTGCCTGGATGTTCTTGTTTCTCACCAGAACACATTTACAAGGGCTCAGGAACTAGATTGCCACCACTCGGCAAGTCAGGGTCCTCAGCAAGAGTACGAAGGTGCTGTCAGGTAAAGACGTTGATGTTCCTGAGACTTTTTACCAGGAGGCAAGTCAGTCCAAGCCCTTCGAGAAACTTCACAAGCAGGATTACAGAAAGCAAAGTCCAGTCCATTTCCTCTTAAGGCAGAAGCAGCAGGCCAGCACAACAAAGCAACAGGCAGGGTGGCAGGTCCTCCTCAAGCATCAAGCTCTTCTCCTTGGCAGAGGTTCCACTTGATCCAGAAGTAATCTAAATTTGTGGGGTCAGCAATCTAATACATATACTCATTCCTGCCATTGAAGTAGGCAAGATTCAAAGGAAAGTTTTTAGTGCACAAGACCTTGCCAGGGTTGTACACTGTATTGTGAGAGGACAGGCACAGTCCTTTCAAGTGCAGGTGTCAGCTCCTCCCTCCCACTCTAGCCCAGGATGACTCATCAGGATATGAAGGACACATCTCATCTCCCTTCGTTTCACTGTCTAGAGTGAATTCACAAACAGCCAAACAGTCAGTTTGACCCAGCCGTATATTCAGCAGTCAGACAGAGGCACTGAATGGTTAAGCAAGAAAATGCCCACTTTTCTGAAAGTGGCATTTTCAAACAGGCAATCTAAAAGCCAACTCTACCAAAATATGTATTTTTAAATTGTGAGTTCAGAGACCCCAAACTCCAAATCTCTATCTGCTCTCAATGGGAAACTGCACTTAAAAGACATTCAAAGGCAGTCCTGATGTTAATCTATGGAAGAGATAGGCCTTGCAATAGTGAAAAATTAATCTGGCATTTCACTATCAGGACATGTAAAACACACCAGTACATGTCTTACCTTTTAAATACACTGCACCCTGCCCATGGGGCTACCTAGGGCCTACCTTAAGGGTGACTTACATGTAGTGAAAGGGATGGTTTGGACCCAGCAAGTTGGTGCACTTGCCAGGTTGAACTGGCTGTAAAAACTGCACACATAGACACTGCAGCTGTAGGTCTGAGGCATGTACAGGGTTACTCGTATGGGTGGCACAATCAGTGCTGCAGGCCTACTAGTAGCATTGGATTTAAAGATCCTGGGCACATGTAGTGCACTTTATTAGGGACTTACTAGTAAATCAGATATGCCAATCATAGGAAAAACACTTACCAATGCAATTTAGACAGAGAACGCTTGCACTTTAGCCTTGGTCAGCAGTGGTCAAGTATCCCGAGTCCTAAAACCAGAAAAATGAAATTCAGCGCAGAATCAAATACAGGAAGTCAGAAGCCTAAAAAGACAGGGGGGACCACACCAAGAGCTGACAGGTCTAATACATGTCCCCCCCCAGCTGAAAATGGAGAGAACTTCCCAACCTCATGGGAGTTCTCATCACTAAGGTGGAAGAACCTGGACAGACCATCAGCATTGGCATGTTCTGTGCCAGGGCGGTGTTCCACTCTAGGGAGATGGACCACCTCAAAAGTTTAAGATTCTCACCCTTCATCTGCATTAACCATTGGAGAGGCCTGTGGTCTGGCTGAACCCGGATGTGAGTTCCAACCAAGTAAGGTCTTAACTTCTTCAGCACGCAGACCACAGCAAAAGCTTGCCTTTCAATAGCGCTCCACTTCTGTTCCTGGGAAAGTAACCTCCTAGTAATGAAGGCTACTAGTTGATCTACTAGTTGATTTAGGCCCTCCATTTAGCTGTGAGAACACAGCTCCCACACCTTAGTCTGAGTCATCTGTCTGCACTACAAACTCTTTGGAGAAGTCAGGAGTCTTGAGCACAGGTGCTGTGCATATGGCATCCTTCAGGGTGTCTGGTATGCCTCTGTCCAGTTCACCTGATGGGACTGCTTCCTGGAAGTCACCTCTGTCAAGGGGGCAATAATGGTCCCGTACCCCTGACAAATCTCCTGTAGCACCTGGTGGGAATCAAAAAGGCCCTCACCTCTGTCTGGGTCTTGGGGGTGCCCAAGTCAGAGTGGTGTCAATCTTGACTTGTAGGGGTGCCACTTGGCCGCACCCTACCTGATGTCTCAAATACACCACAGACCCCTGCCCTCTATGGCACTTATTGGCCTTGATAGTGAGGCCTGCCCTCTTCTCTTGTTATGGGAGTGTCTAAGCTATCTCCCTCCTCCCTTTACAAAGAGGTTTATCTTTAGGACAGCTAACTGTCTCAAAGTTATAAAGATATGAGTTAAATGTTTCTTCAAGAGTTAAATGCACAATCTTCAGTAAGAAATTCTGCAAATTGTGTAGGGGAATGACATCACAGCCTCAGATCATGGCACTAGGTACAAATGATAAGACATTTTCTAAGTGCTCACTTTTAATGTTCCATGAAGCATAGTATAGGCAGTTGCACATGTACGCATTTAATCACTATAAGTAATTGCAGTATTAATTGAGGGGGTGAATACCCACATCAAACACATAATCACAATTCTCGTCATGCTGAACCCCTTAAGCCGCTGAATAAACATGTGCTTAACACAAAGCAAAGTATTTATGCAGTAATCAAATAGTAATAAAGTGAATGAAAACACAACACAAGAAAAATCTGAAATAAATGTAGGAAAACAGAGATCAGTTTAATAAATGAAATGACAACAAAAAAACAAAAAGTAGAACGGGAAATGTGACTTTTTAAAGTTTGATTTAAAAACAGTGGAAAAAAGCACAAAGCGCCAAGTGTGGCCACCTTATCACAACGCAAATCTGATCGCAATAGAACACTTGTCAAATACAGGGACCAAGTCTGTCCCAGCGGAAAGGTTACCTTCTGTCTTAGAAACCTTTTTGAAGAAAAAGTAGCTGTGAGTCAGCAGCGGGGCAAGCTGCAAGTTGGATCCAAAGAGAGGCTTGATAACAGTGAGTCACTGAAGTGAGGGGTTTGAGTGCTGTTGTCCATGAAGGCAGGAAATGTCTGAGCAGGTGAGGTTCAATGTCTGTGTCCTAGAAGGCCTAAACATCGAAAGGAGCCCTCTACTTTCGGACTTAGAAACTTTTCTGGAAGTCAGAGCTCCTTCAGCATGGCACACCAGAAAGTTAATGCCAACCAGAGATTCAACTTTGACAACTGATGCTTAAGTGGTGGTCCCGGTCTCTGATGGCTCTCCAGGCAGAAAGTTGGCAAAAAGTATCTAAGTCCAAGATCTTTCAGTTGGGGAACAGACGTAGTACACTTTAACATTTAACATCAGCCAATGGACCAGGACCTTAGGGGCATCTTTTGGGTTTTAGGATTCACTCCAATAAAGGCCAGCAGCAGGTCCAGTTGGTACTGGTTGGCTGGGCAGTTGCAGGAAAGGGCCTCCTGAAGCTTGTAAAGTCCCTTTTGCTCAAACAGTAGGTCAGTCAAAAGAAGGTCCTGGGTTCAAGATAAGCAGATCCAGTCTTCCTTCAGGTTCTTTAGACAGCAGGGTCATCCTTCTGAATCCTCACAAGTCCAGGAGTGTATGGAGGAGGGTACTGGGGATGCCACATTTATGCCCAGTGTCAGCCCAGGGTTGTGGGGAAGCTTCCAACCATTCCTTGACCGATGGGATAAACATTCCTGGGGTGACTCTACCCACTTTGCCAACACTTCCTCTGTGTTGTAGTGTAAGCTACCCCACAGTACACCTCTTCTCTAATATTAACATGGCAGATCCCTTCTTCCAATGTTTAGAGCTCCCTGTACCAGCCCAGAGAAGTGGCAATGGAAACTGACAAAACCTCCTTTGGGGTAACTCAAAACTTTTAAGAGCTGGATGCAGCAGAAGGCTTCATATTTTTGAGGACTTGACCCCGAGGGCTGGGCAATTCCTTCCTGCAGCTACTGTACCAACTAGTGATGTAGTAGAGGCTGACAAGTGCCTTTGGAAAAAAACTACTACTGAGGAGGACAAACGTCTGAAGTGGACAGCAGGGACCAACCTGTGAAGTAATACCAAGGAATTCGAATGGTAACCATAGTGAGAGACAATTGTGACTCCCTGTTCATTTCTCCAGCCCCTTTTGTATTGTATAGGTATAATTATCCTGAATGCAAAGGATGAACCACAGGAACTATTTTCCCACCATCTTAGATTGGACTAATAGGAATCTACAATGAGGGGTGCCATGTTGAACCACCACTGTAGCCCAACCCAAGATGGCACCCACACATGCATCAGTGTCCCAACAGTCAGCCCCAGTCACCCCATCAATGGCGGGATAGAAGGAAGCCTTCCCAGGTGGTTACCAAGTCCCAACACTCCAGGAAACGCCACCACTCCTCAGGTAATCAATGGGTCTTCTTGCAGGCCATGTAGTTAATGCACACACAAGCATTTGGACAGAACGCTGTCATCTAACACAAACCAGTTTTGGGGCAACATCCCACCCCACTGGGTTTGGAGCCAAGCAAGCTAACAAGACAAAAGAGAGGCAGACAAACATTTGAGCTACATGGTAGGCATCATTTGAAGGGCTGGATACACCCCATAGGCCATCCTGCTCTTCGGAAGAAAAACCTCTCCACACCCAAGCCCTTTGTCCACTGTCTGAGAGCAATCTCCATCTCACAGCAGGAGAACCATCAGCATTTGTGACACACACCAAATACTGGCAAATAGGGCCATTTGGCCTCGGCAGGAAAATGACAACTATTGGAAAATGTCATTTCTAAAATAGTGATATAACTTCTGACTTGTTGGATTTTAAATCACTATTAAAATGAGTCCTTGAAACCTTTTCTAGCAGCTCCCAAACTGAAATTAGGCACTAAAAAGTATTAGGCACTACCAGTTGTTGGCACAGTGAAGTACGACTTTGAATGTTTTTCACTGCCAGGGTATATAAATAAATGTACACGTCCTACCTTTTAAATACCAAGCACCCTACCCTATCCTTATGTAGTGTTTACTTTAGGAGTTACTCACAAGTATTAAAAGTGAAAGTTTAGGCCTGGCAAATGGTTTATTTTTCCAGTTCGAAATGGCCATTTAAAACTGTCATCACAGGTTGTAGGGTCATTCCTGTGGACATATTTTACAGTGCTGCTTTAGTGTTATCACGATGAGTGCTGCATCCCAATCATAGCATTTAATTTATAGGCCTTGTGTACATAAAGTATCATATAAAAGGGTATTTTAAGTAAATTATTTGTCCCAAATAAGCATATGCCAATTTCAATAGTTATAAAAGGGAATGTACCCGCACTTTGTCAGTGGTTAGCAGAAGTATAGTGTGCAGAGCCCAATGGCAAAAAAAACGGATTCAGCAAAAGATGATAAAAATCTAACAAAATACATTGTAAACAATGGTAATTTTCAACAATCACTCGATGCGTGCACTTGATTTAGCTAGGTATCATTCATTTTGCCAGTTTGGTTTAACTATGAAGCAGAAATTGCCAATTTGAATGTCTTGAAGTGGGGTCAGAGATAAAAACATAGCTACTCAGTAAAGTCCTAATTTGGGGACCATTGAAAAAATGTCTTAGGGTATACATTGGCTTATGGATTCCTTTAAAGTAAAGCTGCCAATTGAGTGGCTGGGGGTAAGGGTTTATTTCTTCTGTGTCTTGGCTGGGAGTAAGAGATTCATCTGAAGCATATCTATATTTGAAGATTATGAAATGTTCTCGTCATCTGAAATTGCTTTAAGGGAGGGTAGTGTTTTGGTGAGGCCTGATGACCTGATTCACTAATAAATGCAAACATACCCTCTTAGTTGTACATTTACAATTTATTAATGTGTTTTTTATCCTTAAAAGAGGTATTCCTGAAAGGTTATGATAAGCAGTTTTCCAGGTGTTTTCCTGGAAAACTTTGATGTACAGCATTCAACAAGTATCTGCATGCTGTAGACTATACACCATGAACATTTATGTGTGTGGAAGTTCTTGGCAAAGATGTATTTACACATTCTGATCTTTTCTTGTCTTTTTTCCCCATTGGATGGAGAATATTTTTCTCCTAAAGGAAACACTTAACAAAATACCACTACCCATTTCTATTATTTTATTGCATTTAATCAAACTTAGACGTATTCCAAGCGTTACAGGCAATGCAGCATCAGTTATATGAAACCGCTGATAAAGAAACAAACACTTTCTGGCTAAAGCTTGTAAAGGATCTTCAAATGGGCCGGGAATAAGAAGGCATACTGGAGCACTTCGGCTCTCAACTGGCGCTTGATTGTCTGAAAGGAGGCCCGTTGCCTCTGCAATTCCAGTGTATAGTTGGGTTAGAGAGATACTGTGGTATTGCCCACCCTGATAGGAACCACCTCCCTGGCCTTCCGCAGGAGGTGATCATGGTCCCTGTAGTTGAGTATATGGGCTACAATAGCCCCCGGGGTTCCCCAAGAGGAGGACGCTGAGTGGGTACTCTATGATCATGCTCCACCACAAACAAATCACTAAATTGTTGACAGTGCCTCTGGAGTTCCATTATAGCAACCAAATTTGAAGCCTGCCGGGAGACAAGTTCCAAGAATGTGGTCTCCGCTGCATGCATTTTTTCAGAGATTTTGCGGTGGTCATCACTTAGGACGCCTAGATCTGTGGAAAAGGAGTTGATACAATGCTTAATGGCTGATCTGCAGTCACAAATATCATGGAGTATCAAGTCCAGCTTATCCTGTCTAGGAGCAAGATTTGTGGGCAGAACACAGTCCTTTAAAGCCAGTGTGGAAGAGGCATCTGATTGACTGTGTTGCACACCTTCTTGACTCTGTCTAGACAAAAAGTTTGCAGGCTTGGTGCTCCCTATGATGGTGACCTTTAGCAGGAGTTTGTGCAATGTGGCCAGGCTGGGGATAGCACTCCACGGGTGGTGGGGCTAAAGTAGTCATCAGATGTCCACACATGGAAGCTCAACAATGGCCCAACAATTCACGTAGAGTCCCTAGTAGGAAACAGCAGGTGGTAGAGAAGGCTGCTCCATGCTGGAATGGGACAAGTCTTGACTCAAAAACTCAAACCAGAATTCCCAGTAGCGCGTAAAAAAAATATGTTCACACTAGGCTGGTCCTGATCTCACATGTATCATAATCTGGAGCAATGTCAGCTGGATAGGCCCGAAATATACTCTTTAAATGCCCTTCACATCACTCCAGTTGGTCATGTAAGCAGCTTGCCAAAGAGGGACCTCAAAATAGCACAGAAAACAGAGTGTCTTCTTCAAAAGTTACTGCATTTCAACACTTCAGACAGTAATCTCAGGCCATAACACGGAATGCAAATCAAGGCACCTTTCGGGTCTTTCCAGCCACCCCACATGAGCAGCCATTGTGTCTCCTCTCAATTAGGCATCCAAAGGGAGAAAGTTCTTGTCAAGTGTTAATTAGTAGGCTGATGTGCCCACATGTCCAGGCAACTATACTCACTGCATGTAGAGAAACCAGGCCATCAAGTTGGAACCCTCAACAAAGGGGACCAGAAGCAAGAGACACAGGGGACAGCACAGCACTCCTGCCACCCTAGAATGCTGTGTGCCCAATAGTCGCCTCCCATGGAGAAAGGGATCCAAGTTGGCCTGAGGAGTGGTAAAATGCTGCAGAGCCCACTATTAGGCCCGCTGCCTGTCTGGCCCCACACCGCACACCAGCAGAGAGTGGCTCCCGCTAGGTCAGCTAGGGCAATGTCAGGTCCATCTGTACCCCATGAGCAGCCCTGTCAGTTACCAGTCCGTGGGTCACCATGCCAGCAATATTAATGACGGATGATAGGGTATTCTCTGCTGCTCTATTGGAGCGATTAAATCACACAGCCGCCATCTTCATCAGTCGGCCAACCCCTCTCCCCCCACTATCTGTTTCTATTGTGGTCTATCCTCTTTCCCTTTGTGACTAGGCATTAACTTCTTTGTTTGACAGGAGTAAACCTTCAACTGTCTCCAGGATGATAATGGAAATTCCACATTTTGTGACTGCCATTCAGCATGTGTTGACCAGATTCACATTGCATGATTGAAAACAAAGATTTACTCTTACAAATCAGTTCACTTGCACACAGAGTTATACTTAGGTGGGCGTATGGCTTTGTGAATCGAGTCCATGGTAAGTGGATAAGGGGTGTGGCATATGAAGAAAGTTTGCACAACAGAAGTAAAAAGATGCACAAGAAGGAGCACATGCACAGACATTCTCCTAGCATGAGAAAAACTAGATGCCCATATTATGTGTCTTTTGGGGGTTAGTGAGTTGAAGGAAGGTATGGCCATCAAAAGCTTTTATTTTTTTTCAATGTGGATTTGTGGATGACCATGGTGTTTTCCATGGAATGTTGCACTTCTGATTGCAGTATTCGACGCATGTGTTGACTGACAGTTTTGAAGACAGGTCTGCTTCATTTATCTTCTCTTAAACGGCAGTATGTTATTGGATGGTTTTGACGGGGATTGATGGAATTATTTATATTGTTAAGATGCGCGCCGGTCCCTTTCATCTCAGAGCAGTATACTAATCCCTAAGATTCTATAAGAATAATAAAAACCACTATTGCTAGGTGCTGTTTACCCTGTCTAAAACTAAAGGGACAGATTCAAAAGGCCCTCGCACCTCTTAACGCCACACTCGCGTCATTTTTGTTTACGCTACTGTGACGTTAAGGAGGCCATTCTCCTTCGCCATATTTACAAATTAGTGCAATGCATTCATTGTGCCACTTTTTAACCCCTTGTACCACATTATGCCTGTGCCAGGCATAATGTATGCAAGAGGGTGTTCCCACACAAGGAGGCCTGTAAAAATGGTGCAGTGAATTTTACAACATTTCACTGCAACATTTCACTGCAACATTTTTAGCATCATTTTTAATGCTGTCTTAGGCAGGCGTTAAGATGACACACCCATTACTTTCAATGGACCTCCCTTTGCAGGATTAGCACCACAATTTATTGCACTGATCCTGCAAAGTACCACAATAGCGTCATAATTATTATTAAAACATTGTCCTAACTTGCACCATGGTGCACCGTATTATAAATATGGCACACACATGGTGGCGTTAGGGGAGGCAGAAGAAAAGTGGCACATGAAAGCTGTTGTGCCATTTTCTTGTCATCTGGCCCTAAATTTATTAGCTTGCCCGTCACATGTTCTCCTTTTTTCATGTAAACTCATTAAGCCACCTGATTGGCCATGAGAAGGCTGGCGGAGAACAAGGTCGTAATCCACAGCGCTGCACTAGCAGATTACGATCTGCGCCACCGCCAGGCCACAGGGATCATGAATCCTGGTGGTGCTGGCGGTTCCCTGGCGGTCTGACTGCCAGGGTTGTAAAGTGGTGGTCGGACCCCTACCACGAGTGTGGCAGTCTGTAGACCGCCACACTCGTAATGAGGCCCTAAGTGTTCTCTGTATGCTTAGAGCTTATGAGTCAATATCAACAACTGATCGGTGTGCATAGGAGATACATTTTTGCAGGCTACAAATATGGTGCATTAAAATTAGTACAAGCCAAATGCCGAAAAAAGTGCTGAATGGAGTATTAAGAAGAGGGGCAAAATTAGGCCCTGGCAAATTTAAACACACCACCATGATTATCATACTTTTGGGAATTTTCTGAAATGATTACCATTACACCACTTTGTATAATTACGTGTAATTCCAGGCACAAATTTACTGCAAAATATGCAATTTGTTGTAAAAATTTAGCACAATGGACCTGAACAATAGAACATGAGCAGCTGCTATTCGCAGTGCTTTTGTTAAATGCATCCTCTCACCAAACATTGTTGTGAGGATATATTTTGGTCTAAAATTCACAGCAAAATGACAAATTTGCCTTTCACCTAATTACGTAGAATTCCTACAAAAGTTCATGTAACTGAGTGAAAGAAAATGTTGTATACCCTTACCTTAAATACATCCTGACCTGATGCAAGAGTAACAATATACGCTTTCAGTGCCTTCCCTTTGGAAGATAAAATGAATTATCTCTGCAATAGAACAGTGAAGTTGAGAAAGAACTTTTATCAGATTGTTTGAGGCCATCACAGAGAGCAATTTGGCCACAACTATGATTGTGTAACACCACAGCAGAGCTTGGAAAAATGTATGAACATGCAGCACTTTTGCAAGGTTTCTCAAATGCCTGATGTGCTATGAGGGTAATTGTTCTGTGTATTTGTAAAGCGTGCTATCACCCCGTGAGGATATCCTGGACTGTTGTTTCATTGAGCATCACAGAGCGATCTTTCCTGAAGTCTGTCTAATATGGTGGCCTATGTTTTGAAATACTGTAGAGCTGTCACTGAAAAGATGCAAACTGTTTTGTATTTTGTGAGTGGGGTATGCTCTGTTGTGAAGCATGGATTCATAATGAAGTTGGTATTTTTTGAGGTTGCATGTGATGCAAATAATTGTGTGGGAATTATGTATACATGAGGTGGTTATAGTACAGCGGGTGTTGAGTAGGCTTATCTTGTCCATGCCATACAGGTTTAAAAGGAGGCATCTACAGTGTCACCTCTGGTAGTAACACCGATTTACTGTAGCAGCCTGGATAAAAATAGGATAGAGGAAAATAATGTGACTTGAAGTAGCCAATTCAACCTTTACTGTGATGCCTCAATTTTTCTAGACTGCTTACCAGATGACTGCAAAAGGTGTGCTGGGAGGCATCATAGTTTTCCCATCTGAGAGAGTTTAAATTGCTTTTAGCTTCTGTTCATTTGAGTAATGTGGGAGATGTGTAAGAATATGGATGATTATTTGGGGTGGATGATTGCCCACTTCCAAGAATATTCACAACCTTTGTCAAGGTGAAGCCCCAAAGTCACTACATTAACCTGAGCTTGGTCGTCTGGTCCCTATGGCACAGAGCAGACAGGCTTAACTTAAGGCAATGTATAAAGGGGCTTACTTACAAGCCCTTTGCGCTGCCAGTGTGTCACTTTCCCCCTATAGAGAGTAATGCACTGGTAGTGCAAGGTGATTGTAAATAAGCCCCAAAGTATTTACGCAGTACCAAACCATCAATAATATCAAAACACCAAGAAATAAAGATCGCAAATTGAATCAGAAAAATAGAGTAAAATGTAAAAAATATAATAACATCGAAATTACAAAAACATAACAAGATGAACTGGGAAGCTTAACTTTGAAAGATTGTTGGAAAAGTAGCACCAAAAAGCTCAAAAAGCCAGTAAAGGGTGGGTCGGATACACCAACCAGGTGTGACCCGGTCAAAGGTTTTATTTTGCGACTTAGAGCTTGATTTTGATATTGGCGGATGGGTTACTCCATCCATCACCGTTGTGATGGAGTAGCCCATCTGTCAATATCTAAATCAAGCACTGAGTTTTAAAAATGGAAGACAAAATCCTTCAGCTGGGCAACGTAGCAGGCTGCATCTGAAGACAGGGTTCTGCTGAAACCGTTGGCTTTGGTGGCAAAAGCTCTGAGATGGAAAAGTTAAAATTTCATACCCAGGTAAGTAGTTTTACCAGCGATATACTTGTACTATCGTCCAGTCAAGATTTTTATTTTTGGACTTGGGCCTGATTAGGATTTGGGTGGTTGAACCATCGCAATGCTCATATGGCAGTGGGGATGTGACCGTCAAGCCGGCTGCCTAACCACCGCCGTATTACGATGTTTCCACTGGGCTCACCTGCAAAAACATTGTATTATGACGTTTCCAAATGGTCAGCCTGATGGAAACAGTGCAGTGGGATTGGCCTCTTCTCCCTCAGAGAGCCGAGGCCAATGCTGTTGCATACAGCACCCTTGGAATGCGCACTTTCTGCTATGGCAGACAGTGCGCATTTTAAGGGGGGCTGGAAAAGGGGCCCCCCTTTGGCCCTCAGCACTGCCTTTCACCCTGCCATGAAAAGGCTAGTGGAAAGCAAAGTTGTGATCAGCACAGCCGTGCCAAACTCAACACTGCCGTGGCGGAACAAGAATTTGACCGATGCCAACCCATCAGGATCCCTGATCCTGGCGGAGGCAGTGGTCTCCTCACAGTCGACCACCAGGATTGTAATCTTGCATTTGGACTGCCAGCATTGCAGCGGTCCCACCACCACTGCGAGTTGGGCAGCCCGTGGACCACCAAACTCGGAATTAGGCACTTAGGGCCAGATGTATCAAAGCTTTTTGCATTCGCAAACGGTGCGAATGCCCGTTTGCGAATGCAAAAAGCTATTTCAGAATGTATCAAAGGCATTCTGAATGCAATTTTAAGGAATCGCTAAAATAGCGATTCCTTAAAATTGCGACTCTGTTTAGAGAGTCGCAAATTGCGACTAAATAAGAAATCGCAAATAAGGAATCCTTATTTGCGATTTCTAAAGCACATGTAAGAAGCAATTCCTTAATGCAAATCGGGCATTAAGGAATCACTATTTACCACCAAGTTGAACTTGGTGGTAACCATGTGCAAATTTAAAAAATGCATTTAAAATGCATTTTTAAAATGTACATGTAAAGCACACATGCCCTTTTGGCATGTGTGCACCTTACATGTTGTAAAAAAATATTTTGGGGTGCAGCAGAGGGGGCCTAAGGCCCCCAGCACCCTGGACTTTGCATTTCCAAAAATTGTGAATTCCAGTTAGGAATTCGCAATTTTGGAAATTCAAAAAATTCGCAAATAGGTGCGAATGGGGGCCGGTACCGCAATTTACGATTCGGTAATAGCATTTGCGATTTTTAAGAATTCGCTATTACTGAATCGCAAATGTGATACATTGCATTTTGCGAATCAGAAATAGCGATTTCTTAAAAATCGCTATTTCCGATTCACAAAAGGCCTTTTTCATACATTTGGCCCTTACTCTTTCTTTTGAAGCTCGAAATCAATGAGGCAAGACAGCATGCTGTATCCAATGACAGATTCCATGAGGCCAAGAACCTTCTTGCCGATGGTCCACTGATTTGTACTTGTTGCTGTGGAGAAGCTTTGAGTGAGAGAAACCTGTCTTCTAAGCCAAGTGGATAGGCTGAGGTTGTTCGTACTGATCCACCAGAGGTCTGGAAGTCAAAAACGTTTCCAAATCCAGTTTTCCAGGAGTGCTAGGAGAAGAAAAATGATACACAACAAAGGGCCCTGAGACCTTAAGAACAGCACTTGGGATAATGATTCACTCTACCAGTGGTCACTAGGAGGGCCAAGGTCTGGTGCATTTGGTACTGGTCAGCTGGGCCCTCCAGAGAAAATGCCTCTTGCAGCTTGTGGCTCTGTAGCTACACAGGAATGGAGCTAATGCACCCTCAATTATAACAACATTTTATAATGAACATAACATTTCACAATAGGTTTTCCTGCCTTTTTTCGCATCTTTGTAAAACGTTAACACATATTCAATATTTTCAGTTGTAATATATAGCAGGACAATTATTTAAGTTCAACATTTTGTTTTTTCCATAGCTCTTGCTGTAAGATTTCTGACAAAGCGATTTATCTGGGAATATGACCCCACTTTAGGTAAGTGATAATTTGCTGCTATCCTTTCTACCAAAATGCCTTTATTTGAAATTGTTCTTTTCTGCAAATGGATGCTATGGAAGCCTGCTCCTGTGCAGCACTTCCAAAGATTTTCTACAATTAAGCTAGAATGAAATTAAATTAAAATACACATGTGTTTGTTTCGCTATTCTATTAGCTGTTTCCTAAAATCACATTCTAGGGTGTCTGACACATATGAAGTAAAAGTATCACACCATAACGCAGAAAGTCACCACGGAGATCAATGTTCTTTCTCAAACGCATGTTTGGAGGATTAGACATAGAAGTTTCATCATTGGACTCACCGGCATGTAGCTTTTTTTTTTAGGAGAATTGAAAGAGCAAGGGGGATGCCAGACTGCGCCATACCTTCAATAAATGCTGAACTCTTTAAGACATGATGTCCCCTTAGCTCTTGATTCCCCTTAAGTGTTCAAATTCGATCTTCAACTACGGACCAAATGTAAAATTTAACAATCTAAAGAGAGTGCCAGTCACATTTCTTATCCCCAGAAACTTAATGAAGTTGCATATTATTATACTTACACCCCAACACATTGCTTTTTATACCAAAATGGTGCCATGTTTTTAAGATGGTCAGAACTACCTTAAAAGTAGCACCCATGGTATGCAAATTGGCAACATTTTATCTAAATAAATAGAACACATTCATTTTTGCATGCATCATGTTTGAATATGAAGCTACTCCAGCATAACATTAATGTTTTTACATTAGGAATTCTCAAGTGACCTATTTTTTTTTATTTGACATCTCTTTGTATCATCCTCATCTGGGATATATTTAACTATTGCATTTTGGATTTCCAGTAAAGGAACTCCACCAAACCAGATAGCACTGACTATTTTTAGCCAACGTGTGTTCTATCTTTATAAACAGCCATCTTGATACTGTCTTGATGCAGTGCAGTATCATCACCTTTTATTGTAATGAAGATTTGCTATGTTATTCTATATGCCTGTTCATTGTAGTAGAGTAACAGACACATGTACATTGCAATTCTAGTGCTCCATCAGGCGATTTGTTTTTGCTGTGGATGACATTGATTTTACAGTGGCCTAACATGAGCTAACCCTCTATTGAAACTGCTCTCTCTAGAGCAACTGTAATCTGTGCGGATTTGATTAAACCAATTCACTTATAGTAGCATGCAAAGTGGCCTAGTGTTTACACCTGACTCCATCCCTTTCTAAGGTGTATGTACAGCCTTAGGAGTGTCAATGTCAGGATGTTTTTCATTTTCTTTTAAACAGTTTTAAAAGATTGCAAACCTTGTGAACAATCGAAAATATAATTTGTGAGAAAGATATTCAGCAAAGCTTAATTTTGAAAGAAATAGTTTCTGCCAAGTTCCTACTTCTGGTGGGGGAATTCCCTTAGAAAATAACTGTTATGCTGGATGTTTCTTCTGCTGAAACTTTATTGCAAGAATTATAGCGTATACAATAGATTTTGTGAAGTTTACAAGATGTTTTAATTATTCCTTAGTGCAATGTTTGTAAATACATTTTACTTATCACTTGGTCAAATCATTATTTACCACCTCTGTGATTACTGGCTAACATTCCAAATTTAGAAGGGAGACACACCCATTTTACTATCTAGTTCACCTCAGACAAATGAGTGCTTTGTACACAAGTCAGTGACAAGAGTTAACCTGTGGGTCTAGTGTGACTGCATCGGCTTTAATACACCAGACACTGACCTGCTACTGTTGCCCTTCTTAGATTGATTGACCAAACACTACTTGCAGGAAATACTAGCATCAAGCAATCCAAAGCCAATGCAACATTTTTTGATGCAGATATGTTCCTGGGCTGCATGTGAGCTTGGCGATTGAACCTTCTTAATGTTATCTAAAATTGTCCCATGGATCTTTTCATTCTTACATGGTTAACATTTAGTAACTTTCAGTAGAGACACTGAGGCCTTATTCACATTTTAAAGTACTTAACTTAGTACTAATTTACAAACTTCAAAAGGCAATTGATGACCCACTAGCGCTCCTTTCTTCTCTGTACAGAAGTCTCACCTGCTGATGTGAAGATCTCTGCACACAGAGGTGTAGGTGTAAGTAGCAAATGTAGGAGGGATGAAGGGAGTTGAGAGAATGTGGAATAATTACTAATAAATGACACCCTCCAATAAGTAGGAAACTTTCAATTACAAAATACACACCTACATCTAGTGTAGCGGTATTACTGACAAAATGTTCTTAAATGCACTCCAACTAAGCCATAGAGTGAGTCAACCATCACATATAGCCAAATACTGGCAGAGAAACACCCTCTTATAGAGATCAATGGAGGCAAGGAATAACACTAACATTAACAACACATAAGCACAGATGAATGAAATATATTATAATGAACATTTAAATAAGATATTTCTAATATTAGAATATGGTTAAAGAAAATAATAGCTTTTTATAAAATAAGCTATTCAATTTTTTAACCATTAAATTACTTTTAATTTAATGTAAATGGGGACCTAAAATTAATTTAAAAATATTAACATAACTTGTAACCGAACTTGAAATGCATTCTATGCACCTCACTCTGTAAGGTGGGTGGATTCATCCTGTAATTGACATAAATTAAATAAAACATGTAAACATAAAACATTAATTTAAAATATAATGAAATGGAATGTAATGTTTTGAGTTAGTGTGGTGTGACTTTTTTGTGTGATTGTCCCATTGAAGAGCAGTTAGGGAAGAGTGTAATTATATCTTTTATTTAAATTAATAAATATTATTTTAAAATAATTACTAAAATATGCTTACTCTCTATATTCAAATCTCTAACCAGGTGTTCAAGATCTCCACAAAGAGCTAGAAAGTACTGAATAGTATCTTTACAGTTGTAACGTTTGTTTTAGGAATCTCAGTGGCATAATGGAACTTGAGGGAGCTCAGGGCCCCCCACATCATGGGGCTGCAGAAGTTAATCTTACACAACTGAGGAATCCCACCCCCGTATTTAAAGGGATGAAGACTAAATAGTCTAAATATAGAACATTTAACATTCAAGTCTATGTGGTAAATTATTGAGTCAGCCTTTTGTTCTTTTTCAGTGAATAGATACATAGGGGGTCATTCTGAACCTGGCGGTCGGTGATATAGCGGCGGCCAACCCGCCAACAGGCTGGCGGTCCAAAAAATGGAATTCTGACCCTGGCGGGAACCGCCAACAGAGCCCGCCACTTTAACACTCCGACCGCCACGGCGGGACACACAAACAGCGCGGCGGTCACCGCCAACAGGCAGGTGGCAGACAATGTACCGCCCACCCTATCACAACTCACCAATCCGCCACCTTTTCCGGGGCGGGAGCACCGCCGATAAAAATACGGCGGAAACAGACTACGAACGGGAAAACGCTCACCTCTATACACTCCACGAGGACGGAGGACAGCATGGAGCCCGAATTGAACATCCTACCTGCTCTCGTCTACCTGCTCATCTACCACAAGTACGAACTCCGGCGCAGACGACAACGGTGAGTACCGCACCTACGACACAGGGGAGGGGGGAGGAGGAAGGGTTACGGGCACACACATACGCAATACACCCACCCCCCAACTATCTACACACCAATGCAGAGCACCAAGTCAAACCCCACCCAAACCCCCCGGAATAATGAAAAGATATCATTAAAGTGAGAAACTAAATTTATGTATAAAATAGGTTCATTGAAGTCATGGTAAAATAGGAAAATGAATAAAAAAAATTCAAGTTTAAACATTGCGTAACCGATAAATAGAGGCAATAAGTCCAGCACAGTCACTGAAATTTCAACTGTCCGTGGGCCAAAGTGTATCAACACATGGGCAAAGCCCACACAGGAGACCTGAGTCCGTTGGAGAGAACACTGCAGGGGCATCAGATGATAAAACTACAGGCACCTCAGGGGGAAGGGAAGGGGGGGCACCACAGCCACATGAGTCCACGACGCCAGATCCAAGAAGGGGCCACCATGCCCACTCTTCAATCCTGGGAAGTGCAAAGCCACAGTCTCTCAAGTCTCTACAGTGGGTGGCTTGCCCACTGTCATATCCTGGGGAGTGCAAAGCCACAGTCTCTCAAGTCTCTACAGTGGGTGGCTTGCCCATTGTCATATCCTGGGGAGTGCAAAGCCACAGTCTCTCAAGTCTCTACAGTGGGTGGCTTGCCCACTGTCATATCCTGGGGAGTGCAAAGCCACAGTCTAGCAAGTGGATAACAGTCTCCACAGGCAATGGAGGAGGCAGGGTGGCCCGAGTGCAGCGTGAACAGTAGCTCGACACAGAACCGGCACTGTCATTGGGCCAGCGGTGCTTGAGACGGCGGGGCCCAGCGGAGCGGTGCTTGAGACGGTGGGGCCCAGCGGAGCGGTGCTTGAGATGAAGGGCCCAGCGGAGCGGTGCTTGAGATGGCGGGCCCAGCAGAGCGGTGCTTGAGACGGCGGGGCCCAGCGGAGCGGTGCTTGAGACGGCGGGGCCCAGCGGAGCGGTGCTTGAGAAGAAGGGCCCAGCGGAGCGGTGCTTGAGACGGCGGGGCCCAGCGGAGCGGTGCTTGAGACGGTGGGGCCCAGCGGAGCGGTGCTTGAGACGGCGGGGCCCAGCGGAGCGGTGCTTGACAGGAAGGGCCCAGCGGAGCGGTGCTTGAGACGGCGGGACCAAGCGGAGCGGTGCTTGAGACGGCGGGGCCCAGCGGAGCGGTGCTTGAGAAGAAGGGCCCAGCGGAGCTGTGCTTGAGACGGCGGGGCCCAGCGGAAATGTGCTTGACAGGAAGGGCCCAGCGGAGCGGTGCTTGAGACGGCGGGGCCCAGCGGAGCGGTGCTTGAGATGAAGGGCCCAGCGGAGCGGTGCTTGAGAAGAAGGGCCCAGCAGAGCGGTGCTTGAGACGGCGGGGCCCAGCGGAGCGGTGCTTGAGAAGAAGGGCCCAGCGGAGCGGTGCTTGAGACGGCAGGGCCCAGCGGAGCGGTGCTTGACAGGAAGGGCCCAGCGGAGCGGTGCTTGAGACGGCGGGGCCCAGCGGAGCGGTGCTTGAGACGGCGGGGCCCAGCGGAGCGGTGCTTGACAGGAAGGGCCCAGCGGAGCGGTGCTTGAGACGGCGGGGCCCGGCGGAGCGGTGCTTGAGACGGCGGGGCCCAGCGGAGCGGTGCTTGAGAAGAAGGGCCCAGTGGAGCGGTGCTTGAGACGGCGGAGCCCAGCGGAGCGGTGCTTGACAGGAAGGGCCCAGCGGAGCGGTGCTTGAGACGGCGGGCCCAGCGGAGCGGTGCTTGAGATGAAGGGCCCAGCGGATCGGTGCTTGAGACGGCGGGGCCCAGCGGAGCAGTGCTTGAGATGGCGGGGCCCAGCGGAGCGGTGCCTGTCTTGGCGGGGCCCTGTTCAGCGGTGCCTTTCTGCACGGCGGGGCCCTCTTCAGCGGTGCCTTTCTGCACGGCGGGGCCCTCTTCAGCGGTGCCTTTCTGGACGGCGGGGCCCTGTTCAGCGGTGCCTTTCTGCACGGTGGGGCCCTCTTCAGCGGTGCCTTTCTGGACGGCGGGGCCCTGTTCACAGGTGCCTTTCTGGACGGCGGGGCCCTCTGCAGCGGTGCTTGTTCTGTAAGTCAAGGGAGTCAGACCTGGACAGGACTCCCTGCTCAGTCGCCCTCCGACCGTGCAGTTGCTGGACCCTTCGGTGACGGTGTCCTGGGCCCTTGGGTGTCCTCCCTCACACCCGGGATGGCGCTTGTGGGGCCCTCCTGGTTCGCGCACCTGCTGGTTGACTTCACCGCCCTGCTGCCCTTGCCCTCCTTCGATGTGGCTCTCTGGGCCTTGCCTCCCCTGGATGTTGTGGCAGGTGAAGTGGCAGAACTTTGGTCCTTGGGGGCAGCCGTGTCAGTCTTCTCGCGGCGGCCCCTTACTTTACGGGTCCTCTTTCCAGGGGGGGGGCTGGCTGTTCCCTTGCTGCTGACCGATGTATCACTGCTGGCAAAGGGGGGACTCCAAAATCCATGCACTACGGTGACCCTTGAAGCTGGGCTGGTGGTGGCTGAGGTGCTCTTGGGACTCTTAGCAGATGGAGGGGGTGGGTCAGGTGAGGGAAAGAGGTCAAGAGTGGAGAGGTAAAGTTTTTTAGGACCAAGGTAAAGGGTAGGTGTAGTGGTTATGGGAGTGGAGGAAGAGGAGGTGGTTGTAGGAGAGTCAGGTGTGCTGTCCTTGGGTGAAGGTGCATGGGCTGGAGGCTGTCGTGAGGTGGTTGGCTGTTGGGTGGGTGGCTGCCTGCGTTTGTGTGTCTTGGAAGAGGGGGTGACAGACACAGTGGGAGAGGACACAGGGGACATGTAAATGGCAGTGGGGGTGGTGACTGCACGTGTGCAGACTGTAATGGAGGGTGTGCTGGTGATGGAAGTACTGGCTGTTGGTGGTGTGCATGCAGGTGTGAGTAGAGACGTCACAGGGAGGGAGGAGGGAGACGAGGAGGTGGGGGACACAGAGGTGTTAGTGGCTGTTGGCATGTCTGCATCTGGGTGTTGCTTGGGTGAATGTTTGTGTGATCTGTGGTGCTTATGTCTGGATGAGCTGCCCTTGGGTGTTGAGGTGTGTGCAGGCTGGTCTGATGGTGTGGATGGGATAGGCTGAGGAACAGGAGACAGAGACAGGGTGGAGGCAGTTAGAAGAGGGAGGCTGGAAACAGGGACAATGGCTGCCGTCAGTGCTGAGGCCAGAGCATTGAACGATCGTTGATGGGCAGCCTGACCCGAATGAATGCCCTCCAGGTATGCATTGCTACAATGCACCTCCCTCTCTACCCCCTGGATGGCATTCAAAAGGGTAGACTGCCCAACAATGATGGTCTGTAGGAGGTCAATGACCTCCTCACTGAGGGCAGCAGGGGTAAGAGGGGCAGGGCCTGAGGTGCCTGGGGCGAAGGAGACGCCCGCCTTCTTAGGTGAGCGTGCACGGAGCGAAGGCTGAGGGGCTGCTGGGAGGGCGGAGCTGGTGCGCTGGGTGGCGGCTGTACCTGTAGAGGCGGGGGGCCCGGATGTTGCCGCCACCGCTAGGGAGCTCCCATCCGAGGATGTGTCGGTGTCGCTGGTGTCACCACGGGTCCCCGTTGTGAAGCTCCCCTCGCCCTCCGTATCACTGGTGGCCTCGGTGTCTGTGCCATGGCCCACCGGGGCCTTGTGAGTTGCAGCTCCCTCGTGCTCCGGTGCCAATTCTCCTCCGCCTGATGATGCTAATGCACACATGCACAAGAAGATAAAGAAAAAGGGTGGGGGGAGAAAAAAAAACAGGTTGAGTGCATGCATTGTCAACACCGTTGGCGGAGAGGACAGACACAGAAGCCTCATGCACTAAGCCGCGCAATCGGGGTACACTACTCAGTACTTGTGACTAGGCCAACAGGTCTAGGGACAACAAACGCGCACATGGGTGATGCAGGACCATGGATAGCTGTACTTGTCACCCTACAGAGGTGGGGGGCGGGGGCACAGGGACATGGCTAAAGGAGAGGACTACACTACAGAAAGCGCCCTGGCCTAATGTCACCCACAGCCCTCCTCCCCCACCCAGGCACCTCCACTGCGCGTAAAGATAGCTGAATGTGCTGGTACTCACCCCCTTGTGTCTGCTGTGATGTCCTCACGCGCCCATCCAAATCGGGGTAGGCCACCGCCAGGATCCGGGACATCAGGGGGGTCAGGGTACGACTGGCACCCCTCCTAGGTTGGGAGGCCATCCCCAGCAGTGACTCGGCGGTCTTCCTGGTCCCGCGGCAGATGTCCTCCCACCTCTTGCGGCAGTGGGTGCCCCGTCTTTTGTGGACCCCCAGGTTCCGGACTTCCTTGGCGATGGCACGCCAAATGTCGACTTTCTGATGGGCGCTGACCTATTTGACATGTACAGGGTGGAATTGGAAATATCATCAATTTTCCGCATGATAGATGCGATTGGCCCCCCCTCCCCAACCTTGCCATGTGGCACATGCTCTCATCTGTCGTGCCTTGCACTCGTCATTGTCTCCCCACCCCACCATCTAATATCCACCCCACTCAACACAGGCATAGCCCATTCAACGTATACACAGTGTACTTGCCTGTTGGTCTGGAGGACCGTAGAGTAGCGCATACTGGGGCAGGACCCCATCCACAAGTTTCTCCAACTCTTCTGTAGTGAAGGCAGGGGCCCTTTCCCCAGTCGCAGCAGCCATTGTCTCTTCCAGACCAAGTTCACAGCAGCACTTGCAGTATAGGTCCTCTCCTGTGGATGATCAGGTCTCGAGTGATTAATCAGATAGAAAATGGCGGTCACGCCCGTGGCGGTGCGTACCGCGACCGCCGGCGCACCTAGTCATTGGCTCGTGAAACCCATAGGGTTCGATGTTAACCAATGCAGCTTGGCGCCGCGGTCTTCGACCGCCTACCGCCACGGTGTGTCACGCCAGCGCATTGACCTCACATCCCACTGTCACACTTCTCAGGTCAGGCAGCCGCCATTTCAAGGGCCCACATGGCTTAATTTCTACTGCGTCACACAGGCCTAGGCCTTGCATTGCCACTCATACAAGCCATTCAATGCATAGCGATTCGTGTACTGTGCAAGCTGTAGTTACGTACCTGTGGGTTGCTTGACTCTGTACTCCATGTTCTCCTTCCTAGGCACCGTCCGCTGGGACTTGCGAGGAGAAGGATGAATCCTCCTGTGTACCGACCGCTGGTGGACCTGTCGACAATGGAGGAACGTCATATAATACTTCGATACCGACTTGACCGAGCCACTATACATGAACTGTGTGCCCAGCTGGAGCCAGCACTGATGTCCCCCATCCGCCAACCCACAGGAATTCCCCCTCTGGTGCAGGTTCTGTCAGTCCTCCATTTTTTGGCAAGTGGGTCTTTTCAGACAACAGTGGCCATGTCATCAGGGATGTCTCAGCCTATGTTTTCTAAGATTTTGCCCAGAGTGTTGTCTGCCCTGACGAAATACATGCGGAGCTACATTGTTTTCCCTGAGGAGGGTGATTTGGCCACTGTGAAGGGTGACTTCTATGCCCTTGGACATATCCCCAACATCATTGGTGCCATTGATGGGACCCATGTGGCCTTAGTACCCCCAAAAGACGATGAGCAGGTGTACAGAAACAGGAAAAATTACCATTCTATGAATGTGCAGGTGGTCTGTTTGGCTGACCAGTACATCTCCCATGTAAATGCCAAGTTCCCTGGGTCAGTGCATGACGCGTATGTTATGCGAAATAGCAGCATCCCCTATGTGATGGAACAGCTACAGAGACAACGTGTGTGGCTAATAGGTGACTCTGGTTACCCCAACCTGCCGTGGCTACTGACCCCAGTGAGGAATCCCCGGACCAGGGCAGAGGAACGGTACAATGAGGCCCATGGGCGATCTAGGAGGATCATAGAAAGGACCTTCGGCCTCCTGAAGGCCAGGTTTAGGTGCCTGCATATGACAGGGGGATCCCTAATGTACTCACCAAAGAAGGTGTGCCAGATCATCGTGGCCTGCTGTATGCTTCACAATCTTGCATTGCGACGCCAGGTGCCTTTCCTGCAGGAGGATGGTCCAGATGGTGGTGTTGTAGCAGCTGTGGAGAGTGAAGAGGAGGAAGACGACGGGGACGACACGGACAACAGGGACACAGTCATACAACAGTATTTTCAGTAGCACACAGGTAAGAATCCCCCACGCCATTTTACATTTACTTCTGGCCTCCTGCATCTCTACTTTCTGTGTTTCCCCCCAGTTCCTTTCAACTGAATTGTGACTTTCCCTTCCCTTTTCAGAGCTGTATGACCCACTGCGTGACTTCTGCTTTGTTCGCCCATGGAGTAAAGCACATTGACATTGGTATGTTGTCATCACAATGTAACTGAACATTTTTGAACCGTTATGTGTAATACATTTGTTAAGAATACAAGCAGACTCCTGAGTGTTTTAAGTGCAATTAGTGATTTATTTAAAGTGCTACATATAGGTCCATGATAGTAAAACGGTGATGGGTGGGGGTGGAGTGATGTCCATGGCAGAGTCCAGTTCTCAGTCGCACAGGTGCATTGTCCATATGCCTGTGGAAGGATGGAGCAGGGGCAGGTCAAGGTTGGACAGGGTGACAATGTGGGACAGTGGAATGACATCAGGGGGTATCTTATGCTGGCGGGGGTCTTGGCATCCTACTCTGTCTTCCTTTGTGATCTCAGGTTCCTCTTGCGGGGTGGTTGATCTTCAGCAGGAGGTGGGGTTCTGGTGGCCTGTCGTTGTGTGGGGGCCTCCTGTCCACTAGCGCCGGCGGAGGTGGTAGGCTGTTCCTGGTCCAGGCTGGTGACAGGGGCCCTTTGGGGTGCCACATGGTCCCGCAATGTGGTGACTATTTGGTTCAGGGCCAGGACGATGTTCCTGAGCTCCTCTCTGTACCCCATGTACCGTTCCTCCTGCTGTGCCTGGATCTCCTGGAACCTGGCCAGTACCGTCGCCATTGTCTCCTGGGAGCAGTGGTATGCTCCCATGATGGGGGTGAGGGCCTCTTGGAGAGTCAGTTCCCTGGGCCTGTCCTCCCCCCCCTGTCGCACTGCAGCCCTCCCAGTTCCCCTGTTTCCCCGGGCCTCTGTCCCCTGGACGGTGTGCCCACTACCACTGCCCCCAGGTCCCTGTTGTTGTTGGGGTGTTGGGTCAGCCTGGGTGCCCTGTAGTGGTGGACACACCGCTGAATGACCTGTCCTGGAGACAAAGGCATGGGCCCGCTGGGTGGGAGCTGTGCTGATATTCCCAGAGGGGGTTAGGTCTGCTGTGGCCTGTGTCTGTGTGTGGGGAACCGACTGTCCAGAGGTCCCCGATGGTCCGGGCTGGTCATCAGGTTCTAGGTCGACAGAGCTGCTGTCCTCAGTGGGGGCCTGTTCTGGGGGTGGGATGGACATATCTGGACCCTCCTGGCCGGTGTGTTGGCGTTCGGGCCCTGCAGGGGTGAAAGAGTATGGTTATTGCTTCTGTGTGTTCCATGGTGTGCGATTTGTGGGTGCCCTTGTCCTCCAGTGCTGGCTTTCCCTTGTGGGAGGAGTTGTGAGGGTGGTTTGTGGGGGGGATGGGTATGTGCAGTGGTCATGCATAGGTGATGGGTGTCCATGGTTTGGGTTGGCATTCAGGGTTTGGTTTTGGGTTGGGTGGGTTGTGCTGGTGAGACATTGGCAGGGAGGATGTGTGCTGGGGGTTGGGGGTGAGGGTGGGGGTGTGGGTTGGCATGCTGGTGGTTGGGGGGGGGAGTAGTTGAGATTAGACTTACCAGAGTCCATTCCTCCGCCTACTCCAGCGAGGCCCGCAGGATGCAGGATGTTCAAGACCTCTTGCTCCCATGCAGTGAATTCAGGAGGAGTGGGTGGTGGTCCGCCGCCAGTCTTCTGCACAGCGATGTTGTGTCTTGAGACCATCGACCGTACCTTCCCCCGTAGGTCGTTCCAGCGTTTTCGGATGTCTTCCCGGTTTCTGGGATGCTGTCCCACAGCGTTGACCCTGTCGACGATCCTTTGCCATAGCTCCGCCTTCCTGGCTATTGTGGTGTGTTGCACCTGTGTGCCGAAGAGCTGAGGCTCTACCCTTATTATTTCCTCCACCATGACCCTGAGTTCTTGGTCCGAAAACCTGGGGTGTCTTTGGGGTGCCATGGGGTGGTGTGGATGAGGTGTGGGGTGGTGTTTGTGGTGATGTGAGTGGTGGTGTGTGGTGATGTGTGCGTAGATGTGGTGTGGTTGATGATGTTGGGTTCCTGTGTGTGTTGGGGTTTTCGATTGCTGTGCTCTCTCTCTCTCTCTCTATCGCCTTCTCTCCGATTTTCTAGTAGTGGGGGTTTGTGGGCGATGTGGGTGTGTGTTTTATAGTTGCTTGGATGTGTGGGAGTGGTGTTTGTATGTGTATCAGGTGTGTGTATTTCAAATTGTCCAATGTGGCTGTGTTTTGGAGTTGGGTGTGTATTTTGACCGCGGCGGTGTGTACTGCCAATGGAATACCGCGGTTGAATGACCGCCGCGTGGATTCGTGGGTCGTAATGGCATGGGCGTGTTTGTGTTGGCGTGGCGGTGGAGGTTTGGTCATCTCCAGTTTATCGCTGCCCGCTGATGAGGCGGCCTTCCGTGGATGTCGGGTTTTTGGCGGCTTGGCAGTTGTGGGTCAGAATGACCGTGGCGGTTTACCGCGGCCGCGGCGGTAGAATGGCGGTCTTCTAACCGGCGGTAAGAGCCTTTTACCGCCGAGGTCAGAATGACCCCCATAGTTTGAACCAGTAAGATATTCAGGCCCTACAGTAAAAGCAGCATGTAAGTTTTAAATTTCCTAGAGACGAGGCTCATGGCCGGTACCTTGGGCCTCACAAAAGTTGTTTGGAGTACACAAAGCAGTATTCCAGTAGTACTACCTCATATATGTTTAAGTTAACAACCATAAGCATAGTTAAGGATCAATTTTATTATTTTTAAATTGAATAATACACTTAATTTAATATACTTTCAAAAGGTCTAATAATTATTATCATTAATTCTTGAATACATAACTTATCACCAGATGTATTACAAATGAAATAAATGTTAAAATCTTAGTGATGGAGGGTGATTTTAATTTTAAGACATTGATTAAAAATGTATACGTCTAAACAAAAATAATTTTAGGAGGTAGGGTGATGCACATTTTTCTTTAAATAGTCTTAGGTTAGTATTATTTGTTACAATTATTTTACATTTTCATTTTACATTACATTATTTTATTTATTTAAAAAATAATACTATATTAAAATTGCCTATATTTTCTATAGGGAGATATCGCCCTATGGTACTGTTTTCCACAAACCAGTGGAAAGTTAATACTAGGAAATATACACTTGTGAATTCAGTGACTCCAAACCCGCATTTGAGGTGGTGGTAACTCGTAAGTCTGTATCTAGGTGTGCATCTACACTGGGAAATGGTGAATAGCAAAGGAGTGGAGAGTTACACCGAAGTGTCGGACTATAGCTGCATGAGAGTAGATGAACACACTCAAAAGCTTTTAAAGTCTTTAAAACTGTTATATTTAAATCCACATATCAAGGAAAGCTTACATTGCTTGTGACAAAACCAGTAATGATCTTAAAGCCAAGACCAAATTATTTTGCTTCTAGGGCTCCTCTGGGAGGGTGGCACTAGTCTATCCCTATATACAGCAGAAGACACTGATTTACAACAATTGAAGAATGTTGGGTAACTTGAGGTAAAATCTAACTTCAAAACGAGCAGTAGAAAATCCAAATAACCCTGGAAGAAACTCTATCTAATCCATTTCCATTCTTTCTGTAGTAAGAGATGTGGGATACTCTCAACTGGGTATGGTACTCTGAATATATTATGTCCTGCCATTTACATTATAGAGGTTGCTTTAGATTTAACAACTTTAAACACTTTGTACTGCAGTGAGCCACATGTGCCTACATGTTTAAAAGTTGGGTACAGTTTAGATAAATGTGAGTTCTGAATTTGTAAGGAATTTCTTTGAAGTTGATTTTATTGGGGTTTATATCTGAAAGGTTTCTGATCACAGGTTCGGGTTCTGTGGGGCGATACATTGACATGTTTAAAAGAAGCAGAAAACAGATATATGCATGGGGGCGGAATGCATGTATGGAACAAATTAAGGGGGTTATTCTAACTTTGGAGGAGTGTTAATCCGTCCCAAAAGTGACGGTAAAGTGACTGATATGCCACCAGCCGTATTACGAGTTCCATAGGATATAATGGACTCGTAATACGGCTGGTGGTAAATCCGTCACTTTTCCGTCACTTTTGGGACGGATTAACACCTCCTCCAAAGTTAGAATAACCCCCTAAGTGTCTACACGTTACAATATTACTCACCAGACTAGATCCAAAATTACCCGTAATATTTTTTTTCTCTTTTCAAAGAAAATAACAACACACGGGTTACTTCATTTTGATATTTTTAAATTGACTTGTTGCCAAGTAACTGGTCAATTGTATAAAACAGTTTAGTTGCTTCCAGAAGTTAAAAATCGTATGTTTAGTGTATGATTACACGTGTACAATATAAACAATGGCATGCATTGTAACATATGGTGTAAGCCAGTACCTTTGTAAGAGAAACGTTGAAAAGTACCCAAATGCTATTAAGAGGATGTGAAAAAGAAAAGCACTTTATTATGATACAGTTAAAAAAAGAAGTTAAATTGTAGCATTCAAACCATACTTTACAATATGGTACAATATAATCACAATAAAATTAAAATTCTGTTTATCCTACAACAAGCAATCCTATTGCAGAGCTGAATTTGAAAAAGATAATCAATAATAAACAATCTTCATTTAACCCCTTAGCTGCTGGGACTTTTCTACCCTAGTGCTGAACCCTTTTTTGGCTATTTGGGGTAGTTCACGCTTAGGGCTCAATAACCTTTTTCCACATAAGTTATCCATGCCAAATTTGCATCCTTCTTTTTCAACATCCTGGGGATTTTAAAGGTACCCAAGGTTTGTCGATTCCCCTGGTGAAAACCGAGAAATTAGTCAAAATACAGCTACAATGTGATTTCTTAGGGAAAAATGGGGAAAAAGTGCAGTGCTAAAATTACGATCGTCCCAGCGTTCAGAAACAGGCAGACTAGAATCAGAAAACAAACATTTTCAATACAGTTTTGGCATTTTACTGGGACATACCCCATTTTTCCTGTTTTTTGTGATTTCAGCTTCCTTTCAGTTAGTGACAGAAATAGGTGTGACACCAATCGTGAATCCTGGAGAGCTATAAATTTCTAAAAAAGTAGACAAAATTCTGAATTCAGCAAGGGCTCATTTGTGTAGATCTTTCAAGGTGTACCTATAGATAGTAGCAGTTAAAATAAAAAAAATAAAAAATTGAGTGTGTTGGACCTGGCATCCTTGGGGTGCTCTCCTCATCTTTTTTGCCTCCGCACCTATGTTTTGACTGTGTGCTGGACTCTGTTTTTGCTGTTTTTGGTACTTTGGGCATTTAACCAGTGCTGACCAGTGCTAAAGTGCAAGTGCTCCTGTGGAAAGTGTATGTGTAATTGGCTTTTCCTGATTGGAATATATGATTTAGAAGTAATTCCCTAGTAAAGTGCACTAGAAGTGCGTAGGGCCTGTAAATCAAATGCTACTAGTGAGCCTTCAGCACTGGTTGTGCCACCCAGATTAGTAGCCCTGTAAACATGGCTCAGACCTGCCATTGCAGTGTCTGTGTGTGCGCTTTTGGACTGCCAATTCGAGCTGGCAAGTGTACCCACTTGCCAGGCATAAACCTTCCCTTTTTATACATGTAAGGCACCCCAGGATAGAATCGTAGGTAGCCTCATGTGCAGGGTGCAGTGTATGTTAAATGTGGGACATTTGCTGATGTACTTTACATATCCTAACAGTGAAATACAGCCAGTTGTGATTTTCACTGTTGCAAGGCCTATCTCTCTCATATGTTAACATGGGGGCTGCCTTTAAATATCCTTAAAGAGCAGTTTTCCTTTGAGAGTAGATACAAATATGAAGTTTGCGGTCTCTGAACTCACAATTTAAAAATACATATTCTAGTGAAGTATTTGTTTAGATTGTTAGTTTGAAAATACCACTTTTAGAAAGTAGGCATTTTCTTGTATTAACCATTCTGTGACTCTGCCTGTTTGTGGATTCCCTGTCTGGGTCAGACTGACAGTTGAGCTGTTTGTGAATCTCCTCTAGACAGTGACACAAAGGGAGCTGGGTGTAGCCTGCATGTCATGAAGAGCCATTTGAGCTAGAGTGGAAGCAGGGGTGGTCACTTACACCTGAATGGGCTGTTCCTGTCCTCTCACAATGCAGTCTCCAAACCCCTGGTCTGCATCTGGGGTCTGGCCTGGGCAAGGCTGGATCTTGTGAACAACAGAGATTTTCCTTTGAACTACTTCAAAGGCAGAAAGGGGTATAAGTAGTGGACCCAAAACCCAAGACTTCTGGAACCAAGAGGAACCTTTGCCAAGGAGAAGAGCTGAGGAGAAGTGCTGCCCCTGCCCGTGACTGTGCTTTGTTGGGTTATCTTGCAGTTGCGGCTTCTGCCTGTGAAAGGTGACAAAGACTGGACTTTGTTGTGCATTCCTGCTTGAAGAAGAATCTCCTAGAGCTTGAACTGAGCTTCTCTTCTGAAGTCTCAGTGCCATCAAAGACTTCCTCTGCCAACACCTGGACTCGCTGCTGAGACTCCTGCCCTGCCACGTGGTGCCCCATCTAGTCCCTGGGCCCTTGAGAGGTGAAGTTGGCAGCACAAGGAGTGAAATCCATGCACAGAACACTGTGCAGGGAATTTTCGGCGCTCCATCTGCAAATCGGCTGATTAAACAACGCACCATTCCGCTTCGCAGCTAAAAACAATGCTCCATCTGCATCGCGGCTGGGAGATTGACGCATCATGGCTGGAGAAGCGATGCAACACTGGCTTGCAGCTGCTGATAATGACATAAACGCCAAGCAGTGCGATTTTCTAACACTGTGCAACTGGATTTCTCACGCATCGTTCTTAAAGCCTCAAAGGCATCTTGAATTGACACGGATTCAGGGTGCCCTGTCTGGAAATCGACACATCACTCTCTTGCAAGGGAGAAAAACGATGCATCGCCTACCCGACCGGAGAAAAAACAATGCACTGCCTCACTTGTGAGTAAGGAATCGACACATCACTGACTTTTCTGACGTATCCTCACCTGTGCAACTTTATTTTTGACCCAAACCAGGTGCTTTGTGTAAAATCATTGTTTCCATTGTTTTTTATGGAGTAAAACTCTTAGGGGGTCACTATGACCCCGGTGGTCGGTGTAAATGTGGCGTAGTACTGCCAACAGGCTGACGGTCCATACCGCCACATTATGACGTTGGTGGGTTTGCTGCAGCAAACCCGCCAATATTCCACACCAACCCCCATGGAGGTAGCAGCCGCTGGGCTGGAGATAACAATCTCCAATCCGGCAGCCGCTACTGTGCCGCCGCTGGCATTTTAACCCTGCCTACTGCCATGATTTTCGTGGCATTTGTAATGCCATGAAAACCATGGCGGTAGGCCCTACCAGTGACAGTGAATTCTTTCCCTGTCACTGGTAGGAGGCCCACCCACCTCCTTCCACTCCCCAGATGACCCCTACCCCTCCTCCATCCACACTGCCCCCTTCCAATCCCTCTCATACAAGCACACTAGGAGGCACACACCACGCCTTCACACACTCACTCACACAGGCATACACGCATTCATACACGCATGCATCCATTCATTCACGCATGCATCCATACACACATTCATACTGACACGCAGAGGCGCATTCATATTTCCATTCATACACGCATTCTCACACATGCATATACCCACGCAAACAACACTACACACACAGTCGCATTCACGCACACACTCACACATTCATGCACACAACCCCCCCCACACACACATGCACTACACCCCCCACTCCATCCCCAGTCGGAAGCCCAACTTACCTACATCCAGAGGGCCTTCCGGCAGGGAACAGGATGGGACACTGCTACCGCAAGCGGCACCCACCAGCAGAACACTGCCAGGAAATATCATGTGTCATGATACCGCTGGCAGTGTGCTCATCACACTTTGAAAAATCGAGTGCCCCTGCTTGGACAGAGTGCAAACAGAGCTGAAAAAAACAGCCATTTCTGTCTATATTTTCTTCTGTAACTTTTTCCCTCTATAGCAGATTTTTGAAAGCAATGTACTGTTATGTTTGCTTGACCATTCTAGTTGTGGGAATATATAGGGCTTGTAGTTCATCAAAAACCCAATGTACCAAGAGCCATTAAGTGAGCTGCACTTTGCAATGGGTTTTCTTTGTATACCGGCTGTACAGCAATTCATTTGGTAGAATATAAAGAGTGACAAATAGGTATCAAGGAAACCAATGTATTTCCCAATAGGGTATAAGATATGGAGTTTAGAAGCAGTGGTTATTTGCACATCTCTGAATTCGAGGGCACCCATACTAGCATGTGAATTACAGGGCATTTCTTAAAATGACTTCTTTCCTACATACTGTCTTACCTTTGGAAGGCACAGATCTAGAGAAAGACAACTGGCAATAACACTATTTTATTCTGTGTTACCCCCCAGACTGCCAATAAAAATGGAACCTCACTTGTGTGAGTAGGCCTAGTGCCAGTGACAGGAAACACCCCAAAATGCAATGTGGACACATCAGATCTTTATACTGAATACTGATGTTTTTTACAAAGTGCCAAGCTGTGGATTCTGGGCTCTAGCTCAACTAGCACTTAGGGAAACTGAAACCTAGCAAACCTGTAAATTTTTAAAAACTAGACACCTACAGGAGTCCAAGATGGGGTGACTTGCAGGGCTTTCATCATGTTTAGTCATCCAGAATCCTTTGCAAACCTTAAAAGTTGCATAAAAGATACTTTTTCCTCAGATTTCAGTGATGGACATTTCTGGAATCTGAGGGGAGCCACAAACTTCCTTCCAACAAGCATTTCCCAAGTCTACTGATTAAAGTGGTACCTCACTTGTGTGGTTAGGTTCTTATATTTCATATGTTAAGAATAAAGGTTACTAGAGTACTAGTGGCCATTAAGGTAGTTTGTTGTGTTCCCTTATGGAACCTCTTTGTTGTGGAGATTCTAGGAATGCTGGGGACCGGGACAGTTGGTAGCTGCCTGCGGGCAGCCTGGGTTGGCTGTCAACATCTGCGTAAAGAAATAAATACAAGAACAATTGTTCATGTCTGTGGGATTATTTTGATTTGCACACAATGGCAACGAGCGGGTGGTCTTCCAAGTGATAAAGAAACAGCATGGGTGCAATGGAGTGTGGACTGTGACGGTGAGGCGAAGTGCAGCCATTGAAAGAAAGAAATTGGGAGCTAAATGTCGGACGACAGAGCTCGCAGTGATTGTGCACAACAGTGGAAGTCAAGTGGAAGATTACTGGGAGCGGCTTTGCTGGTGAGGAACAGTCAGTCTTTCATTGTTTTTGGTTCTGCGCTTCAGCACAACGGTTGAGAAGCGGCATGCTCCACTTCCTTTAGAAACAAAAAAGAATGTTTTGTAACAAGCTCCAATTGCTTTAGAAAACGCATTGAGCATTTTCACATCATGGCCATTTTTGGAGTTTAGGTAAAATGAGCTCATTGCCCATTGAAACAAGCCTCTTGGTTTCTCAGTAGATCCATGCCAGCCATCTTAGAGGAATTTTGTATTTTAGATGGAGAACATGCTTATACACTGTGAAGGAGTGGATTAATATATGTATTTAACCCAGATACATTTATAATGCTAAAGAAGCTTATGCACCATTTGTTTTAATAGTGTTATGCAAATCAATACTTGTTAGTTGTAATCTGTCATACAAAGTTCTGCTTGCATATACTTATAAACTTGATCTTACTCCCTTGGAATGTTTATTTACATGTGAGTAGTGAATGTGTAATAAAAAATTACACATTGCTCGTCTTACTGACATTTCAGTTACTTCCATTAAAGGGTTCTTAATTTTTCATCATGCAATCTGTTTCTCTACTCCCACCATGTTTGGAGACACCGGGAGAACCGCCAATTTTATGGAGACAATGGTATGACGCATTTGAGACTTGCTTAGGTGCAATTGGAGCATCAAGATTTTGACCGGAAAGGAAAAAAATAATACTTCTTCATTCTCTAGAATTTGAGGGAAGGTCTATCTCCAAACATCTGTCGAACATTTAGATGATGGATGGTGAGGATCATGATTAATTCCAAGAAGTAGTTAAAAAATGGTTGACAGATTTGATATACCACCCTGCTTACTTATGTTAAGGCACACATTTTTTAATAGTGAGCAAAAATCCAGTGAGGCTTTAGATACCTATGTATCTGTCTTACGTAAACATTGCAGAATGTCAGTTTGAAAATTTTAAATAGCAATTGAATCGTGATTAATTTATCTGCCATAGTATTGATAGGGTGATTAAACAAAAGTTACTCTCAAAGGGTAATCTCACATTGGCTCAAACTATTTAAGTGGCAAAAAGCATAGAAACTTCTTCGAAAGCAGCAAAGAAAATAGAGGAAAAACTCGAGCCGGTGAATAGTATTAAAGCTAGAGGGAGCAAGGATAGCAAGACAATTGCACATCAATCTCCAGGGAACTGTTTCTCTCGAAACATTTCATTTTTTAAGCAATCTAATGTTTGTATCAGGTGTGGAAATCAACCTCATTCTAAAGGAGGAAGGGTGTGTCCAGTGAAAATGTCCAATGTCATATTTGTACAAAGATTGGACATTTTGCACAGGTCTGCCAGAGTGCCAAACAGAAAACCAAGAATGTCAGTGCAGTGAGTGTGAACTGTTGAAGCAATGTTCATGAATTGATTGATGAAGTGCATGACATGGTGCTTGTGCTGTCTGATATTATCAAGCAGGGAGATCCTGAACATTGTATAGATCCTTATGTTCAAGTTCAGATAGGTGACAAAATTACAAGGTTACTGGTAGATTTTGGTGCCAGAATCACTTTGGTCACTTAAGAATTATTTCAGCAAAAATAGGATGAACGTCATTTGATGCCACCAGATAGATCTTCAGTATCCTATGAACGAAGAAAAATAGAATTGCAAGAATATTTTGAAGATATCTTAATTTTTAAGGGCAGGATGATTTTTGGCAGAGTATATGAGACTCTTGAATGTCTTCAGATATTGGGTTGGTTTCACCAAGGACTATTCAGAATCATTTTTACAGCCTGGTACTAGTGAACAAGTATTTGTTGTACATGATGACAACATCATTGAGGAGATATTAAATCAGTTCCCTGATGTGTTTTCAGGAGAACGTGGACCAATTAAATGTTTTCAACATAAGATTAGGACCAAAGACAATGCTATACCCACTAAGGACAAAATGAGAGGAGTACCTTACAGTGTAAGGAAATATTTGGAAAGAGAGTTGGAGGGATTATGTTGCAAAGGTATTATTGAACCAGTTGAATCTTCGTTTTGGCTTTCTCCTTTAGTTATAGCTCTGAGAAAAATGGAGAATTCTGAGCGTGTATGGACCTTAGAGCACTAACCAAAGAGATACAGGTAGAGGTTCACCTGCTTCCTAGGATTAGTGAAATGTTGTTGACCATTTCAGGAGAAATATACTTTACTAAACTTGACCTAGCTGTGGCGTATCAACTAGTATAAGAACCAGAATGTCAACATCTTACTGCATTTGTTTCCCTATGGGGTACTTATCAGTATTGCCGCCTGCCTTTTGGCCTAGCATTGGCGGCATCGATTTTTCAAAGTGTGATGAGCACACTGCTCAAAGGTATTCCTGGTGTAATTGTCTTTCAGGATGACATATTGATGTATGCCAAAAAACTAGAGGAGCATGATGTGGTGTTATGAAAAGTGCTGTCTATTTTCAAATCTTCTGGCATTGTTTTAAAAATAAATAAATGTGATTTTTTTTAAGGAGTCTGTAGAATTCTTTGGACATGTGGAGTGAGGCCAAAACCAGGGTTCATCAATGCCATTTTGAAAGCACCTCCTCCAACAGATAAGACGAGTGTCAAATAATTTTTGGGTCTTTGTGAATTCTATTCTCGGTTCATCCCAGATTTTGCTTCAAGACTCAGTCCTATTTCGTTGTTGCTGAAATTACGTGTGGATTTTATGTGGGATGCTGAATGTGTGAATGCCTTCAATTATATCAAAAGCTGAATAGCATCGGTAGATGTGCTGAAATCATATGATCCTAATTTGACTTGCTTTCTAACTGTTGATGCAAGCAATATGGGTTTGGCTGCAATGCTTGCATGGAGACCTGGTGACCAAGAGTTTACCATTGGCTTAGCATCCAGAGTTCTTGTAGTCTCCAAGAATCACTATTCTGTCATAAAAAAAGAACTTCTAGCATGTTGGTGGGCCGTAGAAAAATGTCAGAGTTACCTGTGGGGTAGACATTTCATTCTTCAAACTGACCCCAAGCCACTGGTGGCTATTCCCAGCGGCACTAACGCTAAAGCCAGTACATCCAGGTTAGCTAGATTTTCTACAAGGTTACTCCAGTTTTATTTTGAGGTGCTTCACATATCAGGTGGAAAGAATGTTAGAGCTGACTACTTGTCAAGGTGTCCCATAACAGAAGTAAATTCAGAAAAAAGTAACAATGAGGTCGGGCATGTTTGATTGCAGCAATTGAAATCGAGAATGTAAATTCATTTTCAGAAAAAAATTGGGAGGAAGCCACTGAAAATGATTATGTTCTTAAAGATGTTGCTAAGTATAGAATAGAAGGGTGATCAAGGGAAAAAACAGTAAATGTGATTACTCAACCATTCTGTAAAATCTATGTAGAACTGACAATTGAAGATGGTATTGTCATGAGATCAGACTTATTGGTTCCTTCTGTTAATCTTAGGAAGCAAATTGTGCAAAAAGCTCATGAGGGACATCTAGGGACAACTTTAACTAAACGTAGGATACATCACTTGTACTGGTGGCCACAAATGGACAGGGATGTACATTTTTTGGTAAAGGAGTGTGTAGTTTGTGCTACTTGAGACAAATCCTTAAAAATATCAACTCCACCATTGAATTCTAAAGAGTATCCCTTGGGTCCTTGGAAAAAACTAGGTATAGATATGGTAGAAGCTTTCTAATCTCTTCCACACCATTCCAGGTATGCGCACGTAATCATGGATTATAAATCCAAGTGGCCACATGTTACATTTGTGAGTGAACCAAATTCTAAATCTGTGATAAAAAATGTAGAAGATCTAATATTGAAATAGCTCAAGCGAAACAAAGAAGTTATTATAATCAAAGACATGGGGCACAGGAAAAACCCATTGAAGTTGGTGGCATGGTACGCATAAAGAAACCTGGGTTTGTAAAAAAAAAAAAAAGGTGAACAAAAATTATATGAACCTACGGTGGTGGATAAAGTGTGTGGGTCTGCTGTGAGGGTGTTGGGTCTTTACTGGTGCAATAAAGCAAAAGTAACTTCAATTTCAGACAAAGAAAATAAGGAAGATCTGATGGGTTTTTCTTATCCTATGAGCTTTCAGGATAATGTGGTCAATGATGGACCAAAATCAAAAGAGTCAAGTGCCTATATGCAAAAGTGCAAGGTGCCGTCAAATGCCTTTGAGGTACAGATAAATAATTTGAAGTCATTTTTGTTTTACTCGTGCAGTTCTTTTTTTTTTTTTATTGTTCTTTTGTAGGTCATGTTGTTTTTGTAAAACAAAATACTTATATGTAATATTTGATATATTAAGTATAAAGGTTAATAAAGTACTATTGACACGGAAGGCCTTTTTTTGTGTTCCCTTATGGAACCTCTACATTGTGGGGATTCTAGGAATGTTGGGGAGCAGGGCAGTTGGTAGTTGTCTGCGAGCAGCCTGTGTTGACTGTTGACATCTGCGTAAAGAAATAAATACAAGAGCAATTGTTCATGCCTGCGTGATTATTTTGAGTTACCAGATAAGCCTAGTGCCTGTGATAGGAAGCGCCCCAAAACACACCATGGACACATCACATTTTCACATTGAAAAATGACGTGTTTTGTACAAAGCGCCTAGCTGTAGATTTTGGGCTCTAGCTAAGCTGGCACTTAAGGAAACCTAGCAAACCTATACATTTTTACAAACTAGACACCTAGAGGAATCCAGGATTGGGTGACTTGTGGGGCTCCCACCAGGTTCTTTCACTCACAATCCTTGGCAAACCTCAAAATCAGGCTAAAAAACACTTTTTCCTCAGATTTCGGCGATGGAAAGCTCTGGAATCTGAGGGGAGCCACAAACTTCATTCCACCCAGCATTCACCTAAGTCTCAATATCAAAATGGTACCTCAAGTGTGTTGATAGACCTAGTGCCCGTGACAGAACACGCCCCAAAATGCAATGTGGTCACATCACATTTTTACACTGAAAATTGATTTGTTTTCTGCAAAATGCCTAGCTGTGGATTTTGGGCTCAAGCTCAGCAAACACTTCAGAAAACCTAGCAAACCTGTAGATTTTTTTAAAGTAAACACCTGGTGAAATCCAGGATGGTGTGACTTGTGGGGCTTTCACCATGTTCTGTCACCCAGAATCCTTTGCAAACCTTAAACTTTGGCTAAAAAATTGTTTCCCTCATATTTCTGTAATGGACAGTTCTGGAATCTGAGGTGAACCACAAACTTCCTTCCATTCAGAATTCTCCCAAGTCTCCCAATCAAAATGGCACCTCGCTTGTGTGGGTAGGCCTAGTGCCCACAACAGGAAATGCCCCAAAACGCAATGTAGACACATCACATTTTTACACTGAACACTGATGCATTTTTTGCACAGTGCTTAGCTGTGGATTTTGGGCTCTAGCTCAGCCGGCACTTAGGGAAACCTAGCAAACCTGTACATGTTTGAAAACTAGACATTTAGAGGAATCCAGGATGGATTTACTTGTGGGACTTTCACCAGGTTCTGTTACCCAGAATCCTTTGCAAACCTCAAAATGTAACAAAAAAAAACTTTGTCCTCATATTTCGGTGATGGAAAGTTTTGAAATCTGAGGGGAGCAACAAATTTTGTTCCACCCAGCATTCCCCAAGTCACCTGATTAAAATGGCACCTCACTTGTGTGGGTAGGCCTTGTACCCGTGCAGGAAATGCCTCCAAACTCAAGGTGGACACATTAGATTTTTACACTGAAAACCAATGCATTTTTTTCAAAGTGCCTAGCTATGGGTTTTGGGCTCTAGCTCAGCCAGCACTTAGGGAAACCTAGCAAACCTGTAAACATTTGAAAACAAGACACCTAGGGGAATCCAGGATAGGGGTGACTTGTGGGGCTCTCATCAGGTTTTGTTACCCAGAGTCCTTTGGAAACCCTAATATTTGGCTAAAAATCACGTTTTCCTCACATTTCAGTGATGGAAAGTTCTGGAATCTGAGGGGAGCCACGAATTTCCTTCTACCCAGCATTCCCTCCCGATTAAAATGGTACATCATTTGTGTGGGTAGGCCTAGTGCCCGTGAAAGGAAACTCCCAAAAAGCGACATGGACACATCACATTTTTACACAGAAAGCGGATACGTTTTTTGCAAAGTGACTAGCTGTGGATTTTGGGTTCTACCTTAGTCGGCACTTAGTTAAACCTAGCAAGCCTGTAAATTTTTTAGAACTAAACATGTAGGGAATTCTAAGACAGGCTCACTTATGGGATTCCTACCAGGTTCTGTCACCCAGAATCCTTTGGAAACCTCAAAATTTGTATGAAAAGGCACATTTTCCTCACATTTTAGTGCTGCAAAGTTCCGCAGGGGAAACACAAACTTCCTTCCATCCAGCATTATCCCAGATCCCCTAGTAAAAATAGTACCTCACTTGTGTGGGCAGGCCAAGTGCCCGTGACAGTGAAGGGCCCAAAACGTATTGTGGAGATAACTAAGGTGACTATACTAATTAGTCCTGGGATCGGAAACCATTTAGGGAAACCCATCAAACCCAGACATTTCTGAAAAGTAGACATCAAGGGGAGTCCTGGGAAGTATAGCTTGTGTGGATTCTAAGTCCAAGTCTAAGTTTTTTTTACCCAGAATATTTTGCAAAGGTAAAACGTTGAATAAAAACACCATTTTTCATTGCATTTCTGTGACGTAAACTACAGCAATATACAGGGATCCACAAACTTCTTACCACCCAGCGCTCCCCAACTTGTCCTCATGAAACGCTTCCCCACTGCTGTGCCTGGGCCTAAGGTCCATGACAGGAATGGATAACACAAGGGTCAATGATAGTCCTAGAATGAGGGCTAATTTTGACCCAAGGGTGGTCCATTCTTGATGCAGGCATTAGGCACAGACATGGATGTGGGCAGTGCAGGGGCCTCCCTATAGCCCCCATCACTACCTTTTCACCAGCCTTTTCATAACAGGAACCATTGAAAAGGCTGGCGGAAAGGGAAGACATGATCAGCACAGTGGTACTGAAATCAGTGCCTCCGTGACTGACCACGGCTTCGACTTCCCCCAATTCGTCAGGATCTATGATGCTGGCGGTGGTGACGGTCTCCTGGCGGTCCGAGCCAGGGTCATAATCTGGCTGTCGATCTGCCAGGAGTATGGCACTCCGACCACCAAACACGTAATAAGGCCCTTAGTCTGTGCACTAGCTTGTGACTGGAAAATTACTACGACAATGTTTGGCAACTTTCTCATAATTTCCCACCTCCTTTTTAGCACTTTCCTCCCCACTTTAATGAACCTCTTTCCAAAATCCCTCTGGCAAGAGACCCAGCTTTCCTCTGATTCCAGGAACTCTGGCCCTCCCTGTAGCCACTGTCCTATGGAGATAAGGTGCCTTTCCCTCAGTCACTCTTAGAACTGGTTTCCCTCCTGCTGGGGTAAGGCTTTGGCGGGACAGTGTGGCATTTCCAAGTCAAAGGAAGAGCTATGAAAGCTGCACTGTGTTCTGCCAGTTGGTCTTGCACCCTCTTCAAGATGACTAATCCCTATTAAGTGACCATTTTTTGACACAATCCCTGCTGTTGAGCCAAATTTTGTCTTCTAGGAGGAGGTAATTAGTGAGGCAGTTAAGGATGGGTATTTATTCTCTGGGGCAGGGCTTAGAGGCTAACAGTTCCAGACCAGTTTACATTTTAATTGTTACTTTTTGGCTGCAGTTATCAAAAATCTAAAGAAAAACTGTATACATTTCAATTCGAAGTCTGTATGTGATTATTGAGAAAATATAAAATGACTCTGTGAATCACAAAGTTGGGTGACAAGAGGATCCCGTCAGCAACCCAAGAGCACAAAAGTTATCCCAGGCAAGATACAAATGTATATATTTTATATAGTGGGCTCTAAAGACAATCTTGTGAAAAAAATAAGACACAGATGCATGATCTGAAGTCAAGGGGGCGTGTAAACATTACCTTCAAACTGATAAAAATGTGAACTTTCAGCACTGAAAAAAATATTAAAATTTCTCCCCTACGATGACAGGTGTCAGAGCGAGGCACAGACTTGATAGCGTTGGTTAGCACTGCGCAGAAAGATGGTTGCATCTTTTACAGTTGTACTAAGGCAAAATAGTTTTTATTTTTATAGCGCTATTATTTTTCACTGCTTAGTTATGAAAAAAATATTTAATTTGTAACTAGGTATCGGGGATATGGAATGAAATCTATACAAGCGAAGCCCACATTTCCCTTTCCTATGCAAACCCAATATTGAATGATCACACCGTGCAAGGCCTGGAGTGATCTGGGGGAGTAGGGAAGGAGACAAAATAAAACACTGGTCAGCTGAGAGATCATGCAGCTCTTCTGTGATAAATGTCTCTGGTGTCTGGGAACAGCTGATTATAAACAGAGGCAAAACATAAATCTGTATTAAATTAAAGGACCAGCACCTTTTGTAGTACCAAATCGCATGGCTAGTGCTTTAAGTAATTCAGTTGCCCTACAATTGCTACAATTTCACCACTTTCACAAAGCACAAAGCTTGGGGAATACATATCCTTATTTCATAGACACGTTTTCAGTCCTTGCACTCAGAAAATCATACTTAGGTCGCCTGTGTCTAGAGATTGGCTCAAACGTGTAGCAGGCTTTCAAAATTGAGTTCTTTTTCAATTGCATCTTAAAAAAAAAAATCTTCAAAATGTTAATGTATGTCTTGCATAAGCTGTTCCATTTATTTTAATACATTTTAGTGCCATATTATTTACATGGTAAATCATATTTCACAGTTTGTACGGTTCACATTCCACGCTCCAAATTCGGTGGCTCTGCATTCTCCATGTTTAAAAAAAAAACTAAAACATTTTAGTCAGGGAAAGCACATTCAAAGATTTGAAAGAAAGATGTGGCGGATTTATTTTAAAAAAATGCTTTCATGGGAGCGGTGGTGGGGGGAGTATGTGGCTCATTCTATCAAGCCTGGGTGAAAAGTAAACGTTGAAATTGAAAAGAGAATACTTTGGACGGTGCAGTAAAAACGGAAGAAAGATCGTTTGCTAATGGGACATTGCTGGCAGCTTTGTCATTTCTTCAGGAAAATAACGCCTAGCTGCTAACATTTTCTATCAATGTTTAAGCTTTACTCTTCTGGAGGTGGATATTCAGGCAAACATATTAGACCATCATTGCACATAATTCAGACACTTGGGACCTCATTTTCAGTTTGGCGGACGGGATAGCCTGTCTGCCAAACTCTCAACAGGGTGGCTGCCACCGTTGTGGCGACCATCTTGCCAGACGTATTAGGTGTTTTCCACTAGGCTCACTGGCAAAAACTGAAGTTTACACCCGTCGGGCTAGCGAGAAACAAGTGGCAGTATTGTCTCCGGCTCGAAACTGTCGCCTGCAGGTTGCACCAGCATCCTCACAATGTTCACTGTTGGCACAGCAGACAGTGAACACTGCGAGGGTGTTGGGCAGGGGGACCCCTGCACTGCCCAAGCGAGATTGCGGCCTCCACCCGTCATAAACCCATTGGAATCACTGATCTCGGCGGAGATGGTGGAACCCTAGTGGTCTAACCGTCAGGGTCTTAGTGTGTCGGTCAGACCGCCACATCAGCGGTGCTCCTGACCGCCAGCGCGAGGCTGGCGGTCTGAAGATCGCCTGCCTCTTAATGTGGCCCTTGATGACTCTGGTACCTATTCACCAAGGCTTCTTAGAGTATGTAAAATAGTACTCCTATTATACTGGTTTATGTACTCTTAAGTTCCTTTGTGAATTGGCCCCAAAAAATCTAAAATGATAATAAAGTGGTATAATTAGAGAGTATCCATATAATCAGTACAAATGGAGAGGATTGTGACATGTTTGCAGTTTGATAACGAATTAAATATTTCAGAACTGCTTCACAAAGGCTTGCAAAAGTAGCTAAACATATACTCCTGTAGTGCTACTATATATATATTGTTTGAATACTTTTATTTCTGTCATAGAGTAGGCGATGCTGTAAATGGTGGTAGACCAACAAAATTAAATTGGGCATCGTTTTTGGGGTGTAAAGTCATCCAAATACTGTAATCGATGGCACAGCTGTTTTTAGACTGCACTTTCCACCCCACTCTTTACAGTGCAGTGAAAAGCTAAGGGGAACTTGTGGGACTTCCTTAATTTTGGGGCAGAGGTTCCGTTACTGCGCTAATCTTAGTCATCCACATAATAATTTAAATAACCCTTTGACATACCTGAACTATACTTACATATCTGCATCGCAACATGAATCTTAGGATAAGGGATAGGACTTAAGATAGTTGCAAGCAGTATCACGTGCCTTAAGGTGACATATTTGCAAAGTGAATCTAATGTTTCAATTATTTTGATAACAATCCATTTTTGTTCCAATTACATAATCAAAGGAAGGAGAATAGTTTGTTTTCATTGTTCGCATACATACCCAAATCCAAAACAAAAAAAGTTTCCAGCATACTCACAGGAACTTAATTTCCAATCAATTTAGAAATATTTAGGGGCAGATTTATAAAAAGTGTGCTGAGCCACTTTTCTTGCACCCCTTATAGCCCCCTAACCCCACCATGTGTGTGCTGTATTTAATATACGGTCACCATGGCAGTAGTTAGGAAACTAGCATCAGAATTTTTGACGCTAGTTCGGCACTTTGTAGGATTATCATCTAAAATGTTGATGCTAATCCTGCAAAACCCATTGAGGCCCATTGTAAACATAGGTGTGCCTCCTTTTACTGCCTGCCCTGAGCAGGTGTTAAAAGTGCTGAAAAAAATTACGCAAAGAATTCTCTTAGATTTCTTTGCACCATTTTGTCGGCTCCCCCTAATTGGGAAACACCCCCTTTTCATACTTTATGCCTGGCATAGGCATAATGTAGCACAAAGGGTTACATAGTGGTGCAATACTTGCATTGAACCACTTTGTATATAAGGCACAGCGTTTTGGGCCTTCTAATGCCAAGGGTAGGTCGCTCCCCCTGCCGCTGCAGCTCCTCCAGGTTCCTGAGACCCACCTCACAGTAAGTACCCCCCCCCTCCCAGCCCCTCGCTCTGCCACGCGCTACTCACCCTCTCTCCTGCTCCTGCTTCTTTTCTTCTTTTCTTCTTTTCTTCTTCTCTGTTCTTCTGTTCTTCCTCCTCGCTCCTCGTCTGTAATCTTCTTCTGTACTCTTCTTTCCCCCGTCTTCACTCTTCTTCTCTTCTTCCTCATCTTCTTCTGTGGTCTTCTGCCCTCTGTTCTTCGTTTTCTGTATCCTCTTCTGTGTTCTTCTGTGTTCTTCTGTGTTCTTCCGGTCTTCCTTTCTTCTCTCCTTCCGGTCTTCTGATCTTCCTTTCTTCTCTCCTTCCGGTCTTCTGTTCTTCTGTTCTTCTGTTCTTCTTGGCTTCTGTTCTTCTTGTCTTCGGCTCTTCTGCCTCCTCCGTCCTCTTCTCCCCGCGCCTGCCCTCCTGCTCCTGCCTCATCCCCCTCCCCCACTCGCACCCCCCTCTCTATCTCCCCTATCTAACCCTTTCACTATCTACCTCCCTCACTCCTCCTATCTACCTATCTCTCTATCTCTCTATCCCACTATCTAACTCCCTCACTCTCCACCTATCTTCCTATCTCTCTATCTATTTCCCTATCTATTGATTTCCCTATCTATCCATTTTCTCTATCTATTTCTCTATCTCTCCCCCCTCCCTCACCCCCTCTATTACCTATCTTCCTATCCTCTCACTCTACCTCTCACCCTCACCCACCTCTACAACCCCCCTCCCCTATCTTCTCAACCCTACTCCTATCTTTCTCCCTTATCTCCTAAACCTCCTAACACTCACCCCCCTCCACCCTTAAACCCCCCTCCCCCAGCTCCTCTCACTCTACCTGTCCCCCCCCTCCCTCGCGCTTTCCCGGCGCGACCTCCTGCACGCCCCCGCCCCCCAGCTCCCATTCGCCCCCACCTGACCCCTCCCCCCCTCCTACCTCATATGGCGGCCACTGCGCGACAGTGGTAGCGACCCTTGACCCAAGGGTAGGTCGCTCCCCCTGCCGCTGCAGCTCCTCCAGGTTCCTGAGTTCCTGAGACTCACCTCACAGTAAGTACCCCCCCCTCCCAGCCCCTCGCTCTGCCCCACGCTACTCACCCTCTCTCCTGCTCCTGCTTCTTTTCTTCTTTTCTTCTTCTCTGTTCTTCTGTTCTTCCTCCTCGCTCCTCGTCTGTAATCTTCTTTTGTACTCTTCTTTCCCCCGTCTTCACTCTTCTTCTCTTCTTCCTCATCTTCTTCTGTGGTCTTCTGCCCTCTGTTCTTCGTTTTCTGTATCCTCTTCTGTGTTCTTCTGTGTTCTTCTGTGTTCTTCCGGTCTTCCTTTCTTCTCTCCTTCCGGTCTTCTGATCTTCCTTTCTTCTCTCCTTCCGGTCTTCTGTTCTTCTGTTCTTCTGTTCTTCTTCTCTTCTGTTCTTCTTGTCTTCTGCCTTCGGCTCTTCTGCCTCCTCCGTCCTCTTCTCCCCGCGCCTGCCCTCCTGCTCCTGCCTCATCCCCCTCCCCCACTTGCATCCCCCTCTCTCTCTCCCCTATCTAACCCGTTCACTATCTACCTCCCTCACTCCTCCTATCTACCTATCTCTCTATCTCTCTATCCCACTATCTAACTCCCTAACTCTCCACCTCCTCCTATCTTCCTATCTCTCTATCTATTTCCCTATCTCTCGATTTCCCCTATCTATCCATTTTCTCTATCTATTTCTCTATCTCGCACCCCCTCCCTCACCCCCTCTATTACCTATCTTCCTATCCTCTCACTCTACCTCTCACACTCACCCACCTCTACAACCCCCCCTCCCCTATCTTCTCAACCCTACTCCTATCTTTCTCCCTTATCTCCTAAACCTCCTAACACTCACCCCCCTCCACCCTTAAACCCCCCTGCCCCAGCTCCTCTCACTCTACCTGTCCCCCCCCTCGTGCTTTCCCGCCGCGACCTCCTGCACGCCCCCCAGCTCCCATTCGCCCCCACCTGACCCCTCCCCCCCTCCTACCTCATATAGCGGCCGCTGCGCGACAGTGGTAGCGACCCTTGACCCAAGGGTAGGTCGCTCCCCCTGCCGCTGCAGCTCCTCCAGGTTCCTGAGTTCCTGAGACCCACCTCACAGTAAGCACCCCCCCTCCCAGCCCCTCGCTCTGCCCCGCGCTACTCACCCTCTCTCCTGCTCCTGCTTCTTTTCTTCTTTTCTTCTTCTCTGTTCTTCTGTTCTTCCTCCTCGCTCCTCGTCTGTAATCTTCTTCTGTACTCTTCTTTCCCCCGTCTTCACTCTTCTTCTCTTCTTCCTCATCTTCTTCTGTGGTCTTCTGCCCTCTGTTCTTCGTTTTCTGTATCCTCTTCTGTGTTCTTCTGTGTTCTTCTGTGTTCTTCCGGTCTTCCTTTCTTCTCTCCTTCCGGTCTTCTGATCTTCCTTTCTTCTCTCCTTCCGGTCTTCTGTTCTTCTGTTCTTCTTGTCTTCTGTTCTTCTTGTCTTCTGCCTTCGGCTCTTCTGCCTCCTCCGTCCTCTTCTCCCCGCGCCTGCCCTCCTGCTCCTGCCTCATCCCCCTCCCCCACTCGCATCCCCCTCTCTATCTCCCCTATCTAACCCGTTCACTATCTACCTCCCTCACTCCTCCTATCTACCTATCTCTCTATCTCTCTATCCCACTATCTAACTCCCTCACTCTCCACCTCCTCCTATCTTCCTATCTCTCTATCTATTTCCCTATCTATCGATTTCCCTATCTATCCATTTTTTCTATCTATTTCTCTATCTCGCACCCCCTCCCTCACCCCCTCTATTACCTATCTTCCTATCCTCTCACTCTACCTCTCACCCTCACCCACCTCTACAACCCCCCCTCCCCTATCTTCTCAACCCTACTCCTATCTTTCTCCCTTATCTCCTAAACCTCCTAACACTCACCCCCTCTGCCCTTAATCCCCCCTCCCCCAGCTCCTCTCACTCTACCTGTCCCCCCCCTCCCTCGCGCTTTCCCGCCGCGACCTCCTGCACGCCCCGCCCCCCAGCTCCCATTCGCCCCCACCTGACCCCTCCCCCCCTCCTACCTCATATGGCGGCAAGCCCGTCTGCGCCCGTCCGCGCCTGTCCCACGCCCAGCGCCACGACCCCTGGTCCCCAGCTCTCCCAAGCCCCGCTGACCCGCTACGACCCCACCACCCTCCACGCCCTCAACCCAGGACGCTCCAACACTTTCTTCCAAGCTCACCCCAAACGCACCCATGGACCCTTCGCCTGCAACTCCTGCAAACGCACCTTCCACCACGCAACAACCACGACCACAAGCCCACGCGCCATCAACCACCTCAAGTGCATCCTAGTCAACGCTCGCTCCGTCCACAAACACGCCGTTGAACTCTGGGACCTCCTGGACTCCATAGCACCGGACGTCGCCTTCATCACGGAGACCTGGATGAACGCCTCCTCGGCCCCTGACATCGCCACTGCCATCCCCGAAGGCTACAAGATCTCCAGAAAACACCGCACCAACCAGGTAGGAGGAGGTATCGCCATCGTCTTCAAAGACTCCATCAGCGTCACCACCTCCACCGAAGACACCCCTCTCGCCGCTGAACACCTGCATTTTCAGATTCGCACCGATCCGAGGACCACCCTCAGAGGATCCCTCATCTACCGTCCTCCCGGGCCACGCGCCCCTTTCAGCGACGCCATCGCCGACTTCATCTCCCCGCACGCCCTCGCCTCGCCGGACTACATCCTCCTAGGTGACCTCAACTTCCATCTGGAACAAAACAACGACCCCAACACCACCACCCTGCTCGTCAACCTCGCCAACCTCGGCCTCAAACAACTGGTGAACACCGCCACCCACATCGCCGGACACACGCTTGACCCCATCTTCTCCGCCAGCAAACACGTCTTCTTCAGCCACGCCTCCGCCCTACACTGGACCGACCACAGCTGCGTCCACTTCACATTCCGACGCGAGACCCGCCACCTCCGCACCCAACCCATCCCTCGTCGACAGTGGAACAAGATCCCCTAAGAGCAACTCTTCTCCGCACTCGCCGCCAACCAACCCACCCTCACTACCGACCCCAACGATGCAGCCCTCAACCTCACAAACTGGATCTCCAACTGCGCAGACATCCTTGCTCCCCTCAAACGCACGCATTGACAGACCAACACCAAAAAACCTCTCTGGTTCTCTGACACCCTCAAAGAATCAAAGAAAACTTGTCGCGCCCTTGAGAAAGCCTGGCGCAAGGACCGCACCGCTGACAACATGACCGCCCTCAAGAACGCTACCCGCGAACACCACCACCTGATCCGCGCTGCCAAAAGGAACTTCTTCACCGACAGACTGGACAAAAACAGACACAACAGCAGAGAACTCTTCAGCATCGTCAAGGAGTTCTCCAACCCCAGCGCCAACGCCAACACCGTCACGCCCTCACAGGATCTGTGCGAATCCCTCGCCACTTTCTTCCATCGCAAGATTAGCGACCTCCACGACAGCTTCGGACACCAGACCCAACCAAACACCACCGAACCGGCATCCACGGCCATCACCCTCAACAACTGGTCCCACATCAACACGGAAGAAACCAAATCCATCATGAACTCTATCCACTCCGGCGCCCCTTCGGACCCCTGCCCGCACTTCATCTTTAACAAAGCCGACGACATCATCGCCCCGCACCTCCAGACCGTCATCAACTCTTCTTTTTCTTCTGCTACCTTCCCCGAATGCTGGAAACACGCCGAAGTCAACGCCCTACTAAAGAAACCTACGGCTGACCCGAGCGACTTGAAAAACTTCCGCCCCATCTCTCTTCTGCCTTTCCCAGCCAAAGTAATAGAGAAGACCGTCAACAAACAGCTGACCACCTTCCTGGAAGACAACAACCTGCTCGACCCCTCACAAACCGGATTCCGAACCAACCACAGCACTGAAACCGCCCTCATCTCAGTCACTGACGACATCAGAACCCTGATGGACAACGGTGAAACAGTCGCCCTCATTCTGCTCGACCTCTCGGCTGCCTTTGACACCGTCTGTCACCGCACCCTAATCACCCGCCTCCGCTCCACCGGAATCCAAGGCCAGGCCCTGGACTGGATCGCCTCCTTCCTCTCAAACCGTTCCCAAAGAGTTTACCTCCCTCCATTTCGCTCAGAACCCACCGAGATCATCTGCGGCGTACCCCAAGGCTCATCACTCAGCCTGACACTCTTCAATGTCTACATGAGCCCCCTCGCCAACATCGTACTCAAGCACGACATCATCATCACCTCCTACGCCGACGACACCCAACTTATACTCTCCCTCACCAAGGACCCCGCCAGCGCCAAGACCAACCTACAAGAGGGTATGAAGGACGTCGCAGCTTAGATGAGGCTCAGCCGCCTAAAGCTGAACTCTGAAAAAACGGAAGTCCTCATCCTCGGCAACACCCCGTCCGCCTGGGACGACTCCTGGTGGCCCACGGCCCTCGGCACCGCACCGACCCCCACAGACCACGCCCGCAACCTCGGCTTCATCTTGGACCCTCTTCTCACCATGACCAAGCAAGTCAACGCCGTGTCCTCCGCCTGCTTTCTCACCCTCCGCATGCTCCGCAAGATCTTCCGCTGGATCCCCGCCGACACCAGAAAAACCGTGACCCACGCCCTCGTCACAAGCCGCCTGGACTACGGCAACACCCTCTACGCCGAGACCACAGCCAAACTCCAAAATCGCCTGCAACGCATTCAAAACGCCTCGGCCCGCCTCATCCTCGACATACCCCGCAGCAGCCACATCTCCGCACACCTGAGACACCTGCATTGGCTCCCAGTCAGCAAAAGGATCACCTTCCGACTTCTCACCCACACACACAAAGCCCTCCACGACAAGGGACCGGAATACCTCAACAGACGCCTCAGCTTCTACGTCCCTCCCGCCTCCTCCGCTCCTCTGGCCTCGCACTCGCTGCTGTCCCTCGCATCCGCCGCTCCACGGCGGGTGGGAGATCTTTCTCCTTCCTGGCGGCCAAGACCTGGAACTCCCTCCCCACCAGCCTCAGGACCACCCAGGACCACTCCGCTTTCCGGAGACTCCTAAAGACCTGGCTGTTCGAGCAGCGATAATCCCCCCTTTTTCCCCTAGCGCCTTGAGACCCGCACGGGTGAGTAGCGCGCTTTATAAATGTTAATGATTTGATTTGATTTGATTAGCGTAAAAAAATGATGCTAATGTGTTTTGTTAGAATGGCGCTAGGGCCCTCTTAAATCTGGGCCTTAATTTGTTAGTGTGGGTCACCTTAAATGAGTTAGGTGTGTGAAAAATTCATGTATTTTGTTTTGCATAATTATGTGAAATTTATGGAAAAAGGATGTGAAAAAATGCAAAAAGGTGAATATCCAACATTTATCATCATTTTTAATATGAAATAATTGCTTGCATCCCTTTTGAATGCGAGGAATCATTTTGCTCTAACAAAAAACAAAAGTAACACCAAAAAAAAACCAAGTGTTGTGAACAACAGCAGCTTGCTGTCAGTTTATTTGATCTATGTCTATGCCCTCTTGACATGGTTTGTACCCTAATGAACTTGAACTTATGAACTTGAACTCAACTTAATGGTGTAAATTGAGAAACGGCACAAAAGTAATGAGAAATGCTGGAAATTACACATGATTAAACTGGAGTAACGAAAAATTTGGCAATAGTAATACAGTATATTTCATTACTAAAAAATATTCTTATTTTCTTCGAATAGGCTAGACATTTTTAGGGTTGAGCGCAAAGCGCTCTGTCACTGGTGTAATCTCTCTGTGGGCTTTTAACCACGCCCATCAGTTTGGTTGGTTCGTGGGCTTGTTTTTAAAAATTCGCTTGATTTAATAAAATTTGCTTGACTTAATTAATTTTCTGGCGTTTAGCCCACCTCGAGTGCACCGGGCAACTACTGAAAACATACGAGGATCCATATTTTCGGTATGGTTTCTGGACTACCTTTTCCCTTTATTTTGTAGGCAGCGCAATCTCGCTGGGCAGTAATCAAGTGCTTTGCATGACATAGACGCTGTTACATGGATAATTGCACTTTTGCCGGTTAGAAGGATAATTGCACTTTAGCTGATACGTTTCAATGCAAGCAAACTTTTGTTTCCTTTTGTGTGTCTGTTTCCTTTTGTGTGTCTGCTTTGCCCTCATGGCGGACATCGGCTCACTTATATGGAACTGTTTTAGTTTATGTGACAAGAAAAGTCTGGTTAGTTATATGAAACTGTTTTACGTTTCATTTTCAGTTTATGTGGCAAGAAAAGTCCGGTTAGGAGTTTACAACGCTAATAGCTTTAACTCTAGCAAAAGCGAGAATCATTGCATCGCAAATGCTTGTTTTAATTTACGCTTAAATTAATTTTAAAGCTAGTTATCATTGAATGCTTAGACACCATAGGTTATCTCTTATACAATATCACAATCTCTTGGTCAAGTTGATGCTGTCAGTGCTGTGTGCCATTTTTAAATCCATAATATTGAGCCAGAGCCCAGTGCCTTTACTTTTGTGATAAACCTTGGACAGAAAAGTGTCACTACAATAATTGTCCTTTCTAGTGTGTTTTCTCAAGTTTCTACGATCACCAGTACTGAACTTGAGCCGGTAGTTGCTGGTGTGAGCCACCGCCACTCATTTTTGGGAATCAGCACTTATTTTTCAGCATCATACATTTACCGGAAAGCAGAGAGATGGGAAAACACACAAAGAGGAACGAAAGAAAGAGAAAAAGCAGGAACCTCCATGAGTAAGATGAATGGGTAGGAACAATCACGGATTGTGGGTTTTAAAGGGGGCGGGGTGGCACGTGCGGGGGGAGCAGCAGGGGTGGCGGGGGTAAATATTAATATATTTTTTTTAATAATAAACTTACCTGAGCACTGTGCTCTGCCACCGCTCCTCTGTCTCCTCAGCATGCTACAGGCACAGGCTCCCAACCTGCCCTGCGGCCAATCCTGACATTGCTCAGAGCAGTGTCAAGATTGGCAGGGAGCACCCAGTCAGGTCGCTCCCAGGCAGACTGGGAACCTGTGCAGGCTCTCTCCAGCCAAACAATTGTGCTGCTGGGCTAGAAAGAGCCATGTGTGCATGTGTGTTTGGCTGGCCTGAGACGGTCAGTCAAACACCCATGCGCTCTGAGTGGGAGTGCTTAGCACTCACACTCGTCACCCTCAGGGCCCTGCCCCTTTACAAGGAAACAATAATAAACATTGTTTATTATTGTTTCCTTGTAAAGGTTTTGCAGTTGTCGCTGCTGGTGGGGGTAGGGGGGGGGCAACGCTCCTCCGCTCTAATGGAGGAGCTGCCCCTGGGTAAGAAGAGTCTGGTAGTTGGTTAAAGATAGGAGGTGGATTTAGAACTGCACAGCCAAGGTATAAGGTGCACCAATATTTATTTGTACAGGTCATGGGCTTCTGAGCAGAGCCTTGAGCACCGGCGTCACCCTTTTTCCAAATTAAGCACAGCTGATCGCTTCTGCAGGGATTATCTTATACTTATTTGAATAAAGACCCAAGGAAATGCGTATTGTTGAAATGTGTGAAAGCAAACATTCTTAATAACATACTGAAGTATAACTGCCCTGGTACTCTCCCGTCTGAGGAGTCTCAGAATTAAACTGGAAAATATATCTCAACAAAAATCAGTCAAATGCCTACACCTCACCACATTGCGGTGCAGCACTATACCTACACTTCTGGTGAAGAGGATGCAGCTAAATGTGCTGTTATGTGGAGCCCTTCAGAAGAAGAAAAATAAGCGGGTATTAATTCTGATAATTAACGACATCACAAGTGTCTAGAATTATGGCAGAATCCCATCTATAATGCACACTGGAGGTACTGAAGAGCTTTGTGCCACATTTTCACTGACTGCCTGTAATTTAGCCCTGCTGTCTATTGTCTGTGATGAAAGGCTTACCGGACAGCATTTGTCCGTAATTTTAGCCTTTCAGCTAACATACAAAATGTAATTAGGACAGATCAGTTTCCCAGCTGGATTGAAAGGCAGGGAGTCTCCTGTGCTCTGAGGGAGGGAGGAGCAGACAGATAAGAAAGAGGCCTTATTGCTAGGGTGTCTCCTTCCCTAAAGAAATGCAAATGTGCCCAACTGGTAAATCTGCAAATGCAAAAGGGCTTGGAAACCTACATTGACTTTAATCCAAGGAGTCACTTGAAGCTTCCTGTGACAAAGATATTTTCTTTTGGAAAGGTACTGTAAGGGTGTTCCAAGCTAAGATGTGGAGTGTGTGGTTTTAATGGACAGTTATAAAAATGTTTGCACTAGGTATAATGTGTATATTATTGAAACCTGCATTTTAGAAGGGCTTAGTTTATTTAACCTAAATGTAGTTGCGCATTTTGTGGCAGCCTATATTATGCTGTGTGTAATGTGTGTTTAAAATAAGGACTTACACATTCACAGTGCTTTCAAGGACCACAGTACCTCATATTATTAACAAACATTGGCAAAGCCAATAGGTCTCATCTACGCAAGAGTCATTGGCTTTGCCAATGTGTTTAGCCATGTTATACACCAGAGTGGCTGCTGTTCAGCATGGCTAAAAGTTAGTGGCTTAGAGGAGAGTGGTGCGGAGTGTCGCAGAGTGGAATAGCAAAGAGTAGAGTAGATTGTTATAGAGTGGAGTGGCAGAAAGTGTCATGTTTAGGAATGGCATACTGTGTGGTAGAGTAGAGTGGTATATAGTGGGGTGGTATGCAGTGGAGTTGACTGATGTAGAGGGCATTGGTGTAGAGTGTTGGAGAATATTGGGGTAGAGTGAAGTGTCATTGAATGCAGCGGCATAGAATTCAGTGCCGTACAATGTAGTGTCATAGAATGCAGAGGCATAGATTAGAGTGGGGCATAGTAGTGTCCAGTGGTGCAGAGTAGAGTAGCATAGAGTGCAGCGGCATAGAGTAGAGTGGTGTACAATAGAGTGGCAGAGTGTGCAGCACTGTAGAGTGGTGTATAGTACAGTACCATACAGTGCAGCATAGACTAGAGTGGCATAGAGTGCAGTGGTGTAGAGTGGAGTAGAGTAAAGTGGTGCAGAGTAGAGTATAGTGCAGTGGCGTAGAGTGGAGTGATGCAGAATAGAGTGGCATAGAGTGCAGTGATGTAGAGTGTATTGGCATAGAATGCAGTAGTACAGATTAGAGTGGTGTAGAGTACAGTGGTGAAGAGTGCAATGTTGCAGAGTAGAGTGTCAGTGCAGTGGTGTAGAGTGGAGTAGAGTGGCATAGCAGCAGTGGCGTAGAGTACAGTGGTGTAGAGTAGAGTGCAGTAGGATGCAGTGCAGTTGTTTTAGAGTGCATTGGCATAGAGTGCAGTGGTTTTGAGTGCAGTGGCATGGAGCACAGTAGAGTGGCATACAACAGAGTGGCAGAAAGTGCAGTAGTGTAGATAGGTGCAATAGTATTGAGTGCAGAGAAGACTTGAGTGACATACAGTGCAATGGCATAGAAAGGTGCAGAGTGGAGTAGTGTAGAGTGGTGCAGTGCAGAGTAGGGTATAATGTTGTAGAGTGCAATGGCATAGAGTGGAGTGATGAAAAGTAGAGTGGCATATAGTACAGTGGCATGAAGTGCAGTGGTGTAGAGTGTATTGACATAGAATGCAGTAGTACAGAAGAGAGTGGTGGAGAGTACAGTGGTGGAGAGTGCAATGTTGCAGAGTAGAGTCAGTGCAGTGGTGTAGAGTGGAGTAGTGTGGCATAGAGATCAGTGGCGTAGAGTACAGTGGTGCTGAGTCAAGTGCAGCGGCATATAATGCAATGGTTTAGAGTGCATTGAAGTAGAGTGCAGTGGGGTAGATTGGCATAGAATGCAATGGCATAGAGTGCAGTGGTGTAGCGTAGATTGTTTCAGAGTAGAGTGTAGTGGCATAAAGTGGAGAGGTGCAGGGTAGACTGCAGTGGCATAGAATGCAGTGGCGCAGACTGCAGTGGCATAACGTGGATTATTTCACTGTAGGGTGAAATGGCGTAGAGTGGAGAGGTGCAGGGTAGAGTGGAGTTGTGTAGAGTGACAAAGTGTGATGGCATAGAGTAAAGTGGTGTAGCATGCCGTGGCATAGAGTGCAGTGGTGTAGAGGAGATTAGAGTGAGGTACAGTGTATTGATGTATAGTGTAGGGGCATAGAGTTGAGTGTTACAGAGTAAAGTGCACTAGCATAGAGTGTATTGGAATAAATCGCAGTGGCACACAGTGCAGTGTTGCAGAGTGGCATAGAGTGGAGTTGTGCAGAATAGATTGGTGTTACCTAGACTGGAGTGGTATAGCATGCAGAGGCGCAGAGAGCAGTGGAGTAGAGAGGCATGAAGTGCATTGGCATAGAGTAGAGTAGTACAGAGTAGAGTAGAAAGATGTAGTGTGAAGTGGAATAGAGTGCAGTTGCATAGAGTGGAGTGGTTCAGAGTGGAGAAAAGTGCAGTGTACTAGAGTGCAGTGGCATGGAGTGGTGTAAAGTGGAGTGGTGCAAAGTAGGGTGCAGTGGTGTGGAGTGGTGGGGAGTAGAGTGGAGTGGAGTATGCATGATGTGGTAACACATTGCCATTGCAGACAACACATTTTTGATTGAAATGACCATTACATTTGCACAGACATACAGATTTTCAAATAAAACTATTCAGTGCACAGACGATGTGTGGAAATTGCATCACCTAATGTAATGATTCGTTTTAATCATATAAAGGTATTTGTTCCCAGCTCAGTTCAGAATTAACAAAAATATGCTTCATTTGTACTCCTAATTCTTATATATTCTGAAATCCTTGCACGGTTTATTTAAATATTGTCATGTGATAGAAAAAAACTATTTCCTACCCCCAGTATCCAGGAAGATTATTGCATAAATCCTCTCACTTTAAAGTCAGAGAAAGAAAAGTAAACACTAAGGCGGTCATTCTGACCGCGGCGGTCGGCGGTCGCCGCCCGCCAAGCGGTTCCCGCCGAAAGACCGCTCCGCGGTCAAAAGACCGCGGCGGCCATTCTGGCTTTCCCGCTGGGCCGGCGGGCGACCGCCAGAAGACCGCCGGCCAGGCCAGAGGGAAAGCCCCTTCAACAATGAAGCCAGCTCGGAATGGAGCCGGCGGAGTTGCAGGGGTGCGACGGGTGCAGTGGCACCCGTCGCGATTTTCACTGTCTGCAAAGCAGACAGTGAAAATCTTTGTGGGGCCCTGTTAGGGGGCCCCTGCACTGCCCATGCCAGTGGCATGGGCAGTGCAGGGGCCCCCAGGGGCCCCACGGCACCCGTTCCCGCCATCCTGGTTCTGGCGGTGGACACCGCCAGAAACAGGCTGGCGGGAAGGCGGTCGGAATCCCCATGGCGGTGCTGCAAGCAGCGCCGCCATGGCGGATACCCTGGCCCAGCGGGAAACCGGCGGGAAACCGCCGGCTCCCCTTTTCTGACCGCGGCTTTACTGCCGCGGTCAGAATCGCCCAAGAAGCACCGCCAGCCTGTTGGCGGTGCTTCCGCCGCCCTCCGCCATGGCGGTCATGGACCGCCTGGGTCAGAATGACCCCCTAAGTTCCCACGAAGACAGAGCCTGACATTTGACCTTGTTCTTTGAATGCACAGAAAATGTGATGAGATAAGAACAAGATTTACAGGCCTGTTTACAGAGTGGGCGCACTCGGAAGGATCCTGTAAATGAGGTTTGGCCATGGGGAGGAGACGAACTCAAGCTGGACATCCTAAAACAAAGCCAGAAAATTGAAAGCAATGATATGTGAGTTCCAAACCACAAAGCCAATGGCAAGCAACAGGTGGAATGCATTCCCAAGGAAGCTCCATGAATGTGCTTAAAGTGACAGCTGTTGGATACTTTGTGGGAAAAATCCCAGTACTTTAGTCTAGTAGGTATCTTGCAGAGGTTTGGCCACATCAATCTTCCAGGCAGGATGACACCTGCAGTGGTATCTATGTTGTACAAAAGGTCTGTACACCCATTTTATCAGTTTGCCGCCAGTCCCTATGGTGTAGAGCTTCTGGCACACCTCATGTATGGTTAGTGATAGGTGGCGGAGATGAATAATTGTTTAAGGTGGTTGTAAGTAAGGGGTTGACTGAGGTGAAGATGGTAGTCTGCCACAAGGGTTTGGAAATTTAGTAACTCGCCGTCCAGAAACAAATCACCGAATTTTAAGATGCCTGCGGCATGCCACTGACGAGTTGCTTTGAGCACAGCCATCCTGTGTGAGTGGGAAGGCTCAGCAAAGGTTTTGCAGGAGCACAGGGTTTCTTTGTGTCAGTGAGTTTACAGTTTCCAGCAAGAGAAAGCTGTGCACGATAATCCCAGATGGTGTTCTGTAAAATGGTCAGTAGGAAACAATGAGCAGTGCAGTAAGCCCTCCTTAAAAGTCTTTTTGGATAAACCTCATTTCCTGCAGAGGGACTGACAGACAGCCAGCAAGCCACCCATTGGACCTGTGCAGCTAAATAATAGCGTTCTAAGTCCAGAAGGCCTAATCCACCCGCAGTCACGGGAAGGTTTAGAGTGAAAAGAGCTACCCGACGGTGCCCCAGCAACCAAATCAGGTGTGTGGTATGTCCAAAGAAGGAATAATGAGCAGGGGAAGGTTTGCAAAATATTACTATAATCAGAGTAGTGCACCATCTTCACAAGTGCCACGTGGCCCACTACAGAAAGTAGAAGAGAAGTCCAAAAAGCAAACTGGGCTCGAAGGAACCCTGACGCTCTGCTGAGATTTCCATCCTACAAATCATTGGGGAAATGGTAGCTATTAATCGCTAGGTATCGAAAAGTAACTGGTTCCCAGTTCAATTTCATGTCTAATTGTATATAAAGGGAAAAACAGTACCATATGTTAAAGAAACACTAATTACTTTTTTAAAATCTTTGTTATGTTCTTACATTTTGTTTGTGCAATTTACATCCCATTTTAAGACATGGACAGAGTGGGCAATTGCCTTGCACAATCTTGCAAGGGATCTGGCCCGTGCTCACCCTTCACAAGCATGAACAGCGGGCCTTTGCACCAGAAGAGTTTGCCAGGGTGGGTTGGTGCTGCTTCTTAAACTACTTGCCTCTTCTGTTGCTCTCCTGTATGCAGAGACAACTCCCCAGGTATGTAATACCTTCCGATAGTTATGGTGAATCCATCTTGTCTGATTTTAGGAACTGTCCCTCCTTGTTCTTCTCTTCCTTGTTGATCCAGTTCTTAGCAAGAACCCTTTAAATCAGTGCCGTAGATCTCCCATTTGATCTCAGTTTCATCCTCCTCTTTTCTTATTTTTGATTGGTAGCCCGGCCTCCCAGTTCTGAGATAAATGTAGAGTCCAGACATACACTCTAGTGCTGTGAGACTACAGACAAGTTGTGGGTACCTCACATCCTGACATTAGGTGTGAGAATGTCTCCCACAACATCTACTCTGCCTCATTAAAAAAAAATTAGGTTGAAAATCCATTGGAGTTTGAGGTGAGCCAGATGTTTTTGTTCAACTTCTTTAAACTAGCTGTTAGACCTGACAGCCTTAGGGTAGTCACCCCTAACTTTTTGCCTGCCACCCTCCACTTTGTGGACACTGTTTTTGCTGGTTTTTAAACTCTGCGCACTTTACCACTGCTAACCAGTGCTAAAGTGCATATGCTCTCTCCCTTAAAACATGGTAACCTTGAATCATACCTGATTGGACTATTAATTTACTTATAAGTCCCTAGTAAGGTGCACTTTATGTGCATAGGGCTGGTAAATTAAATACTACTAGTGGGCCAGCAGCACTGGTTGTGCCACCCACTTAAGTAGCCCCTTTTCCTTGTCTCAGGCCTGCCATTGCAAGGCCTGTGTGTGCAGTTTCACTGCCACCTCGACTTGGCATTTAAAAGTACTTGCCAAGCCTAGAACTCCCCTTTTTCTACATATAGGTCATCCTTAATGTGTGCCCTAGGTAACCCCTAGAGCAGGGTGCTGTGTGGGTAAAAGGCAGGACATGTACCTGTGTAGTTATATGTCCTGGTAGTGTAAAACTCCTAAATTTGTTGTTACACTACTGTGAGGCCTGCTCCCTTCATAGGCTAACATTGGGGCTGCCCTCATACACTGTTGAAGTGGCAGCTGCTGATCTGAAAGGAGCAGGAAGGTCATATTTAGTATGGCCAGAATGGTAATACAAAATCCTGCTGACTGGTGAAGTCGGATTTAATATTACTATTCTAGAAATGCCACTTTTAGAAAGTGAGCATTTCTTTGCACTTAAATCCTTCTGTGCCTTACAATCCACGTCTGGCTGGGCTTGGTTGACAGCTCCTTGTGCATTCACTCAGACACACCCCAAACACAGGGTACTCAGCCTCACTTGCATACATCTGCATTTTGAATGGGTCTTCCTGGGCTGGGAGGGTGGAGGGCCTGCTCTCACACAAAGGACTGCCACACCCCCTACTGGGACCCTGGCAGACAGGATTGAACTGAAAGGGGACCTGGTGCACTTCTTAGCCACTCTTTGAAGTCTCCCCCACTTCAAAGGCACATTTGGGTATAAAACAGGGCCTCTGCCCTACCTCATCAGACACTTGCTGGAGAAGAAACCTGAACCAGAAACTACATCCTGCCAAGAAGAACTGCCTGGCTGCTCAAAGGACTCACCTGTCTGCTTTCTACAAAGGACTGCTGCCTTGCTGTTGGCCTGCTTCCTTGCTGAACTCTTGTCTGGCTGTGAAAGTGCTCTCCAAGGGCTTGGATAGAGCTTGCCTCCTGTTCCCTGAAGTCTCAGGACCAAAAAGACTTCCCTTTTTTACTTGGACGCTCCGTGCGCCGAAAATTTCGACGCACAGCTTGTGCCGCGGCGAGAAAAACGCAGCACACCGACGCTGATCAACGCGACGCTCAGGGGACGACCGGAAATCCGACGCACGGCTTCGCAAGGACAACGCCGCCCGACCTCTAGAGGAGAAATCGACGCAACGCCTGCCGTGAGATCGTAATTTCAACGCGCAGCCCCGCAGAACGACGCGCAGCCGGAAAACAAGCAGGAAAATCCACGCACAGACCCGGGACATCTGGTAATCCCCGCGATCCACAGAGAGACTGTCCGCGCGCCGGAAAACAACGCACGACTTCCCCGCGTGGAAAATAACGACGCAAGTCCGTGTGTGCTGAGGAGAAATCGACGCACACACCCTTTTTCCACGCACCTCTTCTTTTGTGGCCCTCTAAGGAGATTTTTCCACGCTAAACCAGGTACTTGTGCTTGAAAGAGACTTTGTTTATATTCTAAAGACTTAAGACACTTTATATCACTTTTCAGTGATATCTCTACAATTTTCCATTGCAACGTTATTCTTTTTGACCTACAATTATCCTGATAAATATTATATATTTTTCTAAACACTGTGTGGTGTATTTTTGTAGTGCTATATGGTGGTATTGTATGATTTATTGCACAAATACTTTACACATTTCCTTCTAAGTTAAGCCTGACTGCTCGTGCCAAGCTACCAGAGGGTGGGCACAGGATAATCTTGGATTGTGTGTGACTTACCCTGACTAGAGTGAGGGCTTTTGCTTGGACAGGGGGTAACCTGACTGCCAACCAAAAACCCAATTTCTAACACTAGCATAATGTTTAGAAACATAATCAAAATTCTGCTGTTGCTTTCTCTCCAAGAAAGATTGGGTAGATTTGGGTAGGCGTGATGGCCTTGACACAGTGCTGAAGGGCATTAATTTACATTACAATGTGGCATCTGAATGTAGCATATCAGGAGGCAATAACAAACAAGCATTTACAATGCAACTGGTCTCGCGTTTGCTCATGTTAGAGCTGATCGCGTTGTAAACTCCTAACCCGACTTTTCACCTATCGGGCAAAAGTGCATTTATGTACATAACCCGAAAAAGTGAAATTAACTATGTAAAGCGCTCGACTTCTGCCAAGCGAGATTGCGCTCGTAAATTAGAGAAAAAGAAGTCCACGAGCCCGATGGAAAACAGCCAGCCTCGCATGTTTTCTGTACTTGGTCGCTGCGCTCGAGGAGGGCTAGCCACCGGAAAAGGCATGACCTATGCGTGCCTCCGACTAAGGAAAGCAAGCAGATTTTATTAGGCAAGCCCACTAACCAATAAAAAACACTGACGTGAGGTTGACAGGGCTCCGAGCCCTTTTCTAAATACTAAAGCGTCTCGCTACGATTCGCATGCGCGAGTGCATGCAACGCAGGCTCGACCCTAAAAAACCACAGTGAATAAATAGTGCTATGTAAAAAAAAGAGTGAATAAGTAACATAATGGGTATGGCCTTTCTTGAGTGTGTCTGTAAGTTCTTCAATTTTTGTCCTGCATTTCGACCCTTTGTCCTGAATTTTGACCTTTGTCCTGATTATTTTACAGTCCTGCCCAGAATTTGCCACGATGCCAGGTGGGCACCCTCCGGCTCTGACCCAACCATCCCTTTTGGCCCTCGGGCTTCTGCATCGTGGGGCTAATTTCAACACTTTTCTCCAAGTTCTGATTGTGTTTCTTTTCCAGTCCTGCTCACTGGAGATTATAAGAAAATGATTGTATCCAGTTTTGTGAACCAGCAATCATTTTTATGGACATGTCGTCTCCTACAGGTATTCCTGCTTTTAGATGTACCTCTCCTTGGCCACTTGTTCACTTATGTGAATGGTGAACATTTTGAACAAATGCAAATCCGTTCAGAAAGAAAAATAATACCTTTGCCTAGTTACCCCTTTATATTTACTTGGAAAGGGAGAATTTTAGGTTGTGTTTCATGAGTTACTATACTTTTAGTCACATTTAATGGGTGGATAAATATATATATATGTTATTTTAGCATTCTGTTGTTTTTTTTGGCTTCAGTAACACATACTAAAAAGAGGGAATCACGTAAAAAGAGGCTAACAGGTCCACGCTGCTGAATCCGTAGGTTCTGAGTGAATAAACCTTGAGAATGCGGGCAGCTGCGTCATCAGCTTTCAACAGAGCGATGTTCATGATGATAGCTTGGTGATTCAGATGCAAGCAGCGCGAGCTTGCTGAGGAGACTCGCGAGCTTTTAAAACCCGCAATCCTTTAAATAGCAGCTGGCCAGGTGTCAAGGGCGCGCTAAATGCGGCTGCCTCCTGTACACTTACAGAAACTATTTCAAAATAATAAAGGCTGGGGAATGCGGGGACTCAGAGCTCTAGCAGAGACACCACGCGTCATTTTAAAAGGTATTCATAGCAGCCTGCAAGTAAACAAACGCAGAAACTGCAAGGCAGCGAGCCACGTCAGGCAAAAAGATTAAAACAGTAAGTCCAACAATCGCATGTTTTCCTGTTTACTGAATGAAGAGGAATGCAGAGCCTTGGTTCCCATCCGAAGTTCAGCTGATGAATGCCAGGTACCCAAAGACCTTTTACTGCACGCCAAAAGAAATGTGATTTCCAAAACACATAGCGATTCAGTTTTCTTGGAAACTTTGTGATCTGGTTTCTGATGATCATAATTACAGCTATCACGGAGGTGACCTCGAGCAACATGAATGCGCTCAGAGGTTATAAAGAGGTGCTCAATGGGCATTCATCAAGTTTTTATCATTCCTATTGAGTAACTCGAAAATGCACAGGTGTACTCGGGCAGGGGTTCCATAGACCACAACAGAAGCTGCACCTTACCAGTCTGATGGACCAAACATCTGAAACGTGGGTAAGGTGTCTTCTGTTCCTGCCATAAAGGGACGTGGCCAGCCCTCTTAACTGGAGTGCAACCTCTGAGATTGGGCTAGGTTCATTTAGTATATATTGGGTGTTTGTCCCTACCTGGAAGTAGTCCTGGTCCATCAGTCACTGCCACTTATGTGGAGATCATCAAGAAAGTTTGCTGCATCTAATCTGCGTGTTCTCTTTAAGTTAGGCCCTGCTGTCCGGCTGTAATATCACTTCTAAATGGGAACTCAATCTAACCATCCTGCAAGGCAAGTAGGTTCCTTACTCATGCATCGAAGCAGCAGGAACACCAATGGAATGACTGCAGTGGCTTAGCTGCAGCGATGGCTGCGTTTCAGTTTATAGAGTTAAAACAAAATCACTCCATCTCTCGTTTTCAAAAGTATCTTACATCCACTGTTTTGTTAGCCAACCAGAGACATTTTACAGCCACTCAACACGTCTAAGGATAGTCAAATGATCCGCCAAACACGGAGATTATGGCAGTCGGGTCACTTCTCCCTCAGGACGTCCAGTGGGAAGGCCCAGCTTTTTACCAGGGAGTAGTTTGGCGACGAGGACTCCAGACGTCGCTTACCACATACGCACTAGCTCCTTAGGCTTTGGTTCGAACTGCCTGTTCTCCATTACTTCGCACACAGAGGGTTTTATAGTCTGGCTTTAACATTTCTTTTTACACATGCACATTGCAATGACTTGGTTACCAACCCAGACGTCCAGTGGGAAGGCCCGATGTCAAGCACTTCAGACGCAGCATAACCAGCACTTTAGGCTTAGGTTCGGACTGCATATTTTCCACTATTTTGCAGACAGAGAGATTTTCTCATCTGCTTTTAACATTTTACACTTCTTTTTACACATGCATATTGTAATGACTTGGACACCAGCGTGCCCCAGGGCTGCCTCTAGATTCGACCAATGTAGGGTAAAAGGCAGGAAGGGCTATTCCTCAGCTAGGATGTCTAGTATCTTGGTCCGGCCCCCATAGGGCGCAATTTACTCGAATCACCCAGTCACACTGCACTAGCATACCACTGACTGAGTTCAATTTGAAGCACTTTAATCATTCAGCAAATCCACAATGTGGAACGATCACGATTTGTGATGCTGCTCATACAACCAGCACCAGCACATTGTTTTGGTCAGGATTGCTATTCCTTCATCTCTTCGCTCACTACATTTTAGTAGGCATGTCCCCAAAGTGGGAGTCTGCTTGTTAGTTCCCTATGAGCCAATGTGGGTCTTATTGTTTGTTTTTAATATTGTACTTATGTACACACACATTGTAATGATTTTAATTAACCAATTAATAAAGATTATTTGCTTACTTACTGGTTGTTTGTCTCTAATGAAAGAGATGAAAAAACAAAATGGAATGCTACTAATAGTAATAAGCAGCCATTAAGCTTGATTCAGACATTTCTCACCTTAAACCTAGTACTTAGTACCATAATGCAGCCTGCAGGCAGGATCTATTATAAGGGCATTTGGAGTTTTTAGACCAGGATTTAGGAATTCGGACTCCCAAAGCAGCTTATAGAGGAGCATCTCCGGAAAGAAAAGAGGTGGAATGAACGGCAAGTCACGGACAATACATTTTCATCAGTAAAAATCTCCAGATTTGAGCCGTGAGGCATATGCACGGCTAGCTGATGACCAACTTGCTGCTATCAGTCAGATGACTTCAGTAGTGGGTGCTGTTCGCAGTGGTATAATGCAAAATGATGCCCCCCTGCAGAATTTGAAGAGCGGCCCCTGAGCCTCCCATATCTCACAGCTATTCATTGACCTTGGGTTGAATGTGGGAGGAACGCTTAAATGATGGGGACCGTGAAGGGTTAGGACCCCGCCCAGCCTCCCCCAGTGCCGCAGGGCTTGTGTTACGCCCCCGGCTGTACACCGCTATTGAAATAAAGAGCAAGGTGGTGGTGGTGGTGGTGGCTCCGATTGGCTGTTAAGTTGCTGGCTGATCAGTGTTTCGAATCAGAAAAGACAGACTTCTATGCTGTAGAGGTATGTTTCCCCTTCCACGGCTTCAGCTAATTGTATCGTAAGACAAGTATTCATGCATGACGTTGGTCATGCGTTTTCTGATGTTCGGGTAATGGGTACAGTTTCACGTCGCTGAACAAGTATATAATGTGCAGGTGAGGAGGCACCAGTGTAAAATTCAGACTTTCTCAGTCCTTCGTTTTATTCAATTTGAATTATAGTAAGCAGTATAGACACCCCATAGTAGCATTCAACTGGTTGTGCTTATGGCTTGCATTCTTCTTTGCACAGCACTGGCAAAGATTTATCACTAATTGCTTACTCTGGCTAATAACCAGAAAACAGACACCAATCACACACACATAAAGACCACAATGCGCATCAGTGTCACAATTAAAAGGTACAATGGACCATACAATTATACAACCTTTACTTTAGAAGGCCAGCCAAAAGTAGCCAGTAATTATTTTTTTTGACATTATTGCATCTACAAAAAGCAATATAAGCCAATTAAGCAGCAAGCCGCTTTTCAATTAGGTTTCCAATCTTCAAAGGAGCTACTAAAAAGTATATACCCCCATGACTAACGAGATGGGAATCTAATATCACAGGCCTTTAAATATGCTGTTTTACAATAGGAAATAACCACCTACTGACCTTCAGCTGATATGTCTGGATAGATGAGGCTGAGAATGCACACCAATGAGGTCCCCATGTCAGAAAAATGTGTATATTGACAAGGGCACCAAGATATATATACAACTGCAGGAGTACAGTGTCATTTTTTGAAATCTGCTTGTGCTTTACACTCTTCCCAGAGGGTATGCCCTAGTACATTTGGACACCCAATACCCTTTCAGAGTTTAGTGTTTTATGTTTATGTAGACATATTACTTTTATTTCATAACACAGGTGGAACAGTGATGTGCCTTTCCTGCTAACATGTTATGAAGAGCGCATAACTCTGATTCAGTTATTACTTGTAAAACCTATTTCTTATGAAAGCACGGGCTATATTCCAGCTTCCTCTCTCCTGCCAATGCTATTGTAAATTCCTTGTGAAGTGACCTTTGTTTTTCTGCCTCCTACTTATTTTTCACATTAAAGCAGCAGATCACATGAACTCGCAATATAAGTTCATTAGGGTTACAAAACTTAACTAACTAACTAAATAACTTGCTTGCTTTCATTCTTTCCCAGACCTTTTGGTTTGCCAATGTTTGTTCTTGTGTGCCATTGCTTGGATGGTATTTTTATAAAGACTATGGGTGTCATTCCAACCTCGGCGGTAAAATGCGCTTACCGCCAGACAGAAGACCGCCATAACACCGCCGCGGTCGCGGTAAACCGCCACGGTCATTCTGACCCACAACAGGCAAACCGCCAAAATACTGACATCCACAAAAGTCCGCCACACCAAAGGTCAGCGATAAACTGGCGATGACCAAACCTCCACCGTCATGCCAACAGAAGTACGCCCATGCCATTACGACCCACGAATCTACGCGGCGGTCTTTCAACCACGGTATTCTATTGGCGGTACACACCGCCGCGGTCGAAATACACATACTCGTACAAAACACTACCACATTGGCCAATTCGAAATACACACACCTGATACACATACACACACCACTCCCACACACCCAATACAATATAAAACACACACCCACATCACCCACAAACTTCCACTCCTAGAGATTCGTGAACACGCACAGAGAAAAGACATCCGAGCACCCAGACGCCCAATTCACTGTCACTCTGCAATATTAGCACGCACTTCACACAACACAACAATACACATCACCACACTTAGCACCACACAATCCATCCCACACATCACCCACACCACCCCATGGCACCTCAAAGACACCCCAGGTTCTCAGATGATGAACTCAGGGTCATGGTGGAGGAAATTGTACGAGTAGAGCCCCAGCTGTTCGGGACACAGGTGCAGCACACCACCATTGCCAGGAAGATGGAGCTATGGAGCAGAATAGTAGACAGGGTCAACGCTGTGGGACAGCACCCAAGAAATAGGGACGACATCAGGAAGAGGTGGAACGACCTACGGGGGGAAGGTGCGTTCCATGGTATCAAGGCACAACATCGCGGTACAGCGGACTGGCGGCGGACCCCCACCTCCTCCCCCAGAATTTACAACATGGGAGGAGCAAGTCTTGAACATCCTGCATTCTGAGGGCCTCGCAGGAGTCCGTGGAGGAATGGACTCTGGTAAGTCTCATCTTCACTACTTCATCCCCCCCACCCCACCTGCATGCCAACTCATACCCCCACCCTCACCCCCACCCCCATCACAACTACCCCTTGCAAATGTCTCACCATCACAACCCACCCATCCCAAAACTTAGCCCTGCATGGGGCCCCAAAGCATGGACACCCACCACCAAAGCATGCCCAATGCACATACCCATCACCCCCCCCCAAAACACAGTCACAACAGCCCCCACAAAGGAATGCCAGCACTGGGGTACACGGGCACCCACCCATTGCACGCCATTGGCACACACAGAAGCAATAACCACACTTTTATACCCCTGCAGGACCTGAACGCCGGGTCACCGCACAGGAGGGTCCACAAATGTCCACTCCACCCCCAGAAGAGGCCCACAGTGATGACAGCAGCTCTGTCTCCCTGGATCTAGATGACCAGCCCGGTCCATCGGGGACCTCTGGACAGTCGGTTCCCCTCAGACAGTCACAGGCCACAGCAGACCTTCCCCCCTCTGGGAACACCAGCACAGCACCCACCCAGCGGGCCCATACCTCTGTCCCCAGGACACGTCAATCAGCGGTGTGTCCACCACTACAGGGAACCCAGGTTAACCCACTACCCCAACAACAACAGGGACCTGGGGGCAGTGGTAGTGGGCACACGGTCCAGGGGACGGAGGCCCAGGGAAACAGGGGAACTGGGAGGGCTGCTGTGCGACGGGGGGCAGGCCAGGGGAACCCACTCTCCACGAGGCCCTCTCCTCCATCATGGGAGCATACCACCGCTCCCAGGAGACGATGGCGACGGTCCTGGCCAGGTTTCAGGAAATCCAGCTTCTGCAGGAGCAACAGTATATGGGGTTCAGGGAGGAACTAAGAAACATCAGTTCCGCCATGGGTACTATCGTAGTGGCCCTGAATGAGTTAATCACCACATTGCGGAACACTGTGGCACCTCAAAGGGCCCCTGTCACTAGCATGGACCAAGAACTGGCTACCACCTCCACCGGCGCTAGTGGACAGGAGGCCCGACACAAGACCAACAGGCCACCAGAACCCCACCCCCTGCAGAAGGAGAACCACCCCACAAGTGGGCCCTGAGATCCAGGAAGAAGACAGAGTAACATGTCAAGACCCCCGCCAGCAAAGGATACCGCCCTGATTGTCAACCCACTGTCCCACATTGTCACCCTGTCCAACTTTAAACTGCCCCTGCTCCACTTTCCACAGGCATTTGGACAATGCACCTGTGATACTGATAGTCTGGACTCTGCCATGGACAATCCTCCACCATCACCCCTCACCGATTTGCAACCACCCATCCAAATTAGAGCACTTGAATAAACACACTTATTGCACATAAACAATCTGGAGTCTGTCTGTGATTTTAACAAATGTATTAGACATGACAGTGCCAAAATGTTTATTCACATTGTGATGCCAACAAACCGCTGTCACACAGCTGTAGTCCATGGGGAAACAAAGCAGATGTCACGCAGTGGGGCCCACAGCTCTGAAATCGGAAGGGAAAGTCACAACACTGTTACCATACACTGGGGAAAAAAGTCAGACAGTAGAGAGGTAGGAGTCTTTAGGTAAATGTAATATGCCGGTGTCTACTCTTACCTGTGTGTCATTGAAAATACCGCTCTATTACTGTGTTCCTGTTGTCTATGTCGTCCTCTTTGGCTTCCTCCTCTTCACTCTCCACAGGCTCCACAGCTGCTACAACACCACCATCTGGACCATCCTCCTGCAGAAAAGGCACCTGGCGTCGCAAAGCCAGGTTGTGAAGCATACAGCAGGCCACGACGATCTGGCACACCTTCTTTGGTGAGTACATTAGGGATCCACCTGTCATATGGAGGCACCTGAACCTGGCCTTCAGGAGGCCAAAGGTGCGTTCGATCACCCTCCTAGTCCGCCCATGGGCCTCATTGTAGCGTTTCTCTGCCCTGGTCCTGGGATTCCTCACTGGGGTCAGTAGCCAGGACAGGTTGGGGTAACCAGAGTCCCCTAATAGCCACACCCGGTGCCTCTGGAGTTGACCCATCACATACGGGATGCTGCTATTCCGCAGGATGTAGGCGTCATGCACTGACCCAGGGAACTTGGCATTAACATGGGAGATGTACTGGTCAGCCAAACACACCATCTGTACATTCATGGAATGATAACTTTTCCTGTTCCTGTACACCTGTTCACTCCTGCTGGGGGGTACCAAAGCCACATGTGTCCCATCAATGGCACCTATGATGTTGGGGATATGTCCAAGGGCATAGGAATCACCCTTCACTGTAGGCAAATCCCCCACCTCAGGGAACATGATGTAGCTCCGCATGTGTTTGAGCAGGGCAGACAACACTCTGGACAACACCTTGGAAAACATGGGCTGGGACATCCCTGATGCTATGGCCACTGTTGTTTGAAATGACCCACTTGCTAAGAAATGGAGTACTGACAGCACCTGCACTAGAGGGGGGATCCCTGTGGGTTGGCGGATGGGTGACATCAGGTCTGCCTCCAGCTGGGCACACAGTTCATGTATAGTGGCTCGGTCAAGCCTGTATGTCAGAATGACATGTCGTTCCTCCATTGTCGACAGGTCCACCAGCGGTCTGTACATAGGAAGATTCCTCCATCTCCTCGCATGTCCCAGCGGACGGTGCCTAGGAAGGACAACAGCGAGCACAGAGTCAATCAACCCACAGGTACGTTCCCACAGCTTGCACACAACACGATTCACTATGCATTGAATGGTTTGTATGAGTGTTGAGGAAAGGCCTAGGTATGTGTGACGCAGTAGAAATTAGGCCATGTGGGCCCTTGAAATGGCGGCTGCCTGACCTGTGAAGTGTGACAATGGGATGTGAGGTCAATGCGCTGGCGTGGCACACTGTGGCGGTAGGCGGTCGAAGACCGCGGCGCAAAGCCGCATTGGTTAACATTGAAGCCTATGGGTTTCACGAGCCAATGACGATGTGCGCCGGCGGTCGCGGTACGCACCGCCGCGGTACGCACCGCCGCAGGCGTGACCGCCATTTTCTATCAGCTTAATCACTCGATACCTGATCTTCCACAGGAGAGGACCTACACTGCAAGTGCTGCTGTGACCTCGGTCTGGAAGAGACAATGGCTGCTGCGACTGGGGAAAGGGCCCCTGCCTTCACTTCTGAAGAATTGGAGAAACTCGTGGATGGGGTCCTCCGCCAGTATGCGCTACTCTACGGTCCTCCAGACCAACAGGTAAGTACACTGGGACCATGCTTTGTGGCCAATGCCTGAGTTGAGTCGGGTGGATGAAAGATGGTGGGGGGGGGGAGCGATTGAGGCATGCATCAGACGACAGATGAGAGCATGTGCCACATGGCAAGGGTGGGGATGGGGGGCCACTCACATCGAGCATGCAGAAGGTGATGACAATTTTTCTCTCCCTGTACATGTCACATAGGTCAGCGCCCACCAGAAAGTCGCGATTTGGCGTGCCATCGCCAAGGACGTCCGGACCCTGGGGGTCCACAACAGACGGGGCACCCACTGCCGGAAGAGGTGGGAGGACATCCGACGCGGGAGCAGGAAGACGGCGGAGGCTCTGCTGGGGTTGGCCTCCCAACGTAGGAGGGGTGCCAGTCGTCAATTGACCCCCCTGATGTCCCGGATCCTGGCGGTGGCCTACCCCGATTTGGATGGGCGCGTGAGGACATCACAGCAGACACAAGGGGGTGAGTACAAATACATTCTGCTGACTTTGCGCGCAGTGGAGGTGTCTGGGTGGGGGAGGAGGGCTGTGGGTATCCCTAGGCCAGGGCGATTTCTGTAGGCTAGGCCCCTCCGTAAGGCATGGCCCTGTGCCCCCGCCCCCCACCTCTGTAGGGTACCAAGTACAGGCATCCATGGCCCTGTGTCATCTATGTGTGCAGTTGTCGTCCATAGGCTTGTAGGCCATGTCCCACGGATTGCGTAGTGGACCCCAAGTGCGCGGTGTAGTGCAGGGGGCTTCTGTGTGTGTCTTGTCCGCCAACGGTAGCGGTAATCCATGCATTCAACATGTCTTTATTTCTCCTCCCCCCCTTTTTTGTGGTCTTCCTGTTCATGTGTGCATTAGCATCATCAGGCGGAGGAGAAGTGGCATCGGAGCACGAGGGAGCTGCATCCCACATGGCCCTGGAGGGCCATGCAACGGACTCTGAGTACACCAGTGGGACGGAGGGCGAGGGGAGCTCCACAGCGGGGACTCGTGCTGATGTCAGTGGCAGCGACTCGTCCTCTGAAGGGAGCTCCCTTGTGGTGGCGGCAACATCCGTGCCCCCCGCAACAACAGGTACAGCCGCCACCCAGCGCACCAGCACCACCCTCCCAGCAGCCCCTCAGCGTTTGCCCCGTGCCTGCTCACCCAGGAAGGGGGGCATCTCCTTTGCCCCAGGCACCTCAGGCGCTGCCCCTGTCACCCCTGCTGCCCTCAGTGAGGAGGTCATTGACCTCTTGAGGACCATCATTGTTGGGCAGTCTACCCTTTTGAATGCCATCCAGGGTGTAGAAAGGGAGGTGCACCGGAGTAATGCATACCTGGAGGGCATCCATTCGGGTCAGGCTGCCCATCAGCGATCGTTCAACGCTCTGGCCTCAGCACTGACGGCAGCAATTCTCTAGCCTCCCCCCTCTAACTTCCTCCACCCAGACCCAATCCCCTGTACCTCTGCCTATCCCAGACACACCTACAGACCAGCCTGCACACACCTCAACACCCAAGGGAAGCTCATCCAGACATAAGCACCACACATCACACAAGCATTCACACAAGCAACATCCACATGCAGACACACCAACACCCACTGCCTCCACTGTGTCACCCTCCTCCTCGTCTCCCTCCTCCCTCCCTGTGACGTCTCCACTCACACTTGCATGCACAACATCTTCAGCCACTACGTCCATCACCAGCACACCCACCAGAACACTCCGCACACGTGCAGTCACCACCCCCACTACCATTTACACGTCCCCTGTGTCCTCTCCCAGTGTGTCTGTCACCCCCTCTTCCAAACCACACAAACGCAGGCAGCCACCCACCCAACAGCCATCCACCTCACGACAGCCTCCAGCCCAAGTACCTGCACCCAAAGACACCAGACTTCACACTCCTACAACCACATCCTCTTCCTCCTCTCCCATACCCACTACACCTAGCCGTCCCTCTCTTTCCAAATTGATTTTCCTTTCCAAACTTGACCTCTTTCCAACAACTCCCCCACCCCGTCCATCTCATAAGACTGCAATCAGCACCTCAGCCACCACCAAACCAGGACCGATCAAGACTTTTGTCCAAGGACTGTGGAGTCCCCCACCCTCAAGAGCAACTAGTTCTGCTGGGAGCCAAGGCACGGCCAGCCCACCCCCGGAAAAACACCCAAAGATAACCAGTGCCCGGCGCGAGAGGCCAAGGACACCAGGGACCAAAATCCCTACCCTGTCTCCGGCTGGAAGTGAGGTGCCACCTGGCACACCGCCAAAGGTGGGAAAGGGCCACAGACGACCAGGGAAGGGTGGGAAGGGCAGCACGCCTGACAAGTCCGGCAGCAGGCCAGCTGCCCAGGAGGGCCCCACCAGCCCCATCCCAGGTGTGCAGGAGGACACCCAGAGGCCCGGTACGGCAGCCCAGGAGGACCCCGCAAGCCAACAGACAGTTGGGCAGGAAGGCCCCGCCAGCCACATGTCAGGTGGCGAGTGACATCCATGCCTTGGCCGGAACCGCTGCACTGGACACTCATCTCAAGCACCGCTGAACTGGGCCCTTCATCTCAAGCACCGCTGCACTGGGCCCTTCATCTCAAGCACCGCTGAACAGGGCACCGCCGTCTCAAGCACCGCTGAACAGGGCACCGCCGTCTCAAGCACCGCTGAACAGGGCCCTTCATCTCAAGCACCGCTGAACAGGGCACCGCCGTCCCAAGCACCGCTGCACTGGGCCCTTCATCTCAAGCACCGCTGAACTGGGCCCTTCATCTCAAGCACCGCTCCGCTGGGCACCGCCGGGCACCGCCGTCTCAAACACCGCTGAACAGGGCACCGCCGTCTCAAGCACCGCTGAACTGGGCCCTTCATCTCAAGCACCGCTGCACTGGGCCCTTCATCTCAAGCACCGCTGAACTGGGCCCTTCATCTCAAGCACCGCTGAACTGAGCCCTTCATCTCAAGCACCGCTGAACAGGGCACCACCGTCTCAAGCACCGCTGAACTGGGCCCTTCATCTCAAGCACCGCTTCACTGGGCCCTTCATCTCAAGCACCGCTGAACATGGCACCGCCGTCTCAAGCACCGCTGAACAGGGCACCGCCGTCTCAAGCACCGCTGAACAGGGCCCTTCATCTCAAGCACCGCTGAACAGGGCACCGCCGTCTCGAGCACCGCTGCACTGGGCCCTTCATCTCAAGCACCGCTGAACTGGGCCCTTCATCTCAAGCACCGCTCCGCTGGGCACCGCCGTCTCAAGCACCGCTGAACTGGGCCCTTCATTTCAAGCACCGCTTCACTGGGCCCTTCATCTCAAGCACCGCTGAACAGGGCACCGCCGTCTCAAGCACCGCTGAACTGGGCACCGCCGTCTCAAGCACCGCTGGCCCATTGGCGGAAGGGGCAGTGCCGCATCTGTGGCTGGCAGGGCTGCACGAAGCACTCTGGGCATCAGTCCCCCTCCAGAACCAGTGGACACTGTCATCCACTTGAGAGACTGTGGCTTTGCACTCCTCAGGATGTAACAGTGGACAAACCACCCACTGTAGAGACTTGAGAGACTGTGGCTTTGCACTCCCCAGGATGGTACAGTGGGCAAGCCACCCACTGTATGGACTTTTGAGACTGTGGCTTTGCACTCCCCAGGATGGTACAGTGGGCAAGCCACCCACTGTATGGACTTGAAAGACTGTGGCTTTGCACTCCCCAGGATGGTACAGTGGGCAAACCACCCACTGTATGGACTTGAGAGACTTTGGCTTTGCACTCCCCAGGATGGGACAGTGGCCATGGAGGCCCCTCGTGGATCTGGCGTCGTGTACTCATGTGGCTGAGGTGCCCCCCCTTCCGTTCCCCCTGAGGTGCCTGTAGTTTTTCTATCTGATGCCCCTGCAGTGTTCTCTCCGTTGGTGTCAGGTATCCTGTGTGGGCCTTGCCCATGTGATTTGCGCCCAGTGGTCCACGGACAATGACTGCTAAAAGTATCGGACTTTTAATATTTATGTATATATTAGTTTTAAATGTGTGATATTTTTATATGCCAATAATACAATATATTCGACTGTTTATGATCATTTCATTTTGTCTTTGCATTCTTCCGGGGGGTTTGTGGGTTGTAACAGTGATGTATTGCTATGCATTGATGTGTGTGTTGTAGTGGGTGAGGTTGGTGGTGTGTGTGTAGCGTATGTGTGCCCGTAATATTTTCTCCTCCCCCCTCCCCTGTGTCATAGGTGCAGTACTCACCGTAGTCTGCTGCGCCGGCGTTCGTGCTCCTGGTAGAGGAGCAGGAATACAATAGCTGGTAGGATGTGTAGTTCGGGTTCCATGCTGTCCAGATTCCTCATGGGGTGTATGGAGGTGAGCGTTTTCCGTTTGAAATGTCTGTTTCTGCCGTGTTTTTATCGGCGGGGCTACCGCCCCGGAAAAGGTGGTGGATTGGTGGGTTGTGATAGGGTGGGCGGTACATTGACTCCCGCCTGTCTGTTGGCGGTGACCGCTGCGCTGTTTGTTTGTCCCGCCGTGGCGGTCGGAGTGTTAATGTGGCGGTCTCTGTTGGCGGTTTCCGCCAGGGTCAGAATTCAATTTTTTTAACCGCCAGCCTGTTGGCGGGTTAGCCGCCGCTTTAACACCGACCGCCAGGGTTGGAATGACCCCTATGTCATTTTGAGAACTGCTATATCAAGTAGACTTTTTGCTTAGCTGCAGGTGCAAACTGATGCATTTGTTGAAACTGAATCCACCTGCAAGTTCTTTAAAGCATTTATTTTGCTGGCATATTGGCATTTTAATTGCTAGTTTATGACTTCACTACCTGCATTTTGGGTGCAAAAACCTTTAATATTGTAAGGGCAGAATGCTACCCACTAATTACCACCAAGTATTTGTTTGTTTTACTTTACATCATGGCAATAACTGCTTTTTATCTGTCTAAATATAGATGTGAGTACATATAGGCTTTTTTAAAGATGTAACAAAAAATACTGTTGTTGCTTTGTCAAAATTATACCAGTATGTGTTTGTGCATCTAAATGAGACTGCTATGATTTGTGAGCCAGAGGTTATAAAATGTTTTAACTGCACATTTAATAATCAGACAAACATGTTATCATGTCCTACCATTCCTTTTCTGCAATGCCATATGTAGTCTCCCATACTTAACCTACAATACCTACCTACCAAACCAAGCTACTATAACTAACCTACCATACTGGCAATACCTGCCTACAATACCAACCATACTTAACCTTATCATAACTAACATACTATACCTTCTATCATACATCACATCCCTAACCTATCATGCCTAACCAATAAATCATACATAACATACCTATCTTATCTTACTTACCAAACTGATGTATCATACCTACTTACTTAACATAGCACCTTTTGTACTATACCTACCTATTATGCTCCATATACCTTACTTAGAATCATAACTATCATATATAGCTACCCTATCATACTGAACCTATCTCTCATCCCTAACTTGTATACCTAACTTATAAAAGCTAACTGACAATGCCAGATTAGCATACCGACCTAGCATACCTAACTTTTCAAATCTCCCTTACTGGCATAAATGCCAGCAAAATGCACCTACTGTATCTGCCAAATCTACTTATCCTACTTTACTTAACCATAGACAACATGGCATACCTTCGATGCCTTTCCTTGCATACAAAATATATAATATGTATCATACTGTAGTACATACTAAACCCACTTACAATACGTACTCCACTTACCAACTCTACATAATCTACTTATTGTACCCATCATGCCATACCAACTAAACCTAATATAACACCTCATTCATAACTATCTACTATACGTACCTACTATTTATAAACCCATACTTAACATACATTATCTGCATAACTGACCCACCATACCTTCCAAATCTAACCTAACCTACCTTTATTACTTAAATTAGTACATCTCTCATACTTACTTTATGTAGAACTCAGGTTATTCGTTGAGGGTGGTGGAAGCACCACAACCATTGTCAGGGTGAGCCCCACAAATTACTAAATTAACCTATGCTCAACCCCATGGTAGCTTGGCACAAAAGCAGTCAGGCTTAACTTAGAGGCAATGTGTGAAGTAATTATGCAACATACTAGCAGTAATAAAGTGAAAACACAACACAAGAAACATCCCAAACTAACTCAGAAAAACAGAGTAAATTTTATAAGAAAAGGATACCAGAACAACAAATTTCCACGTAGTCGATCCTGAGAGTTGTAATTTTAAAGTTTTAAGTAGACGTCGCTTCTAAAAACACAAAGCACCGCTCTTGGTCATCTGGTTATGCTTGAGTCCAGGCCGACCACAATGGTCTGTGGGCTAGATAAAGGGATCAGGTTAGTCCTGCTGAAAAAGTTACTTTCTCAAAGTCCATTCACGGAGAGAGGACTGCGAGGAGCAGGTAGAGCATTGCGGATGGTCATCACTTTAGCAAACGGTGGAGGCTTGGCGTCATGAACAGTTGTTGCTGTAGTGCAAATATTTGGTCAGGCGTCAAAGAAGGACATTGCTGGAGATTTGCATTGGTAGTCGCTGCAGGCTGTCATTGCTGTAGTGTTAAGTGCAGATCTTGTTTGTCAGGTCATTGCTTGCGGTCAATGTAGCTCAAAGAGTTGGGTTCACTGGTGCTTCATGTTGACAGTTGGCACAGCCGGAAAAGTCTTGTGAAAATTACAGGAACATATTCAGGTCCAACCAATGCGACAATAGTTCAGCCAGTAAGTACTCATTTAGTAGTTCAGAATTGGTGGTGGGATAAACTTGGTCTAATTGTTTTTTCATGATCCATCAGGTGGGTTTATTGCCACTACTGTTGCACTGGTTGGGCCTTCTATTACCTATTATTCCAGCAACTTGGTCCCATTGTGCAATTTATTATCATTACTGTTTCTGCCCTGATCCTAGGTGTCTCTTGTATCTATTGGTCCTGATGAGAACCCACATTTGGTAAGAGAGTCAAAACACCATCGACCATGCTATTAACAAACCTAAAATCTGACCCTTTGAGTTAGAATTTAGTCTAATAATTTGAAGCATTACTGTAATAGGTCTTTTGTTGGATATGGGGACCTTTTAGTTTTTTATGTTTTATTTGTGCACTGTTTTTGTTGTTTATGGGTTCCCCCCCTTTCTTGGGGCACTGAATATATCCTTATAATGTTCACAATAAGATATTAACTGAGATATCAACAAGATGTGGTTGTCTTTGTTACATTGCATCTCTGGGTATTCTTATTTATCTAACATCCTACCAGTGAACTACCAATGAAATTGCGCTTCAAATTGATTGAATATATGTGTGTCATTAATAAGAATTGCTGTTGTTTAAGAATGTTGATTATGGCCCAGGTTCGTATTAGAAAGGGCTGACTATGTTGTTTGATATAACACCCAATCTAAAGTTATCACTTGTTAAATGTAATAAGATAATTCAGTGTTAGTCAATGTCAAGTAGTGAAAAATGACTTTAGGTGTTTTTCACTATTGGAACATGTAAAACTTAAACCCATATGTCCTAATTTTTACATACAAAGCATCGTGGCCTATGAGCCCTTAGAGCCTACCATAGACGTGATGTATATGAATTAAAAATAAATGTTTCGACCCGGCAAAAGGTTTATTTTCCCGGATCCACATGACAGTTTAAAACTGCACTACAGGCTATACAGTTGCAGGCATAAGAAATGTTTTAAATGGCTACTTTAGTGGAGGGCACAAAGAGTGCAGCAACACCTCTAGCAGCATTTAATTTACAGGCCCTGGGTTCATGTAGTACCACTTTTCCAGGGAATTTCAAGTAATGTGCAAATTTGGTCTAGTCCAAATTTAACATGTTTTAGGGAGAGAACAAAAGTACTTTAGCACTGTTTAGTAGTTGTGAAGTGCACAGAGTACTAAAGCCAACAAAACAAATTCAGCAAACAGGATGGACAGAGGAAAAATGCCTGTGAGAATACCACACCAAGGATGTCAGGTCTAACACTTATATCTCATACTAATCATACTTATCACACCCTCTTACCTTCAAACTCCTACCTACTATTCCTAAGGAACCATATTTCCCTTAGTGACCTACCATACTTATGCACCTACCATATCTACACACTTTACCTATCATAAATTAGTTATCATATCTAACATACCATCCATAACCTACCCTAGCCACACCTCATTGAATCGCTGCACCATGTATATCTTACAACTGCTGTTAGGTGGGCGTTTTGTGACAAAGGGTCAAGTCTTATGCCCAGGGGACCTCAGGTAACACCTTAAGGCATCAAACCCTCCTACAAAAAGCACTTTGGATACAACAGCAATGCCCTAAGGTACTGCACCTCCATCAGGAAAGTGCTGTCTGCAGATTGTAAAGGACTTTTTTAATAGCAAAGTGATCCGTGAGTGCCAACTTATATTGATGCTTTCATTGTTGTGTTTGGCAGGGTGTTTGTATGCTTAATAAAATGTGATTTATTGTTCCAGTGCTCCCTTTGATATGTCTTAGCATGATCTCTTTATATATTTTGCTAAGTTCATGTAGTCTATTTTTTGTATTTCCAAAATAATGTCTCTTTAGTTAATTTCTTGCTACACCTTTACCTCTACCACAAATATTCATAATGCTTAATTGGCACCTCTAAAACTATTTGCACTAACGCAAATGCTTTTAAAAATAAGTGAAGTTTTGATTTTCTCTAAGTTTGAATACAGCTAAAATCAATAATAAAGTATACTCAGCTTCCACATTTTTATAAATCAAAACAGACTCACATCCACATGTTTTTAAATGGCTATAGAGGCTGACTGACATTTCTGCAATGTATCTGTTTGCAAAGCAGATGGGTAGTGAACAGGGAACATCTCACTTGTATTGGCAGATGAATCATGTACTCTTCATCACTGCAGCTTGAGTCATCAACCACTGAGTGAATTAAAAATCCAAATAGGCTCTCTCTAGTGACTCAAACGCAATCCTTTCACAGTCTCTGATTACAATAATACTGGCATTAATAGTTTCTCTCTGGTATTATTCATGTGTACTGTGTTTAGACACATGTTCAGTAAGAGCAAGATGCTCTTGGCTGTCTGTACTGAAAGTTCGTGATGCTTACGTTTGTTTGTGTCAGCCTGAAATTAAAGTTCATATCCGTCGAGACAGAAATGATGAAATGCCAGCCTAGGACTTGAAGGGGCTGCAGCGTCACCCATGGAATTATACCTCTGTATCTATCCGATAGATGTTAAATACTGTTACCTTGAGAAAATATTGCACAAACTTTAAAAAAAAACATTTATTGCTACAGCTATCGTTTATTTGAGGTTAGCATTCCTGTTATTCATCAAAGATTGAAAGTCACCGCTTGTGGAGAATCCATAGCGCTCTCAAATAACAAATATTGTGAAGAATTGCCCAGAGAATGTGTTGACATCTGTTTCCCAATTTAAGATCTCGAAAAGGATCATTGCTCTAGTGTCTTGATCTGCCACGCAGGCCACATTGTTCATTCTTCTCTTTAGAGATTAAAGTGTGAGCGCATTATACACCTCCGTCCTCTATCTTTTGTGTCACACATAATGACATCTGATACCTGCTTTTATCTTTCATTCCTGACCCATACTCATATAAATTAGCCGAGGGAATATTTGATCGTATGAGCCTATGTATTTTACAGCATTATTTGAACATTAGATCTATCAGGAGGCTCGCAACACAAAGAAAGCACACGCGTGTGCAAAATACAGTTATACAAAAAGTTACCAGGAGAGTTTATAAAAACATGTGGTTGTTTTTTATACCAAAAGCCTAGATGATCAAGCTCTATTTACACATGGTTTACTACATTGAGTTAGGCACCTAATCATGGCACAAACGCGCTGTCTGCAAGAGCGGGCGGCTTCTCTCCCTAGCTCTACTGCTACGTGTAGTCTATGCTACTGATGTTTTGCTGTTGCTGAAGCCATTTGGATTCGAGCTACCAACACCCTCCTTGGCCTACTCATGCCCACAAACCACCTGCCAATATAGGAAGGGACACCTCCCTGTGGAAAAAGGCCCAGCCTGATAGTGGATACCAATTGGGAAGAATGCACTACCAGTAGGTTTGGTGGGGGTGGGCAGCACTGTGGGGAAACCTACTAGAGCAATAGTACAGGTTTTTGTTGCAGGAATAGAAGCTGATGTCACGGGTAAGTCATCATTAGTAACATGATTGTTAATAAGTTAGGAGAAATTAATTCAAGCAAAACCAAGAAAATATTGTAGTAGGAGTAAATTAAAGCTAGATTAGGAGAGGGAAGAGTCTACTAAAAGAGTGGACACAGTTCCAGTGTTTGCACCAGCTGAAGCGGGAAAAGCATAAGAGATTTGTTTGTCAGGAATAATTATATACTATGAGATACATGTTTGCACAGGGATGATTCTGGATCCTGTACATGCATTACTAATAGTAAGGAAAATGCCCTGTACACCTATAATCAATGAAGTAACCCAGAACTTTTCCACAAGATATCCACGTCCTTCACAATACCTTCCTGGCACCCAAGTGCTTTCTACAGCTCTTATGTCTTCTGTAAAGGTGAACACGAAGCAGATGAGGGAGCAGTAGAATGTCCGTGTCCTCTTATTCTTCCTCATTAATAGTTGGTAATCCGAATTCGAAGTGTTTTCATATCCAAAAAGAATGATGAATAAACTAGGCATAATTGAGCTCCCTATACAGAGAAACACCAGTGCTTAAATCTCAAAATACATAATGTAAAACAAGTGGACCTGTAAGGATAACAAATATTTTCACTTTCAAACTCGGCAACCTGGCATAAATTATGGGCAATTTTGTTTCCCTTTTTGATGTTTCAGCTGGGAAAGATTCATTAGTAAAAGTGAAAACAAATAGTGAAGCTCCGTCTATATTCCCTGATAGAGTGGCAGCACGGAATACAGTAAAGATAATTGCTACCAAACTTGGAGTGGAAGGGAGACTATTTGTTAAGGAGAGAGGTAACTCAATGGTCTGGAATCTGATTCCACCGATATCTTAAGCCTTCACCATCCACTGTCTTCAGAACACATCCTCACAGCAACTTTAGTCAAATGAATCCGTCCCAAAAAAAGTCAACTGATTGTTACTCGGACGTGCTCAATTGTAACAGTTAAGGATGCCAGTTAAAATCCTTCTGTTCAGCATAAATTAAATATGGGAAAGTTGTAGAGGATAAGTGTCTCGATTGCACCTGATCAAAAGACATTAGAGGACATATAAAGAAACTACATTTTCCAATTGAGCTTCGTCATATATTCAGCAGTACACGCAAAACAGATACCCTAACACAAGATGGAAACCGGGGATTAAGCCATTGCAGACAAACACTCTTTATCTAACCATCATATCAGCAAAAAAACAAAAACAAAATACAGATACGGCATCGAAAATTTCCTTTTCATAGAGTAAGATAGAAAACACAGGTAGTTCACTTACATCGCTAGTTACATCAACCCTTCCCCCCAAAAACAGTTTTTAGCCCAATGCAAATAAGGAAAAGGAGGACACGGAGGCTTCCTTTCCTTTAACACGTGCTCATGTGGAAAGAACAAAACCACAAAATCCAAAGAGGCAATGCACCAGTGAATGATAGTCAGTTCCAAACCATGTGAAATGACAGGAGAAACATTGTTGCAACAAATGTCCCAACATTTTAGACCCCAGCCTTGGAGAGCACAATAAAATAAAGCTAATTGAACACTAGGAGTCTCTATCCAAAGTTTAATTTGAGAAGCATTTCTCTCCTGATCTAATTTCTTACAACATAAATATAAAAATGGAAATAGGGGTCGCAACTACAAAGCCCTTTTGCTATTCCAAACCCTGTGTTTCCTAAAAATCGCTGAGTTTGCAATCGGAAAAGGATTTTTCTTTATGTACAAAAGCCCTTTCTTGAGTTTGAATATTCTTTGCTATTCATAAAAAGACTTTTGCAATTATTTCTGAATTACAAATAGGAGGGGTCATGAAAGGGCACCCCCTCCTATTTCTGATTTGGAGAGGAATGTATTGATTTTTTCCGACCAAACTGCAATTGTAACCCATTGATGAGTTATCAACCCTTGAGTTGGGGTGGTAGCTGAATCGCAAAGGGATAGTGGTCCCTTTAGGAACGCTTTCTCTTTAGGAATTGTGCTGGCAGCCTAAGAGGAAGAAAACAGTGATATAGGGGACCACTAGTACCACCGCCCTGAACATTTTCAAAACTGGAAACTTTTTTTTAAAGCAACATTGAATCCTTTAAGGATCACTCACTACTTTTAAAAAATAGTTATCCGTTTTGAAATGCAATCATAGGGATAATTGTATGCTATTCTTTGCAGGCCACCATCCCTGTGATTACAGCCATTCACAGGTGGTATAAATCGCAATCCGCCTGATTAATATTCATAAAACAGATCATTTTGCAATCCTCTGCAAAAAGACAATTTGCAATGTGCTTGTTTAGTATCAAAGTTGAAATTTAAATTTCATTCCCATTCGTAAACCAGTCGGTGTGCAAATTGCACATTCCTGGTTTGCAGAGGGAATGATAGATTGGGTCCCTTGTTCAAATCCCACCTTCAGCCCAACATCCTGAGATTCCAGGTAAAACACTTAGGGGGTTATTCCAACTTTGGAGGAGTGTTAATCCGTCCCAAAAGTGACGGTAAAGTGACGGATATACCACCAGCCGTATTACGAGTTCCATAGGATATAATGGACTCGTAATACGGCTGGTGGTAAATCCGTCACTTTTCCGTCACTTTTGGGACGGATTAACACCTCCTCCAAAATTGGAATAACCCCCTTAATCCCTGATTATAAATACGACAGTCCTGGGAACGCCGTACAGACGGTAACAGACCGACCGCCTCAGCGGTCTGACCTCCAGTTTAAGAGGATGGCGGTCAGACTTCTACAACATATTTATAGCTCTTGCGTGACAAACGGATAAAAATGCAACTTGGCATTGTAAGAGCTTATTGCTTAAAAAGCAGGAAGATGGTTCAAATACCACAATCGGAGGGGAGATGGGGGAGTTTGCATAATCATTTGTGGCAAACTACCTGACACCCTATGACACGTGAAAGATCTTGATATCAATTCATCTGAATGCCATATTGGATACTACATTTGTTACTGAGACTAAATGAACAAAACCTGAGTCCAAAATCCTAGAATTCTTTCCTTCAAGCTTAAGCCAATGATGCACCTCTGAAGAATGCGTTGAGGGGCGATTGGCACTCATTTGTCCTTTCTAATACTGATTTACCTGTTGAGTTGATGTGTCTGGTACTTGTGCTCCTATGTTGCCCATGTCCGTGTCTGTATTTTTTGCAGCACTTTGTCCTGTGGGCTTGCTAAGTGTCCTTTTCTGAGCGCTGTGACTGCTTGCTATCGCTGAACTTTCAAGAAATTAGTAAATAAATAAATAGATAAATAAATAAATAATACTACATATATTTCCTTCTGCACCCTCTTTTTTTAATTTGAACAAGACTCATCATTGCAATATGTTTATTTTAACAATTCTGTTTATTGGCATTTCAAATAGTACAATTTGTTCATTTTTTGTGCAAGAACTGAACGCTCAAGTCACTACATCACATTGATATACAGCTTGTGGGTAATCATTACTAGTTTCACGGAGCCTTAGTTACAAAGGATCTAGAACCTTATTTGATCCATGGCATACCGAATCATTGTGACAAAATCTCAATCTTCCTCAAGGTCTCAATTACGTGTTCACGAGAGAGGGAGCTGGTAATTGCTCCGATCATCATCTCAGAGATGCATTCCTGTCCTCTCAGTGTACATACGCCAAAGAGCAAGTGGGGAGAAACAAACATCCCATTTAAGTAACCCATTAACTAGCCCAGAAGTTCAAAAGTCATGTGTGCGGTTTTCCATACCAGCCCCAAATCCCAGGGGCCAGAAGGTGGGAGGAGCAGGGGGCACATGGCAGGAGGGGGACACATCAGGGGGGGACACATTAGGGGGGGCACACGTCAGGGGGGGTTCGAAGGGGGAATCCCTCCCAGAGCGCAGACCCGCAGCGGTTCGGTCCATATTAGCACTCAGCCATCCCTGTGCCGCTCGAAGTCAGGGCCCCACCCATATTATCATCATTATCCACCCAATGTCCAGGGCCTCCCATGCGTCCATTACTTCTGCCCGCAAAGGGGCAAACGGTCTACCCGACAGTCCTCTCATCTCTTCTCTTTGCAGTATTTTTTCCTCTGACCAATAAGTGATGTCTGCCACCCACGTGGCGAGCCGGGGCCCATTCTTGCTTTTCCAGGCCATTGCCACTCTCCTGCGCGCAAGTACTAATGCCAAATCTACAAAGCTATTACCCACTTTTTTAGCTAAAGGCCTGTCAAATAGGCCCAACAGGCACACCGCTGGTCCATCATCTAGTTGTCATTGTAAAATTGTGTAAAGACGTGCAGTTACCTTTCCCCAGTAGAGTCTTAGCGTTGGGCAGCCCGAAGTCATGTGGCAAAGGTCAGCACCAACCAGCCGACAGTGGGGGCATGCTCCTGTCGTTCCCCTGTAGGTCTGGTTGAGTCTGTATGGGGTGAGATAGGTCCTGTGAACATAGTTATATTGTATAAACTTCAGACGTGTATTGCGCAAGATCTTACATGTCAAGGCTAGAGTCTTATGCCACTCGGCATCTGTCATGGTTGTACCTATGTCGGCGTCCCACTTGAGTCGAAGTCCATCTAGTGGCCTCTCAATCATCCCATTTAAGGCCCTATATATCCAGGTAACAAAGTGCGATCCTCCACCCACAACCAGTACCGTCTGGCGGGTTGCCGCCGTGGGTGGCTCTCCATTACCTTCTCCCCACAGTGCTTTCATAGCCAGTGCCACCGCCTCAAAGGTCAGGAATTGGCAGTCACCCGCAGTAGTGATCCCTGCCTCTGTCCAATATTTAAGTTGTCTAGTGGTAAAGGCGGGCACATCTGTGTCACATGGGAGTCCTACAAGGGGAAGTGCAGTCGCATAGGGATTGGTTGTATTTGTTCTCCGAAGGGCGCTACGCCACGCTGCCAGAGCTGTGGATACAGTATGTTCGGTTTGGGCGGTATTGTTTTCCCCCTGAGCATACGTATTTTGAGTTCCTCCCCACGCCCGGGTTCATTTTCCAGCGTTGTCTCTGCCAAGTTTAACCCATTTAACCAGCATGCCAGCCTTTGTAATCGAGCTGGCAGATAATAGAGTTCAAAGTCTGGGGTTCCTTGTCCCCCCTTCTCAGCTGGTAGATGAAGCGTCTCCAGTGCCACCCGGTGGCGACCCATGTCCCAATCAGCTCACGCTGTAGAGAATATATTGTCCGAAACCACGATACCGGCACAGTCAGCGGTAAGTTGGTGAAATAATAGAGGGGTCTATGGAGCATCACCATCTTGGTAAGCGCAATCCTGGCCATAACTGATAGTTTTAAAGAAAGCCAGAAGGTTACTGCCGCCTTCAGAGCCAGATATGCTTTCCCCAGGTTGCCCTCCCGGAGTTATTTTTTTATTGTGATAAATCTGGATCCGCAGGCACTTAAACGTCTGGGGGCCCATTGAACATCCATCAGACATGAGAGCGGGCGTGTCACCCCCTCTATCATAGGGAACACATACGTTTTTGGCCTGTTAAGACGTAAGCCTGAGTGTTTACTGAAATACTCCAACGTCTGGAGCACCTGTGGAAGCACAGCGCCCCATCTCGTACATAGATAAGGAGGTTGTCCGCGTAGAGGGAGATGATGTGCGGGACCCCTCCTTTAATCACACCCCACTCCCGTCCCTTTCTTCCTGAACTTCTCCACAACTGGCTCTATAGCCAAGGCAAATAGTAGGGGCGAAAGTGGGCAGCCTTGTCTAATTCCCCTATAAACCTCATAGCTGGCAGAGATCGTGCGTCCTGTTTTAACCCTAGCTGTAGGGTGGATGTAGAGTCATTTTACCCATTTCCCCCACTCCAATCCCAGGTCCATGCGTTGCATTACAGTGTCCAGGAAATCCCAAAGTACAGTGTCAAAGGCCTTTTCCAGGTCTACTGATACCATCCCTGCTGTAGGGTCATGGGGGTGTTTCTCGTCATAGAGTAACTTGTAGAGCCTCCGGAGATTACTGGATGTGTTTCGTGCGGGGATAAACCCGTTTTGGTCCTGGTGGATGAGGTCCCTCCTATGCTGGAGTAGTCAGTTCGCCAGTACCTTTCATAGTATTTTAAAGTCAGTGTTTAACATTGAAAGTGGGCGATAATCAGCAACTGTCGCCCTGCCCCGTCTCCCCTTGGGAAGGGGTATCACCAAAGCATCCCTAACAGAGTGAGGCAATTCCCTCTTCTCATAGGCCTCTGCATACATCTCCACCAGTCGTGGTGTCAGTGTTCCCTCAAACCTTTGGTCAAATTCAGAGGGGAGACCGTCAGTTCCAGGGTTTTTCCCATCGCCAGGTCTTTTATAGAAGACCGCACATCCAGTGCCATCACTGTCTCCCCTAATTGATCACTCTCAAGTCCTGACAGCGTTTGCAGGTGTAAGTCACTCAAATAAGTGTGCAGAGCGCCTCTCTCTGCCAGCAATGGCAAGCTATAGAGTGTCGTGTAGTAAGATCTAAACTCATCGTTAATGTGTGTCGGTGCATGCAGTATAGTCCCATCCTGGGTCGTTAGTTGGGTAATTGGAGTTCCCCTACTTTCCGGTTTTATCAACCAAGCCAGTATCTTCCCCGCTTTCCCTCCCTCCTCGTGAATTCTATTAGTGTGTATATTACAGTCGTGGCAGCGGAGGCATTCTAGTGCCTCACTATGGGCTTCCTGCATTACTGAGAGCAGTTCCGGTGCCTCCGGGTTGGTGCCCAACTCTGATTCCCACCTACGTAGTGTTGTCTCTGTGCGTAGGACTTCGGCTGTCAAATCCCTTCTGATTCCCACTGTCTGACCTGAGCAATGGCCCCGGATTACCACCTCCAGAGTCTACCACTCCACCCTCCGATTTGAGGCTGTCCCTTTATTTAACGTGAAGTACTCCGTCAGTTTAGTCGCTAAGGTGCTGCGGAAGGCCTCGTCCTCTAAGGCCCTAGGATAAAGTCGCCACGTCGGGATTGGTGGCAATTTCTCAACTGTCTGCATCGTCACCAGTAGGGGACTGTGATCGGACACCGTGCGGCCTAAATATTCTGAGTGTATGAACATACTGCTAATGTTGGCCGTCCATAGCATATGGTTGATTCTAGTATGTATTTAATAAATGTGAGAGTAGTGTGAGAACTCCCTACAATGCTGGTGTTGCAACCGCCATATATCTTCCAGGTCCCACCCAGATCTTCAACCCACCAGGCCGCTAGCCATTCTGACTGCCGTCGCTCCCCACAGAGGTGGAGTAGAATGGTCTATGTCAGGATCAGGGACATCGTTGAAGTCTCCTCCCACGAGATAAGGACCGCCCGGGTGTTTGGCCAGTTGAGTGGACACCCTGTATAAAAAGGAGACCTGATCTTGGTTGGGCGCGTATATACTCCCCTGCACCACCAGGCGGCGGCTCAAGTGGCTTTCCACCAATAGATACCGGCCCTCTCTGTCCGTGTCCGCTGAGACCTGCTCAAACGGTACTCCTGCCCTCACCCATATTAGTGCTCCATGCGCATATGCAGAGTATGTGGTGGCAAACAGTTGCCCCTGCCATCGTTTATGAAGGCGGTCAGCCTCCACCTTGTTGAGGTGTGACTCCTGTAACATTGCAATATGGACTCCCCTTCTCTTCAGGTATGTCAGGATACTGTGACGTTTTGACATGCTCCCCATACCCCGAATGTTCCAAGACATCAGTTTAAGAGTAGTTACTGCAGGCATCAGAGAACCAGCCTGTCACCCGCTGCCAGCCCTATCCCGCCCCCAGCCCGGCACACTAATTTTCATCTTGTGCATCATCAACAGCAAGGACATCAACAATAGTAATCAATCCCCAACTCCCTATCCCCACAGCAATAAGGCAACGGCCGACTGCCCAAGTCTGTATTTACAGTCTAACACTAGTCATCATCTTCACCCTGCTGGAACAGTCCATGGGCAAATGGGGGGGATATGCTCATTTTTTAATATTGCAGTGGAGTCGGCCATCGGTGGGGTCCAGACCGACCCATACTCGCATTCCGGGTGCTGCTCCCATATAGCAGATTTCCATGTAGTGGTGAGAAGCTGTAGGGGCTAAATAATGTCGTCAGAAGTCTGAGGTGTCACGTATGGCAGACCGCTAAGAGGATCCACGACCAACTCATGGGCTGATGAGTCCCCTATCTCACCTGCATCTGTGTGACTTAGTTTGTCCTTATCAGAGAAGGGCGACTCCGTCAGAGATGCTGCTTGAATCACTGCCCGTTTGCCTTGGTTGGCTTGTGTTTTCGTTGCCCAAATCACTCTGCCCCTGCGAGTGTGGTGACCAGAGTGGCATCTCTTTTTCCAGCGTCTGGCCGGGGGTGAGGCTCATGCAGGTTCTGATTTTCTGTCCCAGTTTTAGAGCATATCAAATCCCTTCAGTCCGAAGGGCCTTTTTCACTTCAGTATAGGACACCCTCTTGGCCTGCACCGTGGCTGTGTAGTCTGGGTACATTCTAACTCTGCTGTTCTCCATATTAAAAGGCCTCTCTTCCTGCGCTTTCTGTAGTAGCAAGTCCCAATCCTAATAGTGGAGCAGCTTGGCCACAACAGGTCGGGGGGGTTCTCCCTGGTGCGGGAGGTTTAGTCGGGATCCTGTGCGCCCTCTCCAGGGCAAAGAATGGCGTGAGTTGCTGACGGTCCATAAGTCCTTTCATCCAGGGTTCCAAGTAGGCCACCATGTCGCTGCCCTCTGCTCCTTCCTGTAGGCCTACAATTCGGATATTGTTATGCCGGCTGCAGCCCTCAATGTCTTCAGCCCTATGTGCCAGTCTCTGCACTCTGTCTGTAAGGTGGGCAAGCTGTGTTTGTTGCGCCCGGTGGGATGTGCCCAGTTCATTCAGTTCTTCCTTTGCATTGTCCACTCTCTCCACCAGCTTTTGGTGGTCCGTTCATAGAAGGCCCAGTTTAGCTGACACTTTCCTTATTTCTTGTCGAAGGGTGTTCTTAAAGTCCTCAATTGCCTCCAGGATCATTTGTAAGGTGTCTTGCACCTTGGGGTGGCTGTGTTGTGGTCCTACAGGTGGCTTCTGGGCTTGCTGCCCACGATTCCTGCGGCCTAAGGCGCTGCTTCCCCATCATGTTGCATTTTCTCCACCCTTCGCTGCACTCCTTGCGGGCGCTATGAGCCGCGACCAGGCAGGCTATGGAAGGCCGGACTCACAGTGCCCACCGGCGCTAGTGCGTCTGCCCAGGTTGCATCTCAATTTCCTACCCCATCACAATAAAGCCACTCCCCCTGTGTGCTGTGGGGGTCTGCCAGCGCTACCTCAGGTGCCAACTGCCCATCCACTTCTGCGCTGGGCAAGGTAGGGTAGGGGGAGGTCCGGAGCCCCGTCAGCCCTCGTGTTCCTCCTGTCACTGTCCCCCACTTCTGGCTTCCGTCACCCGAGGCCCCAGGGCGCCTGAATCTCTGGCGGGAGCCAGCACACACCTCTATTTCAGTAGAGACGGAGTACGCCTGCCATTTTGCATGGCCGCACTGTCTCTGCTCACCACGTTGTTCGCCCCGCCACTCTGCACCACGAGAGGCTGCTGTCCTCTGTCTAGTGGCTGCTCTGTTCCCTAGCCGTATGCCGCCAGGTCCAGAGCCATGTAGAGCACAAGGCAGCAACCGGATCGGCAGGATAATCTGGAGGCCAGTCCGGAGCTGCTTCGCTACGCCGACGCCATCTTCGGCGGTTAGCTCCGCCCCCCACCATTGTGATATGTTTATGGATGTTTTCACATTTCCACTTATGATATTTTAATTGTTCACTTTGTAAAGCTTTGCTTGTTATTAGTTCCATGGCCGTTCTTAAGTAGTGCATTTGTATATTCATATGCCTGTTGTACTAAAACCCAGCAGAATCAATTGTGCTAAATAAACAAGTTAATGAAATGAAAGATTTTTAATCTTCATAAACTGCGCAGTATACACAGAATTGTGCCTCATCCTTCCCTTCGCTGCTACCTTTTTTCTGTTCTTTCCCTTTCTGCTCTTCATCTTTCATATTTAGTTCCTATGACTTTGACAATACCTTTTTTGTTTAGCCATCTTGCAGGTCTTTCTAACGTTTCCAAATATCAGTGCTGATATTCACTGCCATGGAACCGTGAATACTTTTATTTGCAAACACTCATACAGACGCTAGAGTTTCCATGGTGACAGAAAGATATAAAAATGTCTAATGCACAAATTAGGTTCCTTTTATATCAGCATCCGGTCAACACTGGAAGCAACTTGACATGGTGCTTTCATTATTCTGTCCATGCTTGCTATAGAACATGTCAAACATTGTATGCAACTCTGTGTTCAAGAATCTGATTCAAAAGCTAGTTGAAACTAGGCAACACTGCAGAACAGTCATTCCTCTTTGCTATGCTCCTCTATGTGAAATTAATTGGCTGAACGTTGGAGCGAAGACATTGTGAGATGCCTACCAGAGACGATTTTGTCTCCAGCAATCCAAGGCAACACCTGGTTTATAAACAACAATGAAATTGTGGCAATGTAGTATGGAAATAGAGCACATTAATATTATTTGAAGAGAAAAGACTAGATACTATAAATACTGCAGAGGTTATATAGCACCCCTCCCTTGTCTTCAATTTTTGCATGTTCATTGCTATCATTAAGAGTCCAGCCAACTTCATCTGACTTTCCAACTGTCCTTGTAACTTTCTGCTTGGGTTTGGCCTGGGCATTTCTGACTGGGTGATTGCCTTCATCCTTTCCTTTCTTACCTAGTTGATCCCATCTGACCCAGGCCCATGAGTTTACTTGAGTTTTACAGGGGATCCTTGCACTGTTAAACATCATTTGTATGCACTTCATTCCAAAAGCCCACTTTCCTATCCTTAGTGCTAGAGGTCACGTACTTTGTAAAATTATCCTTATGTGCCCCTGTGGCTCTTTCATTTGATCATAACTTCCCTGAAGTGTGGCTCTGGTGAAAGCCCATTAATGGGTGGTTTCTGTGTGGTGAAGATGTGGTGTAGTCCCTCCTAGGAATATAGTCTACATAAAGTGGAACCGCAGCCACGCATGCATACCACAGTGAGTTATGGTATCTATCAGCTGTTCCTCCATGGATGCTTAAGAGGAAACATACTCCCAGAAGAATTTGAAGAATGCCACAGTCTGGTTTTGGAGCTTCTAACTAAGTTATCTTCCTGTTTCTTAGAAAGGTTTATGTAATCTAAAGCCAAATGTTGACATTGTAGTAAAGTGGGTTATTAGTAGTTGGGGATATTCACCAGCAGCTAGTAATAATACCCCAATTACTAATATGTCCATTTAAGTCTTAGTAACTTATTCTTTGTTCAACCCTTGGTAGCTTAGCAAACAAGCAGCCAGACTGAACTTAGGAGACAGGTACTTCTAAAGCATTTAATATCACAAATCAGTAAATAGGTAAAAGACACAATACCTTTTTGGGAGGTCTGAGAGAAAAAACTAATGATCCATTACTACAACTCACGCCTGAAAGCATTACAATCAAATCAAGATAAAATAATGCCATTTCTACACAAGTTGAAAAAAAAGGTAACATTTTATATTTAACTACCAGAAAACTGTAAGACAGACATATAAGGGCTTATTCTTGAGTAACATCTTTAACGGTTCAACATCAAGTTAATGGTAGCAACTATTAATATGAGCATCAGATGACAGATGGCGATTTCCTTGTGATGTTCACAGCTATGTTTGATATTTTAAGGCTTTTTCTTCAGGTTTGACACAAAAATGAGCTATTCCAATATCAAATTGTACCGTAAACCTCTCCATGCTAATGCCTTAACTACATTCACAGCTTTATCAGAAATGGCTAATATGTAGCTTGCACATAGAGCTAGCTGTGCTAACAAGAGTTGGCAATGCCAGTAGGTCTAGCGTTAAAGGAATGTTGTATGGTAATTTGAAGCATTACAAACCACACCAAAAACCCATGTTGGTTAATGACTGCTCTGTTCCCATCTGTGCTGCTGGAAGAGAAACCACCATACATTATCTGTAGGAACCTGTCTTTCTATGTAGCGTACCAAAGTGAGGTAAACTATGTAGAAAGTGCAGACAACCCTTATCGGCTTACAGGGCTTAAATTACTCATCCCAAATGCTCTCTTTGTGGTAGGGTGGGTGAGCAGGTTAGGCTTATCAGAGAGTAGTGTTAAGCATTTGCTGTAGACACAAAGTCAATAAATGAGACACACACCGAAGAAGAAACCCAAGGCTAATTTAGAAAGATAACACTGATTTTTATATTAAATTAGACACTAAGGGGGTTATTCCAACTTTGGAGGAGTGTTAATCCGTCCCAAAAGTGACGGTAAAGTGACGGATATACCACCAGCCGTATTACGAGTTCAATAGGATATAATGGACTCGTAATATGGCTGGTGGTAAATCCGTCACTTTTCCGTCACTTTTGGGACGGATTAACACCTCCTCCAAAGTTGGAATAACCCCCTAAGATTTTCGGGATCAGGTAAATACTTTTGAGTTAACAATATTTAAAAATACAGAAAATACACTGTCAGAGTTGAGTAATGAGCCTCGAAAATAGTAAAGTTATCCTATGGGAGAAACATACTCTGCATAGATGTACTTGCAATCAAGTTACAGGGTTGATGTTCTGGACTTAAGGTAAGTAGAGGCCAAAGTCCTTAGAACCTCCAGTAATTTCAGTTTCCCTTACCTGGTGTGTCTGGGTGCAGAGTGACTTCATTGATTCCAGCAGTAGCATTCAAGGCTACCCATGTGACCAGCAGTCGAATGCTACTGCTGAAGTCAATGGAGAATGCTACTGCTGAAGTCAAATGAGAAACCTGTAACAAGAAAGAGGTTGCAAGTGGGGACTAGGGGGACCATTCCAGCAGTACCCAAAGGTGGGCTTGGCTCTTGAGGTTCTCAGGCACAAGGGTGCACCATCAGTAGGTTTAGAATTGGGCTGTGGGGCTAGGCTGCAGAGGTGTTTTGTCCAGCGGGCCACTTGCGTTGAAGACTATCACTTTTTAGGTTGACATGGAGAGGGTGACAAAACAGTACAACAGGGCCACTCTTGATAAAGGCCTCAGTGATGCTTACATCCCACATCAGTAGGTCTGCCTTGGCAATGTTGGTGTCCGAACTGGACATGTAACAAGCCTTGGCTGCTGTAAGAGCTCCGGTACACTGGGTATTGGTGCTGTAGGGCTCCTGGAGGGTCTAGCACCTTGAAACTCACTGAAGAGATGGGCTGACCACTGGGGGCTTTAGGATCCTTCTCCTGGGCTGCTGCTGCATTGGTGGACCCAGTGATCAACAGGTCTGTGACCTGGACTTTGCAGTTGGCTACAGGGAAGTAGCTCCTCCACTTCAAAGGAGATGCTGCCTGATTGGTGAAGTGCTGGCAGGCCGCCAAGGCTTCAGGAGGATGCACAGCCACATGAAGAGTCGGGTCTGTGCAATTGTTGGGACAAGAGCAGGCAGGCATGGTTTGGCACCAAAGTCCACAACTAGCCTACAATTCTTTAGCTGGTTAGCTTTTCTTTGTCCTTCTTCTTCTTTTAGGCAGATGGATCTGAGTTCCTGGTGTCAGGGGTCTGCCTAAGTACTGAATTTAAGGGTGTTAAGGGGAATGAAGGGTAGTAGCCAATGGGCTACTTACTGTTGGGGTCACTACACCCCCTATATGACCATTTCCTGTGGGGAGTGGACATAACCCTGTCACATATGTTCCTAATTCCACCAAAAACAAGATGGTGGAACCCCTCTTAAGTAGAGCACATCGGGTAACCCATCCTAGGGGGGTGACTAGCCTGGAGGTGCAACATGCCTACTTCTTAGCTAATCTCCCTCCTGCACTGGTGCCAAATGGGTATCAGGACAGGGGGTGGCATTCTCCAGGTCTGGAGTAAGTCTGGATTGCATATCAAAGATGGCAGAGGCTTTGAAGCCTCTGGCCTTGGTATGCAGAATAGCCATCCTGCTGTAGGAGGTGATAACACCTTCTCCAGAGCAGGCATTGTTTCCTAACCTCAGAGAGAGCTGGGTCTCACCAACAGGTGGTCAAAAACTCATCTGTGGTGGCAGCTCAGATGATATCAGTCAGCCAGCACTCTAGAAGAATAATAGGTTTTCAGGGGGCATTCTAAGGTGTCCTCTGGATGCAGGTCATTATAAATCTAGTACTGGCAATAGTATACATTTATTAAGACAAGGGCCCTCATTCTGACCCTGGCGGATACAATCCGCCAGGGCCAAGGGGCGCGGGAGCACCGCCGACAGGCCGGCGGTGCCCCTAAGGGCATTCTGACCGCGGCGCTAACGCCGCGGTCAGACAGGGAAAACTGGCGGTCTCCCGCCAGTTTCCCGCTGCCCTGGGGAATCCTCCATGGCGGCGCAGCATGCTGCGCCGCCATGGGGATTCCGACCCCCTTCCCGCCGGCCTGGCTCTGGCGGTTCTTACCGCCAGAACCTGGCCGGCGGGAACGGGCGTCTTGGGGCCCCTGGGGGCCCCTGCAGTGCCCATGGCATGGGCACTGCAGGGGCCCCCTAACAGGGCCCAACTAGGCTTTTCAGTGTCTGCGATGCAGACACTGAAAAGCGCGACGGGTGCTGCTGCACCCGTCGCACGCCTTCCACTCCGCCGGCTCGATTCCGAGCCGGCTTCCTTGTGGAAGGCGCTTTCCCGCTGGGCCGGCGGGCGATCTGAATCAGATCGCCCGCCGGCCCAGCGGGAAAGTCAGAATACCCCTCGCGGTCTATTGACCGCGGGCGGTATTCAGGCGGCTTCCGACGGGCGGGCGGCAACCGCCGCCCGCCTAGGTCGGAATGACCACCAAGGTGTTTGATACTAATCACCATAGGTTTCAGTAAAGCCATCATGTAGCTGGGAAACTCGTACTGACCGATGCCTAGTGCATATACTTAAGATGGCTTCCATGTGTACTTGTGCCAGATAGTAATTGAACTAGACAGCACAGGGGGCATATCTGCTCATGCAGATATGTCCTCACATGTAATTACATGCACCCTGCCTTAGGGCTATAAGGCCTGCTGATTGGACAGAAGTTTTATGCTTAAAAAAAAGTGTTTGGCCTCCAAACCTCTGTGATCATTTTGTTTCGTTATCCAGCTTCCTAAGTTTGAACTTTCAGGGGCACACATGACACTCTGATGCTGCTAAAGTGTTTTATATAACTAGATAATGTGAGAAAGTGCCCCTTTTTGTCATGGTCACCCCTACATTGTCAAGCCGGGCCGTAAAGTGGGATAGAGACAATGTTCGTGGTGCAGTGCCTGCATTGGAAAGGTCTATGTGCTGAGTGGTACAGTCTTTTTACGCAGATGCATTGCCTTTCATTAAAGCACTCATTCCACAGCTACATAAAAAGAAACAGAATTCTGAAACTTAACATTGGTTGAACACATGCTTTTCTATTTCACTTCCATCACATTTAGCCTGTTACTGATCATGCCTGCAGAATGATGTAATGATCTTATGCCTTTCTGCCAAAAGGTAATGATGGACTGCATGCTCTGTTGTCAGATGCTGTTCAGGCCATGTGACAAGTTTCTTTTCCTTCCTGCCCTATTCCCATTATCCTATTAGTCCTTGGGATGTTATTGTTTTCTGCTAATGAAGCAAAGCGGCATTTATCGAAAAAAAAGTTTCACAAATCAGAGCGGTTTCAAGGGTAAATCAAAGAAATCAGCATTTGCAAAGACCTTCATCTATTTCAATTGTTTTATTATAATAATGTTGTAGAGGCAATGTCGTTTTCATGTGTTTAAGATATTGGGGTGTTGGTTTACTGGGGTGTGAACCCTGATCGAGCATCAGCCTTAATCCTTGTCAGAGTGAGGCACAAACCAACTCTAAATTAACCTGTGCTTAACCCTCAGGTAGCTCAGCCCAGACTAGTCAGGCCTAACTTAAAGGCCATATGTAAAGTATTTGTAAAACATTTCAAACAGTATTAAAACAGAAAAATACCACACAAAATAACCCCACACCAAGTTAGAACAATAAAGGTTATTTTAATAAAAAAACAAGACCAAAATGACAAAAATACAATCAGTAGAACCAACGAGAGATGTGCAATGTTGAAGATTTTACTTTAAGTAGAGCCAAAAGGAATAACGCGCCAACTATAGATATATGGTCACGCCGGGAAGGGACAAAGTCACAAGTTCAGGATGACTGCAATGGAGTGTGGGCTGGCTACAGGGACCCATTTAGGCCCCCTTAAATCCTGGTTTGGTGAGCCTTGTGAGAATCTGCATTGAAGATGTGTCATGTAGCCAAAGCGATGCAATGGTTCTGAGATGCAGCACAAATTGTGGTGCAAGGTCCTGGGTTGTCACTAACAATCCTGTTGATGAGGGTTTGCAATGCAAAGTCTGGCATCGATATTGTGTCATTCAGTCGGGGCGGTACATTGGTTCTAAGGAGCTGCAAGGTTGCGATGCAGAGTCCGGAGCCATTGTTGGTTCTGTCATTGACGAGGGGCACAAGGGCCTGCACCAAGGATACATTGTGTAGTGGTGATTTTTAAGGCATTGGAGGCTGCAACAGGTGCAATCCATACAGCAGAAGAAATGTATTTGAGCCCCTTAAGCCCATTTCCAAGGGTCCAGAACTGGGGTGGCACCAATTGGCAGGGTAGACTCACACATGGCAGAGTCCAGGTACAAGTGCATGGTTGTTGAAAACCTGTTGTGTTCCTGAGGCTGAAGATCAGGATTCCAGCCAACTATTCCTTAGAGTCACTATTGGACTCTGGGCTCGAGAGAAGCAGGTCCAGTCCTACTCACCCTGGCAAGAGAGCAGCTGGCTGCAGGTCAGCACAGCAAAGCAGGAGTCCAGCAGAGTAGTGGTCCTTTTCACAGCACAGCAGTCCTTCTTCCTGATAGAGTAGCCACAGGCCCAGAAGTGTACTGAAGAGTTGGTGTCTGAGGCACAGTATTTATACTAGTTGTGCCTTTGAAGTGGAGAGAAGATTATAGAGGCATGCCTCTGAAGTGCACAGATGCCCTGCCCTCACTGTCTTGACTCCTGTTAAATACAGGTGGTATGCAGCCATTTGTGTGGAGGCAGGACACAGCCTATTCAAGTGTAATTCAAGTGTGCCCAGCTTGCCAGTGATAGCCTATCCAGGCAAACCTAAGCTCCCTATTGTGTGTGGCTGTATAAGAAAAATACACAAAGCCCAGCTGTCAACTACACCCAGTCATGTGACTCAGAGACATGCTGTAGGCACAAAATGGCTAAGGCAGGAAAATCCCAATTTTCTAAAAGTGTCATTTTCAAAATTGCAATTCCAATCCAAAGACACCAAACATGAATGAGTGAAATTTTCCCTTTTGGAAATTGCAACTTTTAAATGCAATAAGGTAACTCCAATGTTACCATATGGGAGAGGTAGGCCTTGCAGTAGTGAGAACCTATTTTAAGCTGTTTTCACTACCTGGACACGTAAACCTCTGAAAGTACCCGTTCAACATTTTAAATACACTGCACCCTAACTGGCACACCAGTCTAGGGCCTACCTTAGAGGTAAAAAGGAAGGTTTGAGGTAAGATTTTATTTTGACAGTTTTTACTGTTAAACTGCACACACAGTTTGCAATGGCAGGCATCAGACATGGTTAAAGTGCTACCTACATGGGTGGCACAATCAGTGCTGCATCCCAAGAGTACAGGTCCTGAGTACATGTAGTGCTACTGGGGATTTATAAGTAAATAAAATATACCAATTGGGTATAAGCCAATTATATCATTTTTTAAGGAGAAAGAACAAGCACTCTGGCATTGGTTAGCAGTGGTAAATTGTGTACAATCCTTAGGCCAGCAAAACAAAGCCAGCAAACAGGAGATCTAAAGGCAAAACATTAAGTGGAAAACCACACTAAGGATGCCAGGTCTAACAAATAACCCTCCCCCTCAGCTGAAAGCACTAGAATTTCCCTACCTCTTAGGAGTTCTCTTCACTAAGACAAAATAACTTGGAGAGACCATCATCATTGGTGTGGTCTGTTCAAGGGTTGTGTTCCACTTTAAAGTCCATTCACTGTAGGGAGATGGACCACCTCAACAGGTTGAGATTCTCATCCCTCCTCTGCATCAGCCATCTGAGGGGTTTGTCATCTATCTGAAACCGGAAGTGAGCACCAAACAGATATGGCCTCAGCTTCTTCAGTGCCACGCAACTGCAAAGGCATCCCTCTCTATTGCACTCCAGCTCTATTCCCAGGGAATAACCTCCTAACGATGAAAGCAGGAGGTTGATCCAGATCTTCTTCGTTCATCTGTGACAGCACAGCTCCGTCCATGCTTGAGGCATCTGTCTGTACAACGACTCCTTGGTGACGTTCGGGGCCTTGAGCACAGGTGCTTTGCACCTGACCTCCTTTAGGGTATCAAAAGCATTCTAGCACACCTTCATCCAGATCACCTGTCTGGGCTGCTTCTTAGAAGTAAGCTGGGTCAAGGGTACAACAATTTTGCCATACCCCTTGACAAATCTCCCATGAAACCGATGAGTCCTAAGAAGGCTCTCACATCTGTCTGGGTTCTGTGGGGTTACCAAGCCAGGATGGTTTGGATCTTGGCCTGGAGGGGCTGCACTTTGTTTCCTCCCACTTGTTGAACCAAGAGGACCACTGAACCCTGCCTTATCTGGCACCTACAGGCCTTGACATTCAGGCCACTTCTCTAGAGAGCCTGACACATTTGCCAGAGGTGGCACAGGTGGTCCTCCCAGTTGGAACTGATAACCGCAAAGTTGTGTAGATAGACGGCACTGAAGTTCTCCAAAACAGCCAGGACCTGGTTGACCAACCTCTGGAAGGTGGCAGATGGGCACTTCAATCCAAAATGCATGACCCAGAACTAGACGTGCCCTTCTGGGATAGAGAACGCAGACCTATCTTTGGCCCTGTTGGTGAAGGCAATCAATTGAAATCCACACATTAAATAAAAATGTTCTGAGCAATTTGGCAACTCCCAACCGATTTATGACCTCATCAGCTAAATAAATAGGGTATGTGTTGGTCTTGGTGACTGCCTGAGCCCCCAGTAATCTACACAAAACCTAAGTTCTGGGGTGGCACCAAGAGGAGCAACCTTGGAGACCTGTACCACTGGGCTAGACCTGGGGCTGTTTGAGGGCTCAATAACCCCTAACTCCAGAGTTTTTGAGACCTCCTCCTTGATGATGGCTCTCACCTTTTCAGAGAGTCTGTAGATTTTACTTTTCACAGGCATGCTGTCCCCAGTTTCAATATCATGTGAGCACCATGTACTGGAGTAAGGGAGAAGTGAGAGACAAACTGCTCGAACAACTGGTGGTAGTCTCACTGTTGATCTAGGGCCAAGGTAGGGGAGAGGCCACTACTGACCCATCCTGCTCCTTCGAAGAAAGGAGGTCCGGGAGAGGCTCACTCTCCTCCTCCACCCCATCAACTGTGACCAGAGCATGTGGGATTTGAGGCGATTGACATGCAAAACCCTTATAGGGGCCGGTGGACTCTGCCTCCTGGGTCCCGTGGGCTGCAGCTTCCTCGCTCCCTGGTGCCCCTGCTCCTCCACCAGATTATGCTAATGCAGACATGGACAGGATGACAGAAGAAAATAGGGGGAGAGAGAGAAAGGGAGCACTGGGTCAATTACAGCACCAACACCACATATGGCATGCACATTACCATTACACACAGGGATGAAGATTGAGCACCATGCACCACACTGGCATTCCATTGCTAGGTACTACAGCAAGATGAGAGCCAACCACAGCCATCTGCACCCCTCCTGGGACCTACTAACCCCAGCCTGATATAGAATGCCACCTAGCTAGCTAACAAGATTTTGCCATTCACCCATCTACCCTGAACTGGACCACATATCAATGTACAAGATGGCATGAAGGGGCACCCACCTACTGTAACCCACCACCAGCATCCTATGCCAGACAACAAAGATGGGTGTTACACACAATGTACTCACCCCCTTGTGGCTACTGTGCTGCCCTCAAGTGCCCATCCAGCTCTGGGTAGGCCACCGCCAATATGCTGGCCATCAGAGGGGTCAGGTTCCGATAGGCACCCCTCCCTTGTAAGAGGCCATCCCCAGCTCGGCCTCCACAGTCTTCCTGGCCCAGCGTCTCAGGTCCTCCCACCGTTTCCTGCAGTGGGTGCTCCGTCTGCTATGGACCCCCAGGGTCCGCACATCCTTGGCAATGGCACACCACAATCACTTCTTCTGATGTGCACTGACCTGCAGATGAAAAACAGACAGGAGGACACCATTAACCATGCAATCCAGCATGTCACACATATGGCCCACAAATACCATTTCCTCTCAAATGGACACATCACCCAGAGCCCTGCATGTACAATACCACCAGCCATACCCCTCACCCAAATGACACACTGACAGCTGTCAAGAATAAGGCGAGGCGTGGTCCAGGTCTCGCCCGAAACTCCGCTGCACGACTCTGCGATGCTTTGTGCGCACCACTTGTCCTCCCCTCTTGTTCCAAAGGTGACCATCAGTGTCGTCTGCCCTGTGGCAAAGCTCATAGAGCAGCAGGTTCAGGACGTTGGTGAACAAGATGCCCTTATCAGTGCTATTTTATGAAGGGACTACAATTCCCATGTTTTTAGAGGCAGCATCCATCTTGGGGTGTCGCAGGCCTATAAAGCCCAGCCACACCTAAGCACGTTGCTCACTATTTAGAAGACGTCGATGCAGCCAGACCTCGTGGGGGTTTCTCTGGAGAAGAACAGAGTTCCTGAATGGCAGAATGTCTTCTAACCAAAGTATCCTTGTTTCCATGGTGTATTAAAAAACTAGTAGGTCGTACTCGTAGCGGTAAGGCCTTGCCAAATCCAAGTTTGGAGGAAGTCATTACTTCCAAAAGGTAAAGCGCCCCTTAGCATAATGAGCAAAGCGTTTCCGTTCACAGATGCAAGGCGCTTTTGTGCACAGCAATTCAAAGCGTTTCCGTTCACAGATGTAAAGTGCTTTTGTGCACAGCAAATCAAAGCGTTTCCGTTCACAGATATAAAGCGCTCTTTTGTGCACAGCAATTCAAAGCATTTCCATTCACAGATGTAAAGTGCTTTTTTGTGCACAGCAATTCAAAGCGTTTCCATTCACAGATGTAAAGTGCTTTTGTGCACAGCGATTCAAAGCGTTTCCGTTCACAGATATAAAGCGCTCTTTTGTGCACAGCAATTTAAAGCGTTTCCGTTCACAGATATAAAGCGCTCTTTTGTGCACAGCAATTCAAAGCATTTCCGTTCACAGATATAAAGCGCTCTTTTGTGCACAGCAATTCAAAGCGTTTCCATTCATAGATGTAAAGTGCTCTTTTGCACAACAATTCAAAGTATTTCAGTTCACAGATGTAAAGCGCTTTTGTGAACAGCAATTCAAAGCGTTTCCGTTCACAGATGTAAAGCGCTCTTTTGCTCAGCAATTCAAAGCATTTCAATTCACTGATGTAAAGCTCTTTTGTGCACAGCAATTCAAAGCGTTTCCATTCACAGATGCAAAGCGCTTTTTTGCACAACAGTTCAAATCGCTTCAGTTCACAGATATGAAGCACTCTTGACATGACAATTCAGGCGCTTCAGTTCACAGATGTAAAGCACTCTTGGCACAACAATTCAAAGCGCTTCAGTTCACAGATGTAAAGGGCTCTTTTGCTCAGCAATTCAAAGCATTTCAGTTCACTGATGTAAAGCTCTTTTGAGCACAGCAATTCAAAGCGTTTCCATTCACAGATGTAAGGTGCTTTTTTGCACAACAATTCAAAGCGCTTCAGTTCACAGATATAAAGCACTCTTGGCATGACAATTCAGGCGCTTCAGTTCACAGATGTAAAGCGTTCTTGGCACAACAATTCAAAGCGCTTCAGTTCACAGATGTAAAGGGCTCTTTTGCTCAGCAATTCAAAGCGTTTCAGTTCACTGATGTAAAGCTCTTTTGTGCACAGCAATTCAAAGAGTTTCCGTTCACAGATGTAAAGTGCTTTTTTGCACAACAATTCAAAACGCTTCAGTTCACAGATATAAAGAGCTCTTGGCATTACAATTCAGGCGCTTCAGTTCACAGATGTAAGGCGCTCTTGGCATAACAATTCAAATCGCTTCAGTTCACAGATGTAAAGCGCTCTTGGCACAACACTTCAAAGCGTTTCAGTTCACAGATGTAAAGCGCTCTTGACATAGCAATTCAGGCACTTCAGTCCTTAGGTTTGAGGCGCTCTTGGCACGACAATCAAATTGCTTCAATTCACAGGACTAAAAGGTTCTTGGCACTACATTCCAAGTGATTCAGGCTACTTGAGTAAAAGCGCTTCCTATTATTAAGTAAAACGCTTCAAGGTCAATGAGTAAAACTTTTTGGCATTTATTGTTGTGAATGTGAAAGTATTTCTGGAGATAAGCAAATCATAGTTTTCATTGTTCTTTGAAAAGCTTAAGAAGTGAAAAGCATATTTAATTCTTTGAGATTTTCTAAGTCATGATCAAAGGTTTATGTTGTGAATACATAGATGTTACAGGATTGATATTCTGTGTATAATCACAGTTCAAAGTTCTTGCCGTCTCTTGATTCTGAAGTCGTAGTTTACTCTTGTTCCATGTATCAAAGAAGGGGCTTTGCCCTCATTTAAAAAGAGGTCTCCATCTAATATCTCAGAGACGCATTTAGTCAAGAGTCTATTGATGAGTTACATTTCTATGAATGAGTAAGTGCATATTTGTTCTAACTTGTACTTTTCAGATCTCTCTCTCTGCTGTTCCCTACCCTAATTCCCTTCCCCCCGACTGGCTTCATCATAACTCTGTGCTATAATAGCTTTCTGAGTTGGTGATGCCGGAAGGTGGGCCTTTTGTTCAGAGACGTGCAGATCCTGAGGAAAGGACACTGTGACACCAGCACACACACATATCCATGCAACCTTGTCTCATGCATCGTCCCCATGGTGTACTCACCTGTTGGTCTGGAGGCCCATACAGCTGTCCATACAGGGGTATGATCTCATCCACCATGCGCTCCAACTCCACTGAAGTGAAGGGAGGGGCCCTTTCCCCTGTCACATGCACCAATGCAGGTTCCAGACTCAGGTCACAGCAGCACACGCAGTGGATGTGTTGTCCTGTGTAGAGCCAGGAATCAAGTGAGGTTATAGTCAGAAAATGGCTGTCACGTCCGCGGCGGTGTACACCGTCACCGCGGCCTGCGATCCTCATTGGACACTGTACTCCATAGAGTCCCATGTAAGCCTATGAGGAATAGCACGACGGTGCAAGACCGCTTTCTGCCATGATGCCCAATGCCTGCGGAGTTACATCATTTCCACCTGTCCCTACATACAGGACAGGCAGTCGCCATTTTATGGTGCAGGTCAGCATTCTGAAATTGAACACTGCTTCATTGCTGTCAATTGTACATACATTGCCATTTACATAGTTCAGTTACATACAAGCTCAATGTACACTGAAGTGGTTGTTCCATTGTTCAGTTTGTCACTCCCTTCTCACTCTTGTGTCCCTAAGGTACCTACCACTGCGGAGGAATAGGAGGAGGAGGCAAGCCCTGTGCACAGACCCCTTGTGAACTTAGCTACACTGGGGGACAGGCACATTTTACTCACCTATAGACTGGACAGGGCCACAAACACAGAGCTGTGTGCACAATTGGAGCCTGATCTGATATCTGCAATCCATCAGCTCACTGGGATTCCCCCCTTGTGTAATTTCTATCAGTGCTCCATTTCCTGGCAACTGGCTCTTTCCAAGTGACAGTGAACTTGGCTACAGGAATGTCACAGCCAATGTTCTCACTAATGCTAGCAAGGGTTTTGGCTGCCCTGCTCAAACACATGTTCAGCTACATCGCTTTCCCCCAAGTGGATGATTTGGCCAATGTGAAGGCTGGTTTTTATGCAACGGGACATATTCCAAATGTTATTGGGGCCATTGATGGAACACATAGCATTTGCTTCTCCCCAGCACAATGAACAGGTGTTCAGGAATCAGAAGAGTTTCCACTCAATGTGCAAATGGTGTGCCTTGCTGACCAGTACATCTTCCACGTCACTGACAAGTATCCTGGGCCGGTGCATGACGCCTTCGTCTTCAGGAATAGCAGCATCCCACATGTGATGGCACAACATCAGGGGTAGAGGGTGTGGCTTATAGGTGAGCCTGAGTCCCCACCCAATGCATGTCAGTGTATGGATTCGGGAGTCCTCCCCCATACCACTGTGCAAGGCTAATGTTTGACCCTCACTTCTTGCAGGTGACTCTGGCTACCCAAAACTGTCATGGCACTTGACCCCTGTAAGGAATGCCAGGACAGGGGCTGAGAATAGGTATAATGATGCTCATTGGCGAACCAGGAGAATAATTGAGAGGACCTTTGGCCTCCTGAAGGCCAGGTTCAGGTGGATCCCTCTGCTACTACCCTGAGAAGGTCTGCCAGATAGTTGTTGTATGCTGCATGTTGCACAACCTGGCCATCAGACGACATGTGCCCTATCTGCAGGAGGAGGAGGATGGAAATGCTCCTGTGGCAGCATTGGACCCTGAGGGCAGTGAGGATGAGGAGGCACAGGATGAGGATGAGGACAACAGGACATCAGTCATACAGTAGTACTTCCAATGACACACAGGTAAGACAGTGGAACTGACCATTCCTCTGATTATTTATCATTTCTGTGTGGCTGTAGCATGATGGGAGTCACTTCCTTAGCATCCCAACTGACTGTCACCTCTGCCTTCCCATTTTGCAGGTGTTGGTGTGGTTACAACTGTATTGATGTGATGGCTACAGACAGCTACAGGCCATTTTTTGGATGGAATCACAAAGTTCATGACAATTGCACAAGATGAAACATTTAAAATTATTGGACATTATTGTCAGATAAAGCACTATCACTCAAGTTGTGTTCAAGGGTGTTTATTGAAGTGAAAAATATAGAAGGAATAGTGCAATAGAATGGGGTGATAGTAGAGGAAAGTCCATGGTATTGGGCCATAGAAAGGGGAACAATGGCAATTCAAAGTGGATAAGGTGACACAGTGGGACACAAAGGGGACATTCAGGAGGTCCTAATTTCCTAGCGGTGGTCTTGGTCTTGGCAAGTTTCTCTGGCGTCTGTTTGGGTTGCAGGGAACGTTTGCGGGGTGGTTTATCTTCTGCAGGGGGAGGGGTGCTGGTGGCCTGTGGGTCCTGTGGCAGGGCCACCTGTCCACTAGCTACAACAGATGTGGAGGGCTGTTCAGTTGAATGGATAGTGGAAAGGGCCTTCTGGTGTGATGTGTAGTCCCTCATGATGTTGGCCACATCACCCAGCACCCCTGCCATGGAGACCATTGTGGTGTTGAGGGCCTGCAATTCTTTCCTGTTCTACTGGTGGTGTTCCTCATGCAGCCGCTGGTTCTCCTGCATGATGTCTATCACCTGACCCATCTTGTCCTGAGATTGTTGGTAAGTCCCCAGGACATTAGTGAGTGCCTCCTGGACAGTGTGTTACCTGGGCCTGTCCTCCCCCTGGCACACAGTTGTCCTCTGTGTGTCCCTGACCCCTTGTGCCTGTGTCCCCTGAATGGTCTGCCCACTGCCACTCACCCCAGGTCCCTTATTGTCTAGGCTGTGAGGTGTGGACTTGGGTCCCTGTACTGGTGGGCACATGCTGATTGACATGTCCTGGGGACAGAGGTGTGTGGATGTTGGGTGGCTGCTGTGGTGTTGGATATTGAGGGGGGAGGCTTTGTGGTGGACTGGGTGTGGGCTGAGGTATCCAACTGACCAGTGGTCCCTGACGGGCCAGGGAGTTCATCCAGATCCAGAAGTCCAGAGTTACTGTCATCACTGGGGGCATCTTCTGGTCAGGGACTGGGTAGCCGTGGAAGCTCCTTGCCGCTGGGATTGGCTAGAGCACCTGTGGGGATGTAAGTGGTGTATTATGCTTCATGTCTGTGACATTTTCTACATCCTTAGCTTCCTCCATATTGTTGCTGTTGCCCTGTCACCTTTGTTTGTGTATGGTGATGTATTGTGGGATTGTTAGTTCTCCATGCTGTGCATGCATTGGTGGGGGGTGTACATGCAGGGCTGGGAGGGATGTTCATGCAGTGGGTATGGCATGCAGGGCTTGGCATTCAGGTTAGTGTATGGTGCACTGTGGAGGGAATGGAGTCGAGTGATGGGTGTCAGGGTGAGGGGTGGTGGTGGCATGCAGGTATGTGGGGGGATAGGTAGTAGCTATTGACTCACCAGTGTCCATTCATCTGGCAACTCCAGTGAGTCACTCTGGATACATTATTGCCAAGACTTGCTCCTCCCATGCCATCAGCTGTGGAGAAGGAGGTGGGGGTCCACAGCCAGTCCTCTGGATGGCGAGCTGGTGCCCTGCTGCTATGGAATGTACCTTCCCCAATAGGTCGTTCCACCTCTTCCTGATGTTGTCCCTTGTTCTTGGATGCTGTCCCACGGCGTTCACCCGGTCCACGATTCTCCGCCATAGCTCCATCTTCCTTGCAATTGAGATTTGCTGTTCTTGTGCTCCAAACAGCTGTGGCTCTACCCTGACTATTTCCTCCACCATGACCTGCAACTCCTCACCAGTGAAACGCAGGTGCCTTTGTGGGGACATGGGTGTTGTGTGGTGTGTGTTGTGCAGTGGTTGTTGAGTAAAGTGGTGGGGGTGGGGTGCGTGACGGATAAATGGGTGTTTGTGGTGTGTGTGTAGTTGTGTCTATGATTTGCGTGGCTATCTCTTGGCTATTTTTCTTGTTCATAAACGGTTGTGGGTGTGTGTTTTATAGTGCTGTGGTTGGGTGGGTGTGGTGTGTGTATCAGTGGCAGGTGTGTGTTTTTAGTTTTCGCTAATGTTGTGTTGTCTTATATTTGGGTGGCCATTCTGACTGCCCCGGTGTGTACCGCCAATGGTTTACCACCGTTGAAAGTCCGCTGTGGTGATTCGTGGTTCATAATGTGGAGGGTGTTGTTTTGTTGGCATAACGGTATGGGTGTTCGTACCAACAGTTTAACACTGATCTTTGGTCTGGCGGATATTTGTTTGTGGCAGTAATCTGTCAGTTTAGTGTGTGTGTGTCATAATATGGCGAACGGATGTTCGCCTCAGTAACGGTATGTTGGCGGCCTTCACCGCCGCGGTAAGCGGGCTTTACCGCCAATGTCATAATGAGGGCCTATGTGTGCCCAGGGCCTGTAAATCAAATGCTACTAGTGGGCCTGAAGCACTGATTGTGTCACCCAGGGGAGTTGCCCTGTAACCATGTCTCAGAACTGTCACTGCAGTGTCTCTGTGTGCAGCTTTAACTGTCAGTTCGACCTGGCAAGTGCAGCCATTTGCCTGGCCCAAATCATCCCTTTTACTGTATGTAAGTCACCCCTATGTTAGGCCCAAGGCAGCCCCATTGGCAGCTGAACAGCAAGGTGCAGTTATTTAAAAGGTAGGACATGTACTGGTGTGTTTCACATGTCCTGATAGTGAAATTGCTAAATTCAGTTTTCGCTATTGCAAGGCCTATCTCTATCATAGGTTAACATTTGGATTGGCTTGAAAAAACTTTCCTTTGGGAGCAAATAGAGATGTGGAGTTTGTGGTCTCTAAACTCACAATTTAAAAATACATCTTTTGGTGAAGTTGGTTTTTAAATTGTAACTTTTAGAAAGTGAGCATTTTCTTGCTTAACCATTCTTTGCCTCTGCCTGGTTGTGGAATACACGTTTGGGCCAAGATGGCAGTTGGGCTGTTTGTGAATTCACTCTAGACAGTCACACAAAGGGAGCTGAGGTGTGCCATGCATATCCTGATGGGTCCTCCTGAGCTAGAGTGGTGGGAGGAGCTGACACTTGCACTGGAGTAGGGATATGCCTGCCCTTACACAAAACAGTCTCCAACCCGCTGGAGTGTGTCTGGAGCCAAGCCAGGAAAGGCAGGGTCTTGTGCACTACAAAGACTTTCCTTTAAAGTTTGCCTACTTCAAAGGCAGAATTAGGTCTATGTGTTGGACCTCTGAGACCACAACTTTAGAATCCTTCTGGATTGAAGACAGTATGCCTGGAAGAAGAGCTAGATGCTGTAAGAGGGACTGCCACTCTTCCTGTTGCTTTGCTGTGTGGGTCTACTGCTAGCTGCGTCTGTCCTGGGAGTGAAAGGATTGGACTTTGCTTACTGCATCTTGCTTCCAAAGGGTTTTCAAGGGCTTGGACTGAGCTTACCTCCTGTTAAAAGTCTCAGGGAGGTCAAAGACTTTATCTGCAAGTACCTGGGCTCCTTTGCTGAGAGTCCTACCTTGCCAAGTGGTGCCATATCCAGCCCCTGGGCCCTTGGGAGTGAGTTTTGGTGTAACAAGAAGAAACAAGTACATTGACTCCAGAGCGACTTTGGAACCGGTGCCACTTTCTGACATCCCGCTGCTGCCTGCACCGGAGTCGTGGTCCCTGCTGAGAGCAACAACTGTGACTGACGCCACAGGCCCCACAATGCTGCAGCATCTCCAAAGTCCCACCACAGCAGGAGTCCTGTGTGCTGTGTCTCCGACATCTTAGACATCTGACTCCAACTCCGCAGCAGCACCTGTGGCCCCATGGTGTAGTCATCGACCCCGCCAGATCGTAAGGAACCGTCTCCTCACCACCGACGCTGCATCACCTTCCCTGCAACCATAAGGAACTGATGCCTCTCCTCCCCTGCCAAGCAGTAAGGAACCAATGCCTCACCTCCCCAGTAGCAGTAAGGAACCAACACATCACCGGCTCCAGCGACACCTTGCCTCCCCAAATTGGTGAGACGTCTTTGTTTCCTTGTTTTCCAAGGTATTGTACCTGGGGTCCGTGAGACTCTGTGACTGGCCTGCACTGCCTTGCAAATGGTGTCGGACTGTTGGAAATTACCCTGTCAAGACATTGTAGTTGGCTCATTTGGAGCAATTGTGTTTCTAAGCAATTTACTGAGATTTTGGCCCTCATTACAACATTGGCGGTAAATCCCAATTACCGCCGTGCAGAAGACAGCCAACACACCTCCACGGCCGCGGAATTCCGCCACAGCTGTTATGACCCACAGCTCGGAATCCGCCAAAATCTAATCACCCACACAAGTCCGCCACACCAAAGGTCAGTGATAAACTGCCGATAACAAAACCTCCACCGTCACGCCAACAGGAATACTCCCACACTATCACGACCCACTAATCCATGCGGCGGTCTTTCAACCACGCTATTCCATTGGCAGTACACACCGCCGCGCTCAAAATACACACACATATACAAAACACAACCACATTGGACAAATCAAAATACACATACCTGATACACATACACACACCACTCCCACACACCGAATGCAATATAAAACACACACCCACATTACCCACAAACCCTTACAACCAAAAATTTGGAAGAAGCAGAGAAAGAGAAAAGCAAAGACCACACCAGCAGACAGAGGCACACAACACTATTACTCATACACATCCACGCACAAAACAACACACACCCCTAAACATCACCCCACACATCACAACACACACCACCTCACACATCACCCACACCAACCCATGGCACCACAAAGACACCCCAGGTTTTCTGAGGAGTAACTCAGGGTCATGGTGGAGGAAATCATCCAGGTAGAGCCACAGCTATTCGGATCACAGGTGCAGCACACAACCATAGCTAGGAAGATGGAGCTATGGCGCAGAATCGTGGACAGGGTCAACACAGTGGGACAGCACCCAAGAACACGGGTTGACATCAGGAAGAGGTGGAACGACCTGCGGGGGAAGGTGCGTTCCGTGGTCTCAAGAGACCACATTGCGGTTCAGAGGACTGGAGGCGGACCCCCACTTCCTCCCCCACAACTAACAACATGGGAGGAGCAGGTCTTGGCTATACTGCATCCTGAGGGCCTCGCAGGAGTAGCTGGAGGAATGGACTCTGGTAAGTCAAATCTTTAACTACCATATACCCCACCCACCCTCACCCTCACCCCCATCACTCCAACTCCTCACATATGTCCCACTATCACAAACCACACATCCAAACACCAAGCCCTGCATGCAACAACAGAGCATGGACATCCATCACCAATGCATGTCCACTACAGATACCCACACAGACCCCAAAACATTTATCACACAAGGTCCTACACAAGAATGTAAGCACTGGGGTACAGGGTCACCTACCCATTGCACACCATGGCACACACAGATGCAATAATCATGCCTTTACACCCCTGCAGGACCCCTACCCAATGTCACCGGACAGGAGGTTCTAGACATGTCCACTCCCCCCACAGAAGAGGCCCACAGCGATGACAGCAGCTCTGTCCAACTGGATCTAAATGACCAGGCCGGCCCATCTGGGACCTCGGGACAGTCGGTTCCCCTGACACAGTCACAGGCCACCACAGAGCCTCCCCCCTGAGGAAACACCACCCAAGCACCAACCCAGCAGGCCCATACCTCTGTTCCCAGGACACGTCAAGCAGCAGTGTGTCCATCACAACAGGGACCCCAGGCAAACCCACCACCCCAAGAACAGCAGGGACCTGGGGGCAGTGGCAGTGGGCACACGGTTCAGGGGACAGAGGCCCAGTAAAACCGGGGAACTGGGAGGTCAGCTGTGCGACAGGGGGAGGACAGGCCCAGGGAACCCACTGTCCATGAGGCCCTCTCCAACATCATGGGAACGTACCATCATTCCCAGGAGACGATGGCAACGGTCCTGGCCAAGTTTCAGGAGACCCAGCGGCTGCAGGAGGAACAGTATTTGGGGTTCAGGGAGGAACTCAAGTTCATCAACACCACCCTGGGCACCATTGTAGGGGTGCTGAAGGACCTTGTGAACACCAGGAGGGACACTGTGGCACAACAAGGGGCCCCTGACACTAGCCTGGACGATGAACTGCCCACCACCTCCGCCGGCGCTAGTGGACACAGGACCACGACACCAGCACCCCACACCCTGCAGATGGAGAACCACCCCGCAAGCGGTCCCTGAGAACCAGGACAAAGACAGAGAACAATGCCAAGACCCCTGCCAAGAAATTAGACCACCCTGAATGTCATCCTTCTGTCCTACTTTGTCACCCTGTCCATCCTTAAACTGCCCTAGCTCCACTTCCTATGCCCCTTTGGACAATGCACCTGTGAGACAAATAGACTGGACTCTGTCATGGACATTCCTCTACCATCACCGCTGCCCATTTTTCAACCCCCTCCACTATTTTGCACTTAAATAAACACCCCTGAATCACGAAACAATCTGAAGTCAGTCTGTGCTTTCACAATTGTGTATTTGCAATAACTGAGGAAAAACCCAATGTCCATTCTAATGTCTACATACCTATGTCACACAGCTCTAGTCCATGAGGTAACATAGCAGAGGTCACACAGTGGGACCCACATCTGTGAAATTGAAAGGCAAAGTGACAAATCAGGGTCCATACACTGGGTGAAAGTGACAGACAGATGATAGATCGAACAATTTTATCAGATGTACGAGGCAGTGATGTCTTCTTACCTGTGTCTCACTGGAATTATTGCTGGATCACGGTGTTTCTGTTGTCTATGTCCTCTTCTTCTGCCTCCTCTTCTTCACTGTCCACAAGCTCCACAGCTGCCACAAGACCTCCTTCTGGACCATCCTCCTGCAGAAAAGGCACCTGTCATCGCAAAGCCAAGTTGTGTAGCATACAGCAGGCCACGATGATCTGGCACACCTTCTTTGGTGAGTAGTATAGAGAACCACCTGTCATATGGAGGCACCTGAACCTGGCCTTAAGGAGGCTGAAGGTTCTTTCAATAATCCTCCTAGTTCGCCCATGGGCCTCACTGTAGCATTCCTCTGCCCTTGTCCTGGGATTTTAAGCAGGGCAGACAACACTCTGGACAACACGTTGGAGAACATAGGCTGGGGCATCCCTGATGCAATGGCCACTTGCCAGGAAATGGAGTACTGATGGGACCTGCAGTAGAGGGGTGATTCCTGTGGGATGGCGGATAGCTGACATCAGGTCTGGCTCCAACTGGGCACACAGTTCCTGGATTGAGGCACGATCTAGTCTGTAGGTGACTATTACATGTCGCTCTTCCATTGTCGACAGGTCCACCAGCGGTCTGTACACCGGAGGATGCCGCCATCTCCTCACCTGCCTGCCCCAGCGGACGTGTATATGCAAGGCCTATAGATGTGTGAGGCATTAAAAAATAATGCCATGTGGCCACCTGAAATGTCGGCTGCCTGACCTGTAATGTGGGACAAAGGGAAATGAGGTAACTGCGCTGGCGTTCTGCACCGTCGCAGTAGGTGGTCGAAGACCGCGGCACAATTCTGCATTGGTTAACATTGGGCCCTATAGGTCCCAGGAGCCAATGAAGATGTACGCAGGCGGTGACGGTACGCACCGCCGCGGACGTGACCGTCATTTTCTCTCTGTTCACTCACTTGATACTTGATCTTCGACAGGAGAGGATCTACACTGCAAGTGCTGCTGTGACCTCAGTCTGGAAGCGACGATGGCTCATGTGTCTAGGGAAAGGGCCCCTGCCTTAACATCGGAGGAGTTGGAGAAACTAGTGGATGGGGTCCTCCCCCAGTACACGCTACTCTACGGTCCTCCAGACTAATAGGTGAGTACACTGTGAGCATGCTGTATGGTCAATGCCTGTTTTGGTGTGATGGAAGATATGGGGGGGGAGATGAGGCCTGCATGATCGGCTGGTGAGTGTATGTGTCAGGGCAAGGGTGGGAATGTGGGACAATGACTGTGATGGTCCGGATGGTAAAAGGGTTACATTTTCCCCTGTACTATTCTTCTAGGTCAGTGCCCACCAGAAGAAAGATATTTGGCGTGCCATCGCCAAGGACGGCCGGACCCTGGGGGTCCACCACAGAGAGAGCACCCACTGCCGTAAAAGGTGGGAGGACCTTCGCCGCTGGAGCAAGAAGACGGCAGAGGCCCAGCTGGGGATGGTCTCCCAACGTGGGAGGGGTGCCCGTCGCACCATGACCCCCCTGATGTTCCGGATCCTGGCGGTGGCGTATCCGGAGTTGGATGGGCGCTTGAGGGCATCACAGCAGCCACAAGGGGGTGAGTGCACTTTCATTCAGCTGACTCTGCACGCATTGGAGGTGTCTGTGTGGGGGAGGTGGGTAGCGGGTTCCCCTAGGCGAGGGCGAGCTTTGTAGGCAAGGACCCCTTGTGAGGCAGGCTACGTGGTACCCCATCCCCACCAGTGGTAAGAGCCATCTACACCTAGTGAGGCTCCTGTGACTTCCATGTGTGCAGCAATCGGGCATAGGCCTTGTACCCCATGTCCCTGTGATTAATTAGGGAACTCCAAGTGCACGGCATAGTGCAGAGGGCTGCTGTGTCTGTAGTGTCCACCGACGGTAGCGGTATTGCATGCACTGAATATGTCTTTCTTCTTTCTCCCCCCCCCTTTTTGTGGTCTCCCTGTTCTTGTGTGCATTAGCATCATCAGGCGGAGGAACTGTGCCACTGGAGCAGGAGGGAGCTGCATCCCACATGGCCCTGGAGGGCCAGACAACAGAGTCTAAATTCACTCGTGGGATGGAGGGCAAGGGGAGCTCCACCGCGGGGACAGGAGCTGAGACTAGCGACACCGACTCTTCCTCTGATGGGATCTCCCTTGCAGTGGTGGGGCCCTCTGTGCTCACCGCATCTACAGGTACAGCCGCCACCCCCCTACCAGCATCTCCCTCCCAGCAGCCCCTCAGCGTGTGTTCCGTGGCCGCTCACCCAGGAGGGTGGGCATCTCCTTCGCCCCAGGCACCTCAGGTCCTGCCCCAGTCAACCATGCTGCCCTCAATGAGGAGGCTATTGACCTCCTGAGATCCCTCACTGTTGGGCAGTCTACCATTCTGAATGCCATCCAGGGTGTAGAGAGGCTGTTGCAACAGACAAATGCATACCTGGAGGGCATTCATTCTGGCCAGGCAGCCCAACAGCAAGCATTTCAGGCTCTGTCCTCTGCACTGATGGCAGCCATTGTCCCTGTGTCCAGCCTCCCCCTCCAACTTCCTCCACCCAGACCCAACCCCCAGTACCTCAGCTTATCCCAAGCACACCATCAGACCAGCATGCACACACCTCAACACACAAGGGTGGCTCTGGCAAACATAGGCACCACACATCCCACAAGCACTCACACAAGCATCATACCCATGCACACATACCAACATCCACTGCCTCCACTGTGTCCCCCTCCTCCATGTCTCCCTCCTCTTCCCTGTCACGCCTCCACTCACACCTGCATGCACTACATCTTCAACCACTACCTCCATCACCAGCACGCCAGTCACCACACACCACTCACATGCACTCACCACCCCCACTACCATTCACACATCCCCAGTGTCCTCTCCCAGTGTGTCTGTGAGCCCTCCTCCCAAACTACACAAACGCAGTCACTCACCCACCCAACAGCCATCCACCTCACAACAGTTTCCAGCCCATTTACCTTCACCCAAAGTCAGCAAACGAACACCTCCCACAACCACTACCTCTTCCTCCACTCCCAAACCCCCTCCATCTACCCGTCCCAGTGTGTCAGAAAAACTTTTCCTCTTAAATGTTGACCTCTTCCCTACACCTCCCGCCACCAGCACCACCGCTACTGACACCGCCGCTACAGCACCACGTTCAGTGAGCCCGCCACCAGCACCACCATTACTGACACCGCCGCTAGCACCGCAGTCAGTGAGCCCGCCACCAGCACGGCAGTCAGTGAGCCAGCCACCAGCACCGCCGCCACAATGACCGCTGCAAGCACCGCCGCCACAATGACCGCACGGGCACCGCTGCCAATGACACTGCCGCCAGCCCTGCCAGCTGCCCCACGACAACCTGAGCCAGTGGCACCACCGCAGACATGGCTGCCATCCCCAGTGGTCATCCGTATGAGGCTGGTGGTCAGTTCCAGGGACCTGGGCAGCTTCCATGTTGCCACACCGTCAGTATCACATCCACATCCACTAATTGGCAGGATGAAGCACTCTGGGCACAAAGCCCCCTCCAGAACCAGTGGAGACTGTTAACCACTTGAGAGACTGTGGCTTTGCACTACTCAGGATAAAGCAGTGGGCAAACCACCCACTGGAGAGACTTGAGAGACTGTGGCTTTGCACTCCCCAGGATAAAGCAGTGGTCAAACCACCCACTGGAGAGACTGGAGATGCTTGAGAGACTGTGGCTTTGCACTCCCCAGGATAAAGCATTGGGCATACCACCCACTGGAGAGACTTGAGAGACTGTGGCTTTGCAATCCCCAGGATACATCAATGGGCATGGAGCCCCCTCGTGGAGCAGGTGTCGTGCACTCATCCGGCTGAGGTGCCCCCCCCTTACCCTGAGGTGCCTGTTTTATTTCAATCTGAATCCCCTGCAGTGTTCTCTCCATTTCGATCGGGTATCTTGTGTGGGCCTCGCCCATGCATTTTGGGCCCAGTGGTCCACGGACTATATAGGTGCAGTACCTGGACTTGAATTCTTGGTGTACATATTTGTTTATAGTGAATATACATTTTTGACTAATGGATATTTATTGATTTCAATGGTTACAGTCATTTCCTTTTGTCCTTGCGTTCTTCCAGGGTGGTCTGGGGGTTGTAAATGTAATGTTTCAGCATGTATTGGTGTGTGTGTGTTGTTGTGGGTGAGGGTGGGGGTGTTGTGTGTTGCGTGTGTGTGTCACTCTTTTCCCTCCCCCCTCCCCTGTGTCATAGGTGCTGTACTCAACATGGTCGTCGCCGCCGTCGGTTGTGCTCCAGGTAGTGGAGCAGGAAGACAATCGCAGGGAGTATTTGTAGTCCAGGCTCCATGGCGTCCTGGTTCCTCATGGGGTGTGTAGAAGTGGGTGTTTTCCCTTCCAAGTCCTGTTTCCGCCGTGTTTTTGTTCACTTTGAATCCGCCCTGGAAAAGGTGGCGGATTGGCCTGTCATAATAGTGTGGGCGGTACATTGTCTTCCACCTGTCTGTTGGTGGTGACCGCCATGCTGTTTGTTTGTGCCGCTGTGGCAGTCGGAGAGTTAAAGTGGCTGTCTATGTTGGCGGTTTCTGCCATGGTCATAATTCCATTTTTTTCCGACGGCCTGTTGGCGGTATTACCGCCGCTTTAAAACCGACCGCCAGGGTTGTAATGAGGGCCTTAATCTCTAAAAATTCATATTTTTCTTGTGTATGTCAGAGTTCTGTCATTATGGCCTTGTTTTACTCAAAAAATTATTGCCTATTATTCTAAACTGGTGTGGAGTACTTTTGTGGTGTTTTCACTGTGTTACTGTGTGTGTGTGTGTGTGTACAAATACTTGACACATTGCCTCTGAGATAAGCGTGACTGCTCGTGCCAAGCTAACAAGATGGTGAACAAGGATTATCATAGCATAGCTGTGTGATTCCCTTACCCTGACTAGAGTGAAGGTCCCTACTTGGAGAGGGTACAAACCACTGCCAACTAGAGAAACAATTTCTAACAAAATAGGTCTAGCTGAGGAAAGGATTGATGCCGTTAAAAGACAAACCTCTCTCCAGTTGTGAAGATATACTCTGTAACCCTAAGTGGCAATCAGGTGGTTTAGTTCTTTCTAAAGCTTCCAACTTTGAATCTAATAACCCCAAAAAAGTAGGGGGCTTTAGGAAATCCAGGCCTCACCCTCAGGAGTAACATGTGAGCTGCCCAAAATTCTCATTTTGATACTTTAAATGTAACTGTTTTTCCAACTGGGTTACCCCCTCCTAAAAGCAAACAGAAAGAGCCAGCCATAATTGCAGAGGCAAAGGTGGCTGATCAACAATTCCCACATCAATGTCAAGGGCTAACAATGGGGGCCCAGTCAAACTGTCCCAGGAAAAAGCAATTGAACAGTAATCAGGAAACAATGCTAATTTTTGAGTGGTCAATGTCAGAAAATATAATAAAATAGTATTTTTCTAGCAGTTTACACAAATTCAAATAGAAATTTTGCAGATGTCAGCTCAGTAATGTTGGTGCAGTTAAAGGAGTTACAGATAATACTAGATATACATATAACTAATAAGATCTCTTGTGATATTACCCCTTGTGGTGTGCACACTCTGGTTATCAGGAGCAGGTGACCCCAAACATAATTGTCTTGCAACTAAATATAGCAATACAGTATATCCTCTCAGAAGGTGGGAATGCTAATTTTCTGCAATTAACTAAAGGGTCTTTAACGATTAGGTTTTTTGTCAACCCATTAGCATTTACCTCCAACTCCCTCCAGATGGCACTCCTTATGTCCTAGTATTAAAAGATGTGCCACTTCTAGGTCAAACTCAAAGAGAAGATCACTCTGCACCTAAAAATAAAATGGTAAAATTGACTTAAAAATAACTCAGGATGGGTGCTTGACCTATCAGCAGAAATTCAGTCAGTTAGAAAATCTGCTTGGATGGGGAATAAGGTAAAAGACACCGGGGGATTGTGTGAATATCAATTATAAAAACTGTCTTGCTTTTACAATGGCTATAGCCCCAAAATGTGCCTTCAGGCTCCATCAAAGAACTGTAGTTGGGCAATGTTATAGGCCACAACCCCAGATAAGGGGTCATCATGTAGAGATGGAAGCTGTCCATAGTGTTTCTGAACAATTGGGCAGTGCTGTTGATACAAGGAGTAGATTTGATATCCTCTTGCTTACGGATCAGCTGGACTTGCCTATGGAGCAGCTGGACTGGCTTCCTTTGAAAACCGCCCTAGAGTCCCTCATTAACTGTAGCAAAGTGAATCTGTGTTGCAGTTGCTGCTTTCACAGTTATTCAGGGAAAGGGTCTTGCCTCACTTACAGCTAAATAAGGTGGATCTAGGTATTAGACTGCTTTCACAGAATGTGCCAGGGATACGGTCCAAGTTGAACAATCCTGATTGGATATCAATTGGATATCGATGGTGGAGAATTATGATATCATATGCTATCAAGAAACTTGGTCTACCAAGTACTGTGGTTTAAATGTCTATTATCCGTGGTGCACTGACGCAACTCCCTCAAGGGCTGGCTTCATCAAAGGTGACTTGGCCATGCTCTTCTCTGTAAATTTGACTAAATTGGCTGCTATGAAAGTTAATTGTACAGCTTATTATCAAATGTTGCTATTGAAACTGCACGCCTCCTTTGATTTGTAACTGATTCGTTTTTATCATAAGATATTCGAGGTTGGTACCACCTATGTAATAGAAGATTTAAATTCTCAGTTAAAATTGAGGACATACACAAAAAAGAAGTGCTTTTTTTATAGGTTGGAGATTTTAATATTAATTATTGCGATGTTTTGAACATCTTCTATGGCTTTCAGGACATGGAAGGAAATATGATGACTCACTTTAAACATGTACCTATTGGGGCAGCTCTAAAAAGCATAATATCTTCAAGGAATATGTTCTTTGCCACTAATTATGGTCGAATTGATGCCACATACCTCCTGACCCTTAAAAGAAAGAGCTGTACCATCATGGATCATGATGTTTTGTTGCTCAAATGCAAATTTACCTTAAAAAACACAAAAGACAAGAGGCGTCTGGCAAAGCAGCAAGTTTGTTCAATTAAACATTGTGGCCAGGAGAGCAGTTATACAACCAGTGTCTGAAGACAGTCTCTTGCTGTACAGTAGTGTGCAGTAGGTTTTTATACATTGGTCTGAGTACCCTAAAGCAATAAAAACATTCCATTCTTGGTTAAAATGCAAACAGTTTGTCATGGAGTCATTCCAGATAAGAAATGCAGGTTGGGCTTGAGCTTGCGTGGGCAAATGTGGGCCATCGAGTATGTCTCCAGATGTCCTTCCTGAGGGGTGGTTGGTTGCTGTGTGTGCTGTGTGTGCTGTGTCTGCTGTGTTCTTATTGACTAAGTGTTCCTAACTACTTGTACCATCTAACTTTATGGTGTTTTTGGCAACTCCTCTGCCCATGTGTGTTTGACTGGGGCCAGTCTCTGGGGACCACTGTGGTGTCGCTGTGCCGATCTGTGAGATCTGATCTGATTTTTCTTGTTTGCATATTTGCCTGCTGACTAAGTGTTACCCCACCTGTGACCTGTCAGTCAGTAACCTCAGGCCTGGGTTTCAGATGCTGCCTGACCACGTACCTACGTGCCAGGGTTGACAGAGGGTTCACAATGGGAATGTAATAATGATGATGCAATTTTGTACATGTATATAAATGTATTGCTGTCTGTATCAACATCGATTACTCCAATATTAAGAGATCTGTCCACAAATGTGGTTCCCCTTTTATCAGCATATCACATATTAGCAATTTGTTATGGCCACCATAACCCACTAATAATTACTCTTGATTTATGTCTAATGGATTCATGCAATCAGTCTGAACATCAGGAGCTAGTTTATAATCATCAGAATCAAGGGGTTGATATCAAATGGGGTAATGTGAATAAGCAACAATCTCTACACAGTCTAGTTAAGGAGATCCAGAATTTATTTAAAGTTACCACGTTCAAGGAGGAAGTCCTAGCTGCTATTTTAGATGCCTTTTTTCTTCATTATGTTCTTCAACTCCTCTAAACATCGTGCACTGAGGAGGTCTCATAGTATACCCTGAGTTGGTTGATTTAATCATGTCTGCACTATAGCTAATAAAGTGATTATAAGTGGCATTGAGTGCTTGCCTGTGTGATAAGGAGGAAATTGCTTCTGTGAGGTAATCCTAAAAGGGCATACTGGAAAAGCGTAGAAAAGACATTAGAGAGGAGGCTTGGGCAGAACTAGAGAGGGCTGGAGCACTTAAGTATCACTTAGCCTTTTGGAAGGTGATGGGACACTCTTTCTTTAGAGACTACCAAAAGTCCCAAGTAGAGTCCCTTATTCCTGAACATACGCCACATTTTATGCAAATCTTTAATCCTACTAAATCTGAATCATGTTCCACAAGTAAAGCCCTTGTTAAGGAAGCTTTCATGAATCGTCAACAAGCAACCTGTGTGTCTAGATTTGGCAAGACAAAAAGCAGAAGCCACTTTGAATTGCTTAAAATTATGGGGGTCTAGAATTTGATATTGCCTATATTGTTAATCCCCAGCATAGATTCCTTTTAATACGTTTTCATTTTAATGCCATTCATTTTTTAGCAGCCGTTCCGATACAGGGTTTGTGGTTCACAGAATTATCTAAATGTCCATGCGACAATGTCTCAGAAGAGAGTATGGAACATTTTACGCTATTTTGCTCACTTTACATGCCCATCAGGAAACATTTTTATTACCGGTTCTCGGGGGCGCTAATATTAGGCAGAATAAAACAGCTTTACTGTTTTTACAGAAATTGAACTCACCTAGGCTATGGCAGGTGACCCTGAACTTCAATAGAAACACTCTGGGGGTCATTATAAGTTTGGCGGGCGGCAGTTGCCGCCCGCCAAGCGGGAACCGCCAATTGGCCCCTCCGCGGTCAAAAGACCGCGGTGGCCATTCTGACTTTCCCGCTGGGCCGGCGGGAAAGGGCCTGCAACACAGAAGCCGGCTCCGAATGGAGCTGGCGGTGTTGCAGGTGTGCGACGGGTGCAGTTGCACCCGTCGTGCTTTTCACTGTCTGCTAAGCAGACAGTGAAAAGCATACTGGGGCACTGGCATGGGCAGTGCAGGGGCCCCCAGGGGCCCCAGGGCACCCGTTCCCGCCATCCTGTTTCTGGCGGTGAAAACCACCAGAAACAGGCTGGCGGGAAGGGGGTCGGAATCCCCATGCAGCGCCGCCATGGAGGATTCGCCCAGCCGGGGCTAATCCGGCGGGAAACCGCCGGACCCGGTTTTCCGACCGTGGCTGTAGGGCAATGAAGCACCGCCAGCCTGTTGGCGGTGCTTCAGTCGTTCGTGGCCCTGGCGAAGACCACCAGAATGACCCCCTCTGTGTGTTGGAAAGAATGACAAAACTGAATACTATACTTACATTATTCGCTTAATCGTCATCGAACGCTTTAGCTGAAATGTATCTTAGAACTGCCAAACTTTATTGTTTCTTAAACTGTGGCTATTTTCATGGTTTACTTTTCAAGCCGAATAAAGCTAATTTGAAATTGAATTGAACTTAAAAATCATCTTTACCCTGATGTCACCCATATATGTGTCTCATTTCCAGCATTACAACTACTCCTTCAGTCTGGTGACTGATCGATATGAGTCTCTGGTCTATTATGCTAAACTCCTATAAAACGATGCTCTGTACTCTTCCTCTTCAGCCCTTGTCTCCTTAACTGACCTTTTCAGTTTCCTCTGGACTCCTGTAGTTCACTTCCACAGCCAAACCTTGGAGTTTTAGTCAGTCCATTTATGAAGATGCAACCTTTCATAACAAAGGTAGGCACTGTACAACAAAAATGAATGTTCACAAGATCTGCCAACATACTTCATTCAGTGAAGATGATACACTTATTATTTAAGTGGTACTTTGCAGGCAAGACTTCAACAATAAGGTACTTATGGGCCTACCTCAGTACTAATTTCCCTCACTGGCCAACGTTGTGCTCTTCACCAACAAGAACCATGTGAAATGTTCCCAAGCACACTCCCACTTACGTTTATGACCGTCAAGTAGATGACCTCTCAGTCAAGAAATAGAGCTGCTAAGAAGCTACTGAAATGTCTCTTCAAGACAGTGAATGGGAATAATCACATTTGTCTCTCCCACATCCTGTGTCAGTACGGTCTTATTGGGAAGCAATGATCTGCTAACCATAATCTCCTATTTGTTCCCTTGCCGCCCCAGGCTGCCTCCAAGGGTAAGTTTTTCTTTCAGGGCCTCCGCACTGCAACTCTTTACTACAAGAAATCTGGGCAGACAATTTCTTCATGAGTTCAGAAAAAAACTGAAATGCCATCTCTGAAAGTTAGAAAGAAACAAACTATAGCATTCCTGCTAAGTCCCTGCTGTTGTAAATATGAGCATTCTAGTTCTTTATGCCCATTAGCCACAGAGTGTTTATAAGGATGTGCTCTATATGGCTGTTCCTAGAATATTCATAAAATATACATATATGATCCATACCACAAATGTTAATTTCAGTTTACAGTTGACCACTCAAAACTTATTGTACTTCGTACTTTCCGTCTTTCTCATGTAAAATGTTTATGGTCAAACATTATTGCTGATAAATAAATAGATGCTTAATAAGTGAAAGAACAGTTTAGTACCAGCTATTATTAGGGTAAATATGTTCCACTACTTCCCCCACTACCTGCTACTGCGCGATGAGTTTGTCCTTCAGGCTTACAGAATACCTAGGTCATGCAGAACTATCCTAGGGTTGAGTGAATACTTTTGAGTCTCTGATAATAGTGTTTCCGTTGCCTGCTTTTGGAACACAGTAACATTTTGTCGGTGCTGTAATAATGTTTGTAATGTTATGGGTTTGAGTTCATAAAAGGAAATATGTGCTATGCTTTTAGGAAGAAGAGCAATGGAGACAAAATTATGTGGTCAAGGTTCATAGTGCAGGGGCATGATCTGGCCATGGGTAAAGATGGCTGCTTAAACTCGAGCTCCATGCAGTAGCATGCTTGTGATGGAGACAGTGCCCCCCTACACGTAGCCGGGGGGCTGATACTTGAGCTCTGGAGGCTCCCCCCAGACTGGGCTGCAGAGTGATGATCAAATTGTGGCTCCACACCCAGAAACCCACCCTGGCCATTGATGGCAGCACTGGGCCTGGAAGACCGTATGGTGCAGTGGCATGTAGCTGAGCCTGACAGTGTCATCCCGCTCCACCCCTGTGAGCCACTATCTACCAACCGTCCCAGCTTTGATACTGGCTGAAAGAGAATGACACCAGAGCACCGACAATGAATACTGAGGCTTCCCTCCATATGCCCTCAGGCTCTCCTCCTCCTCTCAGATGACCCACCTGCAGCCTTGGAAGACGAGGGACTTTGGCCCACAGCAGCCTAAAAGAGGTAATTGCAGCCCAGCCTCCTCTTTCAGTGCCCACCCTCCACAGAGTGGACTGCAGAAGCCACCAACAACCTCGGGGGACCCCTCTGGCGCAGACCAAGTGTGAGACATACCTGCCCCCATTGTGGGAGATGCTGTTTGCTGGCTGGGTGGGCCCCATCTAGCCAAAACAGAAATTGAGACATAATGTCTTTCATCAGGGCCATCTTCGTGCCTGTCCTTGACCGGGCCAGCCCCACCCCTGCCCAGCTGACACTGAAACTGAGATGCAATTTCTATCATCAGGGCCCTCTTCATGCCTATTCCTAGGTCTATACCTCCTGAGACTCCTGCTCTGACTGCGGCTATGAAATAGGGGGCCATCAGTAGCCAAGCAGGGGTGTGGAGACCCACCTGCTGCATTTGCCCTTCCCAGCACGACCTGCCAGGCACCTAAATCTGCCCACTGGGGCCTACCTGATCCTGGCTCATGACCAAACCTCTATATTGCTGACCTCTATCTCCAGAGACTAGAGACACCTGTGAATAGAGGTTACTGAGCCACCTGTGCAAATGCGAAAGGTAGGCCGGTATAATTGCGACTAGAGGGCCTGGCTTGGCCTCCTGGCCTTGTCTTCCTCACCCTCCAGCTCACTAGTGTGCAATCAGCCTCGGATTGCCAGAGACGTTCTTGGTGTCTTTACCACTCTACTATATCACTTGAAAGTGGGCTGGCCCAGGAGATGCTCTCCCTACTACAGGCCTGTTCTTAGCGTGCGGAGATCTCCTGTGAGGTATTTCCCCTGGACAAAGTTGGGATGCACCATCTTTCCTCCTTCACCCCTGAGGTTCGGACCTCTGAAAGCCTTAAGCAAGCAGCGAATGCTGAGGGACACTATGCACAGCTCTGACCCTGTGTAGCAAGACTGGAGATGACCCCTGTCAAATACACCAGCAGGACCCACCAGGAAACCCACAAGGCGACTTCTCTTCTCTGAAGCTCTCCTCCAGCCCTGTTCCATGGCCACTGCCCGGGGAACACCGGAAACGGGCCAGCCTGAGACCCTAGCCGATTTGGTGACAACTAGCACCATGGAACATATCCCACAGGAAATCACAGCAGTAGGTCCCCGACTGGAAAGAGTGGACTCCAACATCTTGCACTGACACCCGAGACTAAATACATCCGCTTGGACATTGCGGGATTCAAGAACCTCATGACAGGTCTGGAACAAAGTGTTGCAGTGGTGGAAGACTGCCTCAACACAGTGCCGGAATGGGATCAGGAACTTCTATTCCTCCACAGCAAGGTCATTGACTTAAAGGACAGGAGTTGCAGAGAAAATGTCCGCTTCTTCAGCATCCCGGAACGCCTGGAGAGGCCTGACATCAAAGGTTTCCTCAAGGTTACCGTCTTTGCCCTCACCGGCCTCCCCTCTGTTCCTCCTTTAGAGCTCCAGCGAGGGCACTGCATGCGTCCGGTGCATCAAAACCACCCAGCGTGGCCCCACCCCATCATCACCTGCTTCCTGAAACATGAACAGGCCCAGCAGCCCACTCCCATGGCCCCTACACACATGAGGGACATGGAATATGCATTTCTGTGGACATCCGACCCAGGCTAGGTCAAATGGCCTGTTTGAACCAGCTCGGATGTGGATAACCAAGGTCAGCAAATCAAAGGACTTCTTCGATCCAGAGGACCTATGCTTTTCCTGGATGGACTCTCGACCCAGAACATGGATATCGCTCCAAAGGAAATGCCCATGGTCCTGGATGATCACCCCCAGATGGCTCTGCCTCACCATCCCCCTAATGGCAGGTGTTGGCACAAGAATGGTGGGTCACAGCACAGGGGTAGAGACCCTGAAAGGGAAGCTTGACCTGCAGGAGACAGGGACCAGGTGCATCAAGCAGTGGCACACCTCACACAGAACCAGGACAGGGACAAATCACGGTCCCCTCTGAAGCTCACCTCGGCCACAAGTTGACATTGTTGAGTCTTACTGTATCCTGCTCATGTTAACATCTTGCTACGAGAACACAAGTGCTATGACCATCTTCCACTGGACAGCAGATTACCCGGCTACTTGCTTATGTATGCTTTGGTCAATCTATGCTGTGTATTGAGTTGGGATGCTTCACTAATGAGGGTAGAGTTATGCCTTGAGTCACTATGTCACTGGCCTCATGTGTCCCCGCAGCACCCCTCTGTCCTCCACCCCCACCGCCAGCAGACACACTTGTTAATGTTTGCATTGAATTATTGTGCTTTGCCATGTTATATGGCATGCGACTGTTCTACCTGTTAACACTGTTATACCTGTTCTGTATGTTGAGGATGCCAGGCCTGCTCGCCGTAGCCCGTACCTGCGCCACTCTCCCCCCCTCCAAGGAAGCCCACACTGAGTCCAGGGACAACCATTAAGGGGACCTGTGCTACCCTAGATGACATGAAACCCGCCTTGGTCCCATTGCTATTCTTCCTTCTACTTCTTGCGCTCCCCCCTCTGTCAACCTCTGCTGGCTCCTTGATCACTAAACCATATCAACCACATCAAGGTGTGTACCTACCTGCTAAGACTGGGACTGCAAGTGGTACCCAGACCTTCAGAAACCCCTTGACCCACGACCTTGCTGGCCTCTTAAGGTCTTTTTAGCACCATTCTGCAGGGACCCCTGCCTGTGTCCCGAGCCCCTGTCTCTTTACCATCATAATCAAATGCTCTGCATTCCTGAAGGGGCCTCTGCAAGTCTAGACCCACTGTCTACAGACCTAGGCCCTTGAGGCCTTGCTGAAGGCTTAAAACTGGGTATTTGAATGACCTTACCTACCCTCAGTTTACCCTCCCCAACCGCCACCCTCATTAATTTTTTTTTTGTCTTATTTCACCTCTCCCTTCAGGCGCTGCATGGCCCACCCCTCATCAGATCTGAAGGACCCAGGTGCTTGAAATGTGCACTCCCCTACTTTTTCTCTGTCTCTTTATCTCCCTACCTGGTGTCCCACCTCCCTCTGCCACAGCGTCCCCCGCCTCTCTCACTTGGGACAGAACTACACCAACACAACCAAGCTTCCTCACCATGACAATGGCCGGCCCATCGTCCTCTGCCTCCTGCCCTCTGCACGTCCTCTTGTGGAATGTCAACGGGCTCACGCACTACATAAAATGCAAAAAGGTGCTCTCCTACCTACAATTGAAGAGAACAGATGTGGCCCCATTACAGAAGGCCCAGCTGGATGCCCAGAGTCTGACAAACTGTCAGGACTGGGTGGGAAAGGTAATCCACAACAGCTGCCCAGCCAGATATGGGGGGAGGGATGTCCAGGAAGTGCAGTGTAATGATCCTGATCTGTAAAACATTGCCCACCACTGTTGTTAAAACATGGTCTCACTAATCCCGATCGGGGGGTGACTGGAACCTTGCTTGGGATGTGTACTGGACTGGACCGGGCCCTTAGACACCGACAACAATTTGGATAAAGCTCTACTGGGGAAAATGGCTCAGATCATGGGTTAGTGAACCATTGGAGACTTTTTCATCTGACAGACAGGGAGTATACCTTCCTTTCACTGGTGCATGGCACCCATTCACGGCTAGACTACTTCCTAGTCTCTCAAGGAGTGCTGACAAACATTCGGGATTCTCAGATCTTGGAAGCTGTGCCTCCCTATCATGCTCCGATTCTGATATATATGGACATGGGTCTTGCTTCTCTAGTCTGCAAACCATGGCACCTGCCTTACACTAATACTGTACTCCCCAGGTTAAATCCCTACTGGGAGCACACATCTCCACATACCTGACCGACAATAAGGTCTCAGTGGCATCCCATAGGGTGCTCTGGGCAGTCACAAAAGCAACCATCTGGGGACAAATGATGTGAGATGCAGTGATAGCAAATAACCAGAAAATAACCCATCAAAAAGAACTGGAGGACAACATTGCACCTCTCACCTGTCTATACAGGACCCCCTCACCCTAATGCAATGTCATCTAGAACAAGCCCATATGGCTCTCAATGAACTGTACACATCAAGGGCAGGATATGCACTACAGCTGCTGAAGGGTCACCACTACGAGCAGGGGGAGAAGACTGAACAGCTCTTGGTGGCTCAGCGGCATCAGCTGGAGGCAGCAAAGGCAATCCCCACCATTCATTCTCCAAGCTGCAAGATCACCCGGCCGCGGGACATTGTCAATGAGTTTGCAACATTCTATCAGACATTATACACCCCAGAGACTTTGCCCAGCACTGGAAGGGTGGATGCCTTTCTGGAAGGGGTGCGACTCCGCACCTATTGGATGAGGGACAGGCCCTTCTGGGCTGTGAAATCAGTAAGACAGATATCACACAGGCAATGTCCAAACTCCCATATCACAAAGCCTCTGGAGAAGACGGCTTCCCAGCGGAGTTTTACAAATGGGCTAGGGAAGAGGTCATCTAATCCCTTCATACTGCCTTTCAGGAGGCAGAACAGTCGAACTCCCTGGGCTCGATCGCTAACAGAGCACTGATAGTGGTCCTCCCTAAACTGGGGAGGTACCTTCTCCTGTGTGGCACCTACAGGCCCATATCCCTTCTAAACAGGAATCTCAAAATTCTTGCCAGTGTCCTAGGAGCCCGTCTATTCAATGTCATAATGTCCTTGATACTCCACACTCAGGTGGGATTCATTCCAGGGTGCACTTCTAGAAGTCATCTGTGCACTCTATCCCACACCCTCTGGAAGGCCAGGGATATGGCAGATGAGGCCTTTGCCCTATCCCTCTACACCGAAAAGCTATTTGATTGCATTGAAAGGAGGTATCTCTTTGCAGCCTTGCAGAGGTTCAGACTGGGAGACCAATTTATTGCCAAGCTTCACTTATTATATGACAACCCCACGGACCATGTCAATTGTAGTGGTTTCTTGTCTGATCCTTTCCTGATAGAGGGGCATGCAGCAGGGCTGCCCACTCTCCCTACTCTTGTTCCTATTGTCAAATAAACCCCTGGTGGCAACAATCTGCCACTCACTTCTTACTGGCGCTACCCCTCCGGGGTGGGGAACGGTATCCAGGGTCTACTTCTACATGGACGATATCCTACTCACCTTGATGGACCTGCGCCACTCCATCTCCACCTTACTGGAGGTCATTGATGACTTTGCGGCCCTGTCCGGCTATGGAGTGAACTAGGACAAGAGTGAGGCTCTGTCCCTCTCACATATCACTACGCGTGCAACTTTTCAATGCCACCCCTTTCGATGGATGCTGTCATACCTCAAGTACCTAGGGAACTTCGTCAACGAGGGCCTGGAACAAATGACTACAGGTAAATTAGACCCTCTCATCGCCCACATAAAAATGGACTTTGACAAATGGTCACACTTGGGGCTCTCTATGTGGGGCTGAGTGCAAGCAGTGAGGATGGTCACCTTGCTGCACTTTACGTACGTGTTGGGCATGCTCCCCCATCCAAGTGCCCTTGGTGACCCTGCGACTTATAGACGCAAGGATCTAAGCCTTTGTGTGGAGCTCCTACCACCCACACCTGGCATTTGTAAAACTCATAGTGCATTGTTTGTGTGAGGGCTTGGGAATACCATAGCTAGAACACTATTCCCTAGCCCTCCACCTCTCACAACTAGTGTACATGCTCCCTCAGATGCTGGACCCACTGCAATGGGCCATCACTGAACGACTGTTACTTTCCAATCGACCTGGTCTCAATCCTCTAGACAAGGCAGCCCCCCCGTTCGCACCCTGTTAACCCGATGCTCCAAGTCATGCCTGGTACAGTGCACACCGACTTCTCAGGTTTCACCTGTGCCTTCACACACAAGCCCACCCTATGGAGCAACATCTGCCTGTGAACTGGCAGGGAGACCCTCAACTGGAAACAACGATACACATTGGTTATCAATAGCATGGATCAAGTCATGGGTGATAGCAATCTCAAGCCATTCAGAAGACTTCAAGATGAATTTGATCTCACCAGGCGTGGCAGCACCTACAGCTACAACATTCTCTGCCGCACTGCCTGGGGGCCTGATCAGGGAAACTCCAGACCTCACTCATGCTGTCCTATCTTAGAACCTGGGGTTGCTCGGCATGATGTCTGGTCTTTATGAAACCATAACATGCCTTGTTTATTCACAGCCTCTCCTCAACAGCCTCCGCACCAAGTGGCAGTCCCTCCTACAGATAGAAATTATGGAGGAGGATTGTCCTGATATCATGGAGGCTCTGGATTGGGGTGCACAGGAAGCCCATCTGAAATTCTGCCTCTTCAAGATGATGCATGATGGGCACTGGACCCCCAACATATCTGCACGGAGCTGGCTTACTGCCCCACCTGAACTGCTGGCTTTGCTTGGCCACCTGCTGTGACCTTGCCCACATACTCTGTGTATGCCCCTCGTTCCAGCCCTTCTGGCTGGTGGTGAGGACTGTCCTGTGGACCAGCATGGCCCGGAAGATGCCCCTTCCACACGCCTCAATACTGCTACATGATATGGGAGACTCCCTGGACCGCACCTGTCTACAAAGTCACCTCCTCAGACGGCCCTTGTCACCACCCAAATTTGCATCTTTAACCAATGGCGATCACCCACCCCACCCTCGCAGGAAGATTGGACAGTGGTAGTGATCCAGACAGCAGCCCATGAGCATATCATCTACAACCTACAAGATCAATCAGCAGCATTGCTACTGAAGGGTGTCTTTCCTCTGGGACGACTCCCAACGTTACATGCCCGACAGCTCTTACTGCTAACTGATGGAGGGTGTCAATGAGACTCTGATGCCTCGCTCCCAACCCTGCACCTTCTCTCTCCCATACTCTCCCTGTCACTCTCCCCTCCCTCGTGCTCCTTTCTCTGCCTCCTGTACTCTTTCATTCTCCCTCCCCTCTTAGGTCTTGTTGTTGATGTAATTTCTGCTGCCCCTATTTACCCTCCTCACCCCTCCTACCCTTATTCTTTTTTCTTCTTCTTCCCCCCTCTTTCTTCCCCTTCCACCCTTCAAATCCACCTTGACCCCTCTGCCCCCACTCCCACCCGTAGAACGCGCACTGCCTTTCTCCTCCCTGACCTGTTACTCACTACTGGCCTCCAACCTGGTATACCTTTTATCCCCTATCTTTGCCATGTCTTCTGCCACAACACCACACCCTCACTGCCACCAGTTCCCTCCCTTCCCATAATAGGCATTCCAGCTCTCTCCAGCTAGAATAACTGAGTGCTCTTCTCCCTCAGTGGGGGACCTGGACACCCTGTCCCCGACACCGATAATTTTTGTGCTAGAGGCTACTGTTAGCATTACCTCAAATGCGTCCCCTCATCCATATTCCACATCCCTCTTACCACTCTCTTACCCTCACCCCCCTCTGTGCTTGAATACTACACTGTAATGTATGGTATTGTATTGCACTCTTCTACCATTGTTATGTCCCATCAATAAAAAAAAATCAATAAAAAAAGGTTTGTAGTGCACATCTTGAAACTTCTATGTATGCAAATCCAGTTTTGTTTCTCAGCTGGAGTGACGTCTTGGAGGACTATGACTTCTGTATTCACTGCCTATTAGAGTACAATTAGGAGGTCGGCCAAGGTAGGCACGGTTCTACTGTTTTTAACTTGCCATACACATTGTCACCAGCTCGGAACTAGATTAAACAAATCTGCCTGACCCCTGGAAGAGTTAAATAGTTTGCTTGGTACAGACACTAAGAGGCATTGACATGTATGCCGGCTTGCACTGGTCTAAGAACCCTACCTGATGCAAGTAAACTCTAAGGAGATTCTCTGATGGAGGTGGCGGCTGAAGCAAAACTGAACTGAAGTGAAGGGAAAAAGCAACAATTGTGGAAGAGTTGGACTGTGTCATAACACTGACAGGCTTTCAGGACCCCAAAAGATCTGATTATAGACATATTGGTACCACACTGGTATTGTAGCCACTTTTCAGGGTAGCTGCTCACCAGAAAGTTAATTGAATGCTAAGGTCGTGAGAAGGGTGGATATTAACTTGAAAGAGCAGAGGAGACTTTCAATTTTGTCATTCTTAGTATAATTATCTTTGGTGGTCAGGATGCCGTTGAGCAAAGCAGAGAGAACCGGAAGTACCATTTTGGCCCAGAAGAAATGGAAGGGTAAAGGGCTGGAAAGTGATAGCGGCCGGGCCCATCTTGAGAAATGCTTCAAGGAATGCCACAAAAATACCAGTCGTATATGGATTAAGTGACCCAGGTTGAGTAAAAACTGCTTGAGCAGAACCATTCAAGCCTTCACCTTTGGTAAAATCCATAAACGACTTTGTAGAGAAACACTTTAGGAATAGAACAGTAAAGGATAAATGTCCAAACCTGTCACTCTCCATTCAAAGGCTGAGGATACGTCTTTAACTTTGCTGGATGTGACAAAGATCCAAGCTAAAAACACATAGGTCCAATTTATAGGCCATAGTCATTGAATTTCAACAAATAAATAGTTGTATGCCAAGCTTGGTTAGACCAGTGGAAAGTGTGCGAGCAAAGGCTGTATAAGGGGAGAGGGGAGAAGAGGGTGAAGTGGCAACCGCCCCTGAAGTATTAAAAAAGATAGGGATGTTACCCCACTTTCCTTATTACCACATTTAGGAGACTAAGGCAGAAACAGAGAATAACCAGAGGTTGATTTGGAAGGAGTCACCAGGTTAGCAAAATCAATTAAAAGTTAATCATTATGAAAGCCATAAGGAGGCCATTTAATGGGAATTAGAAGGTATTTTCTAAAAACAGAGTAAGGAGAAGCTCTTCCACTAACATTTGCCTATGTACAAGGAGTGGCATTGTGAATGGCCGAAAAAGAGGTAGAAATACAAAAAAAAAGAGAGTCCTATGTGCCAATAGAAGGGATACGGTAGAAGAAAACAGTGGAAACTCGATGAAAATTGGAACCCGCAATTGTGATCACTTGAGAGAAGGGAGAGATGGAGGCAAAGTTGTGAATGGGAAAACCGGCTTAAGCCTCCAAAATCAAAATCCCCCTGAAATTAATGCACAAGATAACACAAGTGTGATTGGCATTAGTAAATCAATCCAAGAAATGTTGATCGTCCTGTAAGTACCACAAGAAATATAGCGCTAAAGGGAAATATAGCAGCATGAAGTAAGGATGTAAATAGTCAATGGGTATTTGTGGAACCCAAACTAGAAAGCAAGAGAGGCAAAAGGTGTAGGCAATTCAATTATCTTAATAGGTCTAGATTGCTCCAGATATTTTCAAAATGTCCTAGTGTTCACATGGTATCAACTGATGACCTAATGTAAATGAGAGTTTTGCTAAATAAGGCAGGGGTAGAGGTTACAAAGATCTTACTATATTCAGTATTGGTTAGAGACACCTTGCTAAAAGCTGAAAGAAAACTGGAAACTCAAGGAATAAAATTCTCATCTACAGAGGAGCGTGAACATAATAAACCCCCTTAATTAGGTTTTCTACAATGCCGTAATGTTCTTCAAGAAAAGAAATTAAGGCTGGACCACCACAATGCTCAGCAAAGCACTGGGTACATATCATGACAGAGAAGGTACCATGAGAATAACCTTAGCACAAAAAGCAAGCAGTAATGGGTGGCAGTTTAGACTAGGCCCAAGTAAGAATGCATGCCTGAGGTGGGAGCAGGAAGATAAGGAGAGGAGACATGATCTGTGCAACATTGACTAGGTCATTATGTTTAATCCATAGAATAACAATGTTGTCCTGAAACAATCATTGATTCAAAAATTTAATGAATCAGCAGTTTTCTTTTGGTAAATAATACATTTGTATGGCATCCTGTATTTCCAGGAAACATGGCTGTGCATGGAGGCCCTCAGATAAACTTTTTTGCAAGTATCACAGAAAGCAATAAGTAACTCCTCTGGTTGTCCCTCTGGGTTATTTTTGCACTAATATCAACAAAGGCTGCCTCTAAAGTATGGTACATTCATACCAGAAGCAACTGGCTGCTAGCTTGTGGTGCATAATAACGTAATGCTGAAATGGGCTCAGATTGTATTATTAATAATTATATGCAAGTGAAGAGATATTCCGTTTAAGATGGAGTGGTTAAAATGGAGAAGGACCTGAATAAACTTCTTTGAATGCACCATCAGCATCTGCTCATACTGTTAGATTATTCCCTTGCATGATTAATTCAATGTCTGGAGAAGTGTTGCTTGCATTTAAGCTAAGCCTAGCTTGTTATGCTGAAAGTGCTGCAACTGTGAGGGACACGTCTTTGCTAAATGTCATTGCCTCAAATGGTATAGTCAGTCTAAATGGATGTGTACACACCGATACTCTGGCAAGGAAAGCCTTTCTGTATGGTCATCACAATTGCCCGATTGACTATGGCGGTCATTCTGACCGCGGCGGGCGGCGGTCGCCGCCCGCCATGCGGTCACCGCCGAATGACCACACCGCGGTGAAAAGACCGCGGCGGCCATTCCAGCTTTCCCGCTGGGCCGGCGGGCGCCCTCCAAAAGAGCACTCGCCGGCCCAGCGGGAAAGCCCCTGCAACAATGAAGCCGGCTCCGAATGGAGCCGGCGAAGTTGCAGGGGTGCGACGGGTGCAGTGGCACCCGTCGCGATTTTCACTGTCTGCTAAGCAGACAGTGCAAATCTTTGTGGAGCCCTGTTAGGGGGCCCCTGCACTGCCCATGCCAGTGGCATGGGCAGTGCAGGGGCCCCCAGGGGCCCCACGACACCCGTTCCCGCCATCCTGGTTCTGGCGGTGTAAACCGCCAGAAACAGGCTGGCGGGAAGGGGGTCGGAATCCCCATGGCGGCGCTGCAAGCAGCGCCGCCATGGAGGATTCCCTGGGCCAGGGGAAAACCGGCGGGAAACCGCTGGTTCCCCTTTTCTGACCGCGGCTTTACCGCCGCGGTCAGAATAGCCCAGGAAGCACCGCCAGCCTGTTGGCGGTGCTTCCGCTGCCCTCCGAAACCGCCAGGGTTGGAATGAGGGCCTATGTCTTTGTCCATTTGTAGGCCTATAGTCTATAGAAGTTTGAGTTGATACAAATTGAAGGGAGTGATCATTATCCTCTACTTAAAACAATAAATATGAAAGCCCTTCGTAAAAGAAAGCATGCGCTCCCCTTAAAAATATGCTTCCCATGACGCTTACCTACAAGGATAACAGAGAAGCATCTACATTTGTTAAAAACCTTCCAGTAAGAGTATAAAGAGACCAGAGAAGAGGAGATCCCTTTGAAAATTGTCATTTGGTTTGAAGATATAATTAGAAAAGTGGTAGCATGGCTAAATGTCGAGCTAAAAGCAATAAATAACAAGATAAGTAGAAAACTGTTTGAGAAATGAAATAGACACCTCTGTTTCGATGATGCATGTAGACATCTGAACAGGAGTATAAATTGGAAATGTATATAAGGTTTTCATGGAATAAGAAGATTAAAAAACACCTCATTGAATTGAGAAGAAAGCTAAAAGTTTGACAGCTAATAAGAAACGGACTTACCATGCTAAATGCTGGAACATCATGTTTGAGACACTGGAGATTAATAACATCAAAAATTTCTGAGAGCTGGTGCAACAAATGGAAGAAATAGGGGGAGCTGAAATATCTGGGAGGAGAGAAAGCATGGTTGCATATTTGGAAACAATGTACAATAAAGGAGGTTTTAGTACTTAGCAACTGACTACATTTGAGGTAAATGATGAAATCAGGAAGCACTAACACTTAAAAGAGCAGCAGGCACAGATAATCCACCAGTGGCTATTGTGAAAACAGATATGGATTGGTGGTCTAGCTTGCCATACCTGCTTTTTCACAAAATGTTATTGACACGAATTTTCCCAGACATCTGCAGGGGGAAGGTGAATGAACCCATTTACGAAAAAGAAATGCATCAGCCCCACAAAACCATAGGCAAATAAATGTATTTGTTGTGGGTGGGGAAATCATCTTGAAAATTCTCTTGTGGTTGTTAAACGAGTGGACACAAACAAACATGATAATTCCTATTGAGGAAGACAGTTTTGAGGCAGGACACTCCATTGCAGATCATTGCTTTAGCCTGTAGACCATAGCAAAACAATCATTATAGGTGAGGGGGCTACATGGTTGTTTTGTGGGCTTCCATTCGGAATTTAATACTGTTGATAGGGCCTGACTGTGAGAAACCCTAAGAAATTAAGATTTATCATACGTTGACACTCGATCCTACAAAACCTCCTTAGAGAAAATTCGGCACAAGTTACTTAATTAGATACTGATGAGTCTCTTTCACTGATAATTTATATCAGGGATGGCCTTAGGCAAGGCTGTGTTGTGCCACTGCTGTTCTTCTTATTTTTAGTTGATCTCCCAAAAACTTTAGACATACCAAAGGGCCTTAGCCCCAAAATGAATGGTACACATGTTAGCTGCCTTATTTATTCAGACAACCTAGTCATTATGAACTTGACAGAAATCGGAGTGCTGAAAAATCTAGATGTCTTCTCAAATTAATGTAATAGGAAAAAATAACAAGAGTTATGGAGAAAACTAAAGTGCTTTCATTTGGGAAAAGAAAGGTAAAGTTTAACTGGTCCTAAATAATGCTAAAAATGAAGTAGTTAGCAGATATAAGTATCTGGGGATGTGGTTTGTGAAGAACTTGACGAGGAAAGAACACCTTGAAGCCCTGCAGGCAAAAGTCTTAGCATCATCGGGGGAACTCAAGAAATTTGGTAAAGCGTATGGAGGACCCTGTCTAAGACCCGTATTGACAGCGTATCAAGGAATGGTTTGTTCACAGTTCCAATATGGAGCTGAGGTACTTTGTATAAGTGGAGAATCAAACTGGGATCTCAAAGAGGGCAGATGC